>NW_017803954.1:293286-318482 GCF_001625305.1 Branchiostoma belcheri | reverse complement strand
GGAGATTGTGTCAGCTAAGGCCTACCCTACGGTCATCAAGTATGACAACAACATCTTAGATGCCACAGGGTTTGCAGAGTGGCTTGGGAAGATGATGAGAAGTGGGGTGTCGACCCTTGTGGTGGGAGGGTGTACGACCACCAGCTGTGTGCGTGTGTCGTCCTCACAGATCCAGCGCTCCTTTTCCAACAGTGGGCTGCAGGTGGTGGTTGACCTCAGTCTTTGCAGTGCTCGTGACAGTAACTACGTCCCGCGGTGCCAGGCCTGCATGGACAAGTACATGATGTATGGTATGGACTGCACCTGTGACAGGTGTGTCACTCCAGGTGTTCCAGCTGTCTCACCTGTGGACAAGGCCATGGAATACATGAGGGAATCAGGTGTCCAGGTGGTCCAGGGGTTTGACTGGACACCATTTGTTGAGGAATGATGAGGTATTGTGTAAAGTATTGAAAGGCACAATAGGTTTTGCATATTCTCTACTCAAAATTCAACATTAATCAAATGTCTTAACTTGTGTTTACCAACCACCACCTACCAGTTAATTAATAATGTTCTTTGAATGTCCTGTGGTGCTAGTCACAGATATCTAACTACTTTAGATTGGATTAGGTGGTTAAGATTACTTTTGCACATGAAAAACATTATTATGAATGATTAGACCTATGTTGACACTGATAGTTTCAGTGGTGGCAGGGATGTTGAAAACTGTAAAACACGAATACAATGATATAAGGGACTACAGCCAACATTATGCTACATTCTACAACTTATATGGTACTGGTACTAGTTTTGTTGGGCTTGACTTCTTTTGTGGTAGTGTAAAATGAATTTACCCACTTCTTCCATGATATGTGGGTTCTTTGATTTTAGTAGTAAAATTGTTTTCTCATGGTTAGGAATAGTGGAAAGTAAGGGTGTATTTTGAACACAGTGGTAAATAATTAACAAGTAACCTTCATGATAAGTATGTAACATATGCAGAAAAGTGTAATAAAGTGAAATACATATTTGACAATTTGTTGTCTTTAATGTATTGAAGTGAGCAATTACAGTTTAGTTTGCTTTTTTAATGATCTAGGACAATATGTTCAATATTGTTGCAGCTCAATATCCTCAGGGCAGATACAGCTTTTAGGTTTGGCTATTGTAGATAAATAGACTAAAACAAGGACTCATAAATAAGTACCTTCCCACATTTTAGTCTCAAAGATTATTCTGCAACAAGTCACAAGGGTCTGCATCCCAAATAGAAAATTTAACAGTGAGTTGACCAGCTCAAACTCTAACAACAGCTGAAAACAGTAAACAAACTCTACTTTTGACCTAATTTTCTCATGTATTTATCTGCTCTGGGCAGGCCAGACCTCATCACTTAAGTTTCTGATTATGCCCACTGAACTGGCGAAATGAACAAAACTTGACCAAAGTAGGAACATTTAGAGCCTACGTTACTTATAGCCCAAAAATCTTCAAACTGGACCAAAATTTTCAAAAGGAAAAAAGACTTTCAAAGATATTAACTTGGGACTTGACTTCTACACAATGCAATAGTGACATATGCCCATGATGTATATAATAACCAAAGATGTTAAAAAAGAACCTTGTAATAACTGATACACTGATTTCTTCCCAGCACCATGCTGCAGCACCATCTTCCAACTTGGTGCAGTACTGCACCTCCAGCTCTGATGACAAGGCTGTTAGCAGGTTCCCAATTCCCAATAGATCAACACTACCTCAAGACATACAGGACCTGATGGATGAAGTGGAAGAAAAGGTAAGGCGTTCATTTTGATCTAAAGGCCATTCAATAAACCTTACATTGAAAACACAGTACCAACATATCATCTACATGTACAACAATAGAATTAATAACATGATGCTAATTCTAAGTTAGCTCTTACATCTTCAACCAGCAGTTTGCTGAAAAATGTTTTAGAATAAGCTAGAAGAAGACAGGTTTGGTTCTATGAATCCCATGTCACACCATGTCTCTTTCTTACCCAGTCAGGGTTCCTTCCCAACGTCTTTAAGGCACTGTCTCATCGACCAGAGGAGTTCCGAGCCTTCTTCAAGTACTATGATGCCCTGATGGCGAAGGAAACGGGTAACCTGACAAAGGCCGACCGTGAGATGATCGTCGTGGCAACCAGCGCTACCAACAGCTGTCTGTACTGTGTGGTTGCACATGGAGCACTGCTGCGGATCTACTCCAAAAAGCCTCTCCTTGCTGATCAGGTGAACAACTCAATCTAAAGCCCATACATGATGCACCTATAATGTTTTTTTTGGCGACAATTGTGCCTTACGTCATAGGTTTCAGAAAAAAGGGGTTCTTGAATCTGCAACATACAGAACAGTTGTCGCATAATCTGAAATCTGCTTGAAACCCTCATCATAGTCACATATATCGTGAGATGTATATGTGACTAAGGCTTAACTGTCTTCACTTAATACATGCATGCAACGTACATTCCAGGTTCCTCTCGGGATATGATAAAGCCGTTGAATCTCAATATGCATTCCTTATCCATTAAGTTTGAAACATTCTTTCTAGATGAAATGTCTTTCCTAGATGACCATTAATATCCTTCCTTTGGTTTTTTTTAACCTAGGTTGCCACAAACTGGCATATAGCTGACCTTGATGCGAGACAGAAGGCCATTCTGGAGTTTGCCACCGCTGTGGGAGCCTCGGAAACCATCACGGAGGAGCACTTCCACAAGCTGGAACAGCACGGCCTGGACCGAGAGGACGCGTGGGACATCGGCGCCATCGCTGCTCTGTTCGCACTGTCCAACAGGATGGCTCACCTGACCGACATGAGGCCAAATGACGAGTTCTACTTGATGGGCAGGATTCCTAGGGAAAAGAAGCCGGCAACCTGAGCTTCATGATATTGATATGATAATGTTTGGAGTATTTCATCCATCATTATTTATCTCCAAATAGATAATCGATGTTTATTGATATTTAGAGGGAGGGAAAACAATATTTATGACTATTTGGTTCTGAAGTCCTTTTTACTCTAAATAAATCAAGTCTTCTCTTCCTAGTTGCTCTGGAAGATTGAGATGAAAAATGCAATTTGACTCTTGAGCTAAGTCAACCCGATTCAGAATTACTGTAAGAGTATTTAGAATCTTCAACAATGACCAAACTTTTAGGTCAGGCTTTACTGTCCTACTTGTGAAGTCTATGACTTACTTGACCAGGTTGATCAGAGAATGATGGTATTGCTTTTCATGTCAACCAGCAGGTAACTAATGTCAGGGCTGCATTTAGCATCTTGCTCACTAGAGGTCTCTTTTAGCCTGGTTATATGTATTTAAAGAAAGAATGTGTTACGACTATTTGAAAACAATGATCAGAGCAATGATAACGTTTTACTCAGAGCTTTGTGGATTCTTTCTTGTCCTGGCAAATGCAAAGATTTTGTTCTTCATTTACATTTACCATTGACTTCAAAAAGCTGCCATTGCCTCAGTCTATTCTATAATTTTTTCCTTCCCCTTTTCTCATGTTTTTCACATGCTTTTCAGTACAAGCAGCCAGCATAGAGAACTCACATACCCTGACCTGAGGCGTTTTTCCGCCTCGTTGCACCCTTAATTCGGACACGTTCAGTCAGCCTAACTCTTTTGTCTCCCTGCAGTGAACAAGCTAACAGCCAAAAAACCCTCGGGCAAACAATCCTCCAGATCTCATGTATCATATGGCAAGAAAAAGTATCTGTTTGGAAGCACCAAAGACTGTTTAAACATGAGGACAGTCATAAAATGCTGCAGTGTATCCATAGGATTTGGAAGGGACAATGTTGAGCTCAAACAGCAACAGCATAATTACTCCACACAGAGTTATCCTCATTTGTAAATGTTACACTTTGTTGTTGCAAATGTTTTTGACCCAAAAGATGTCAAAGAAATTAAGCACCAATGAACAAACACTGATAAGGGATCTATCTGGAAATACTTTTAATTCCTAACTTGCAAGTTACTGTTGTGATTGCTGGTGAAGAAGTAATCATAATGATCACTGGTACCTGAACTTGCAGGGTCTAATTTACCAGATTAGGATCATTATTATTATTACCTCTGATTTACAGAGTAGCTGATGCAGTACCCTTTGAAAAGATGATTAATTTATTTGAAACATTTCTAAATCAAACCTGAAACGTATACTACTTAAGGGGACTCATAGTCTTTTCAGTTTTACTTTCAGTCCATCATAAAACATGTCAGTCCTAACTGTGGGTGTCATTAAAAAACACAAATACCAAGGCCCTCATTTGTACAGACGTCCTAGTTTTACTCTCAACAGACACCAGATCCATTTGTCATTTTCTTTCTTGTAACTGTTTTGAGTGGTGTAAAAATCGAGGCCAGAATATCTGTAATTTGTTCCGATATACTGCCCTTGTATTTGGGTTGAAAGTAAACAAATAAATACAAAGTGTACATACATTTGGTCAAGGACACATAATGTTCGGAACCCCACTGTTATGTTACACTTGGTTTGATGGGACTTTGATGAGTATATTTGGTCACACCTGTCATGTTAATTGTTAGATCAGTAGTAAACGTGGGTTAACTGGCCAGACAATATACCGTTTGATCAACCCTATTTTGATGATCCACGGTGGATCAAACCGCTTGATCCCCACAAAATCCAGGGCCAACTTTACGATCGAATAACTCTTCATGGGGCTTTTCCCTAAATACATGCTGTAGTTCGACACTCACAAACGTTGAAATCGTGGTAAGCTTGCTTTTTGTATGTGAACAATGAATAACAAACAAACAAACAAACAAACAAACAATGTGCACGGGCTAAAAGCCCATGTCCTAATTTACATGCTCTCACTTATTATTCACTTATCCGTCTTCGTATTTTGTTACGTGGCCTGTATGTTCAACATTGTGGAATAGTCTTGGGAACAATTTAAACTTGGCTCACCATGCCATGCAAGGGGGGCACATGTAAGCATATATAGAATAACAAACGTGAATAGAGGCAAGCATTCATATAGATACTAGAGGGATGCAGGTGTAACACGCCATTACAGTCGTGTTACAACACACGTCCTCCAAATTAGCAACCATGACGCTGTTACACAGTTCCACGCTAATGGCTCGTGGCGACGACTACCTTACCGCTTCAGCGTGCCAGAGGCTGATCTGGCCGCCGACCAAGCCAAGACGCACGCCAACTAAGACTGTTTCTACTTCTGATACTCCCTCACCTGGCATAGGACCAAAATGAAATATTACCCGTCTCTCAAGGACTGTTCTCGACGTTCCAGTTGCCGCAAGGTCCGGACCAGCGCGTGGTACCTCAGAAACTTGATCTGACAAACCAAGAACAGTACAGAGCATAACAATGCACTGGGGACTCAGTTGCTCCTGTTTTATCAGGGTCGTGTTGTACATTGAATTTGACATCTTCATCATCAAATGTAACACTTGATACTAGACTTGAGGGATCGATGTCAGTTGATTCCGATTCACGACACGATATATGTAAATAATTCCAGACCAGCCCTTATTTTCATGGTCCCAAATGGTGATTTAAGAATGTTTATCAAATGCAAGATGTTATCCGAAAGACGCAGCGATTTAAATGTGCATCTGGATCCGGGGAGTTTGTTTGTATGATGTTCTTCTCCTGTGTCGTGTCTATCAACTTGCAGGGCCGGGGAGGTCAGGGTCACCCCCGCCTTCCGGACGGCGCACTTCAACTTCTTTTCTCTACAGCCGACCTTTGTTGTTGCCTCTGGCGAACAGTTTAACCCTCATGTCTCCAGTCTATGTCTACAAGAAAGGAGACCCTGTCGGAGTTTGGTTCTGAGTTTCCTTCTTCATGCCGCGAGGTTTTAAATCAAGTTTTGGGGCAAGTTGTCCTGATCTCAGGTGTATTTTGGTTTTTCATAATTTTCGCGATCAAAACTGTAATTTTGTGAGGTGCGTTATGTTATACCAATGAAAGACTGCAAGATATAGGAACCTTATTAAAAACTTTTAAAAAAATATTTGCACGACAATTGTAACAGGTACAGTGGATGACAACTTGTAGATATGTGAGAAGTTCAACTATTGCTAAGAAAGACTTATCTCCTTTTATAGATAATCGTGCAAACACTAGTTACTAGTATGCTAGTACCTTAATAACTTGTAGCAATATGCATGTCAACAACTGTATGTCGCGCCAGGAATGTATAACATCGTCTCGCCTTTGAAGAAGAAAGTCACATACAAAAGCATGATAACCATCATATACCTGTCTTTATATGTGCCTTACGTGAAGTGCTATCTTTAATCTCATAAATGAGGCTCAAGAGTTTATTAGACAAAGTTTTAGTCAAACGTCAAATCGGGGATAACAGTCCAATGCATTCTGAAGGGTATTTTTAATCAGCGGATCGAGAGTTCGACCTGCATCCCTTATACCTGTTGTCCACTCTCCGTTTCTGTCTGATTTACAGGACTTTTAAAACCACGACGTAAAATCGCTGTGGGATGCAGACCTTCGCCAGTTTACGAGCCAAGTTTGGCATGCTACAGGGTCAGGTAGGCTCACCCCCGGGCCGGAGGTCGACGTGGTAATTATACACTTAATCACATCTGACAACAGGACACGCAACGAGCCAGGGGCATCAGACCTGCGCCGTCTCCTGAGACAGAAGGGCTCCTCTGCACGTACTGTTGCTGTTTCGTGGAGGTCGTAGGTCGTCCGTTTGGTCACGCCTTGAACATGTGAAAGAGCCCGCCAGACTTCGGGAAATGAAAGTGGGTGCGTATGCTAGTTTCCATCAGCTTTGCCAAAAAAGTCAAAGCACACTAAAGAACCGACATGAAGCGCCCAGGTACTAAGTATTAAATGGCTTACCAGTTCTGTGGTTCAGATTTACGCCTTCAAACGATATCGTAACGCTTACTACTACAGGACATTGGTTACTTTCAGTTACTGATAATCAGGGCTTCTCTGTTACGTTGACATTTCAGGTGTGATGATGTCGTAATTACGTTATGAATGAATTCAAAGATGTGAAAAAAGCAACGACACTCCACGAGCAATTTGATGGCTAAGTACATGTACTTGTAACTGATGGCCCTATATATAGTAAGCCCCATCGCTTCTGAACACCTCTCCACAGGTGCAGCACAGAACATTGGGACGTGCCAGGCGTGATGGAGTGGACGTCTTTGTATATTTGCAACCTTCCTCTCAAAAAAACGTGCCGTTCGCATAACGACCTCACGAGAGATGGCTGGAAATTGTAGAGTTGATTGTATGGGGCTCAAAGGCGTCATAAAATTGACGTAAAGCGAATATCAAGCCATGAGGTACGGAGATTGATGGTATGATGTGAAGTTGTTGTGATGACGTGCTTGTAAATCTAGCTACAGAAATAGCCAGCATTTTGAAAGTGGTTTGGGCGAAGGTGCTATAATCAGATCTTCAAATTTGATGCATAACTCGATTGTAACTGCCGCTGGTCATCCACTAGTTTGTCGAGTGGTCGCTTTTGGAATAGGACAGTTTGGACGAATAGGGTAACTCTGATGAGGGGAATGCCTAATTTCATCTTTGTGGGCACGCCTTTGTCTGAGGGAGATGCACTTTTAAAAACATTTGAACAACGCCGACCGTTTCCGTTGCTAGGAGATGTAAGAAAATAAGATGTGCAAGTAGAAAATAAAATATTTTAAGTGTCTATGGTCTCAATAAGAAATGAACCCAGGAAATGCCAAACTGAAAAGGGGAAAGTGCACAGTCGCCGTCTACACAGTTTTACTATATTTGTGCACTTGTGGCTATGTCGTGCTATGTGAATAGTATAAAGACTAGCGGTAAAACAAAGAGTCCATAATGTGTCCCCCTAACATACAGCTCTGCAATGATATAATCTCAGCTTTTATCTGTTATACTGCATGTCATGTTGCTATAGTGCAATCACCATGACTTAATCCATCGATAAAGTTTGTAAGTTAAAGTTCATTGTTAAATTTATACACCACAGGTGTTTGATATTGATTTGAGAGCTGTAGCATAACAGAGGGATTTACCGTTCAACTGGCTATTACTACATACCATCGGCTCCTAGAGCCCGAGACCCCGCGGCTGATAAGGATCGCAGGCCCCGTTTTTAATCACTTGAAATATGTATGTATCTCAGGCGGCATAATTTGGTTGTTATTGCACAGGGAGTGCCTTGTATATCATGCTTTGGTCGGTTCGGTTTAATTTCTGGTGTTTTCCCAGGTTAGATACATTGTCTCGACCAAAGGCCAAGGGAAAGTGAAAAATAACCCAGTTGTAAGTACTATTCGATATGGGATCATCAACAACTACCATTATGCATACTTGTAACGTGACCCGCAATTTACACTGAGTAACTTAGCACACCAGTTTCTGTCGATCCTTTCTTACTAATTTTGTATCCACACAACCGTGAGAATATCGCTTTTGGGATGTTACTACATGTACTAGTATATTATTGTTAGCACACTTGTACACGCGTCAGTTTTGAACAGGACAGTTTGGGCAAATCGTCTGGGGGAATGCCTGATTTCATCTTTGAGGGCACGCCTTGGTCTGAGGGAGACGCACCTTTACAAACTACTGGAAAGCAGGCTTTTGGGCTTTCTGTCACGTCTGCTTGATCATTAGTCTGAACATGTAGACCCCTCAGGGATGATGCCGCCCAGCAAAACTAGGCGATACGCATGTCTCAGCCTTCGGTGGCCGGCAAATCTCCTCTGGCTAATGGATACTGTCCTGTCACCAAAGGGATCTGCTTGGAGATTAGTCTCAGCCAGTTTCATTGTCATATACAAGACTTTCATCTACAGTGTAGCTAGGAAATATCTGATCCGAATTGACTCGGACAGTCAAAAATAACCAGACGCAAGTATTCGGCCACCGACAGAGCGTACGCTTCCAGGGAGTGATTGACTCCTTCCCCCGCGGCAAACGTCTGGTCAAGCAACCTTGAAGAGTCTGGTGGAGGCTAGTGTAATAGGCGACCGTTCTATAGGACAAATATCATCAAGTTCCTGCTTATGCTATTACGTGTTGAGAATATGTCGCTTTGTTTCTGCTGTCGTCGGGTCTCCCTGGGGGGAGTGTTTACACACATCGGGTACTTAGCTACTTAAGAGTGGTAACTTGAAACCTGGAAACACTGAACAGCGGGAGAAATTATAATCTGTGGCCGGGAGGCTGAACAAGCAGGTGGCCTGACATGGCGGAGTGGCGATTTCTAATGTAGGTGTTTGGGTTTACTAATGGGCCACAGTGACTTTGATTTAAACCTCCTTGATTTTATGGATGACATCCGCTATTGCGCGCGTACATACAGAAGTCATATTCAGACGATTGACTACAATCATCAATATCGGTCAATATGATCATCGCGTCTTAACGGGAGCTGAGGCTGTGGAGAAAAGAAGATGGCAACTGATAAGTAGGGTAAGCCTATAAAAACACAATTCTTGTGAATTTGTTCTAAGCATAAAAGAAAAAGGCTTGTGTATATGGGTTTTCAGTGTTGTGATTGTTACATTCTTCAGCTGCCTATTGTAAAAAGTGAACTGCCCCCTTCAATATGCGACAGGACTAGAATTTGCATTTCCATTTACCTGTCTTTATTTCTTTACTCCAGGCAAGACAATGATTCAAGTAACGCACTAAATGCTGTAACTGGTACCCAGTGCCTTTTGTCATTCTCTTCTAGTCTACCAAACGCAAGTCTGAGGTGTTTATACACAACAAATCACTCTAATGCACGGTAATACACATCCTGCTTAAAAACAACTTGAGTCACCTTAAAATAGGCACAAAAGGATTCCCACAAATACCATGCATTCCAAAGTCAATACCTGAGGCAAGCCATACGAACTCTTTCCGGTATTTCGGCATAGTTATGTTTGTGATTTTATCTGTGTAGAATACTAACTGACAGTTTCAATTTTGACAAAAGAGCCATTTAGTAGGCCATCTATTCGAAGAAGAGCATATCACTAATCTACAGTCAAAAGGGGCATGCATTTGTGTGGCGTATACATATATAATACGTACGTCTCATGGACAGGGACTGGCATTAAAAAGTATCAGTATAAATCGCATTTCCTGCTGTTCTCACGATATGATCTCCAGATGACGTCATCCATACGTTTTCAAAAGCGGCCTTGACTTTATCAACACACAGGTTGGTGTTACTGGCCAAAATGCGCACCCTGTCGGTGACGTCATGGGTACGTCATCAGGCCTTGACCTTGGCTCCTGTCCTCAGTAAACAGTGTCATCGATCCTTTCATTACAGAAATTAACCTGCCCCCGGAGTTAGCGAGTCGTGAGCGAGGAGGTATTAAAAGATTTCAGGTGGCGTGCAAAGCGGCCTTGTCCTTCAAGGCTCTAGACAAGGGTCGACCGCTGTTATTCGCATTTTGTAAGACAACAGTAGAATGGCTTTCAGTTGAGCCTAATTTGAAACAATGGAAGGCCGTCTTTAGTCATATCAGTCCTTTAGGTCGGCACGTCCGCCGGAAGTCCTTGTCATCACGTCTAACCGCGGGGCAAGGCAATCTTCCGGTGGCGCAGGCAGGGCCTGAGTTTCAAGACGTTAGCCTTAGCCTTAGGCCTGAGCCTTAGGAGATGCACATCCGCATTCTCTATCATCCTTTTGTTCTGGACATTTATGTTTAAACTTGATTGGTTAATTGACACATCTCAAAACACATAAAATTCACCAGATGATTCACATGAAAAAGTATTCTACTCAGAAATTTTGAAGTATCGAGCTGCCAAAGCTTATATTTCCACCAGCTTCCTAATTGCTTTGCCCGGTTTGCAGCTACAAGTCTGCCGGCTTGGACCACCGTAGAATGCTGAATGAGCTACAATTGACAGTAAATGAAGATGAAGCCTATATTTGGGATTACGTTATATAAGTACGTGTCAGTACTTTGAGTGATCGCCCGAAGAGACTGGCCGAGACTACTGTGGTCAATTATCAAGCAACGAATGTTCAGGTCCAAATCGATGCCATGCAATCAGTGAAGAAATTTGACAGGACTGTGTCAACCCGAAATCAGGCCCGGAATATAGACTGCATTACAGAGGCAGTCACTGATGAAAGGAGAGGATTGTGATTACGGGCTGAGTTTTACATGTGGGTAGCTCGGCAAAGGAAACGTGACAATTAGTAACAATTTGTCAACAATAAAAGGTGATGGTCGTAAAAAGAAAGAGAGTCTATTAACGGTATACAGTACACAAAGTAACGCTATAGTATGGATTGAAGATACGATAATACCAAGGAGGTTGAACCTCCTTGATAATACTAAGAGTAGACCAATAAATTACCACATAACAATATACGACGAAGGGATGAAACTTCAGCTCGGGGCTGGACCAAATGATGTCAGCCTTCTCCGGGTGGACACTTGTTATCCCATGTACTTCATGCCGCCATTTTGTACTCGTCGACAGTTCTTTTCTTATTGGAATGCATAAGGCTAATGAGCATACTTCAATCAGCAACATGAAGTCAACAATATAACAAAAGTGGTGTGAAATACTGGATACAACAGAGTCGAGCCCTGACAATACAAGCCACTTGTAAGCTCCGCCCCCCGCTGGTGATTGACAGGTCCTCTCTAGGGGGCGACGCACAGACCATACCTAAAGAGTCAGCTCGCCACAGCTGCACGCTTTGGCAGAAGCAGGCGGTTTCCGCGGGAGAAATCTCGTCGCTGTGGTGGTGGAAGGCGCTGTTGACGCCCGAGAGTGGTGCCCAGGTAAGCCCGGGATCTGTAGTTTCCCCTAGGTGTGGTTTGAAGCCAAAGGGAGGCGCAGGGAGTGCACGAGAGGCCGGAATCGACAGGGAGTGGCCCGGGCGTTCTGTCTCGCCTGTGTGTGGAGTAGAGAGGGATCAGATGCTGGAGCAGATCAAGTGATCGACAGGGGATTTGGGCCGGTCTGTCATCCGCTGCCTTGTCGTGGCCGTGCTTTGGACTTCCCGACCCTGGGGCACCTGGTTTCCCCACCCTAAGGGGACCGCTGGATCTGTACCTGCGTCTGATCGTGTTAGCGAGGCTGAAAGTTTAGTAGATTTGTACGCGCCGCTAGTGAGGACACGGTCGGCTGCTATCACACACTGGTGCGTGGCCCGGCTCAGTCCGTCTGATCGTGCTCGTCTCACCTCACCCTACCCCCCTGCCCTCTCTCCACGTACGAAGGGGAGGGGGTCATCGCCGTGGACTTACACTGGATGTACATAATTTGCGTAAGGATTCAGGATCATACAGCTGAGAGCTAGACGTCAACAACAAAGGGACACACGAGTGCGAATCGACTTGGACAACAATAAAGCTGAGCCAGCCGGCCAACATAAGCACAGCAGTGTCCCGTCTCACCCAAACACAGGTACAACACTTCACGTCCCCATAATTTGCACACCCAGACTGCATACTAGTACTAGGCCTGTACCACTGGCAAAATCCACCTCAATTTGTGCACATGGCTCTCTGATGGCCCCAGGCATGTGAAATGACGGCGGTGGAGACTGTAGGTGCAGGAAGCTTGAGCAAGTTGAGGGAAATGAGTGTTGTAATGCTCGCCTGTGTTAATTTCCTAAATAAGGTGCTTCTGTAGATTTCGTACATCCATGGCAAGCAAGTTATTTGCACTAGTACTGTATACACAACTTGACATCTAATGAACTCGTCTTCAGGTGATTATAAGGGTATTATGGCTTAGGAAGTATCGTTCTTTCCTTTCAAAGGTTGCATTGCAATCAATTAAAGGGCTTGGCAAAGATCACAACCGGTACCTCTCTTTTATGACTCAGGTACACTTTGTATCATGATGGATATAGGTGGCTATCATCTTCAAGGTGTTAATGACACTATGTCTGGAGGACTGTTTCATCTTCCCTTTAATTTCTCTAGAGAAGTGTTTTCCTAGTTGAGATCATCTACCACTGCAGCATGTCTGGTACTAAAGTGGTTTGTACTTGGGTGGATACCAGTTCACATACTTTTAAAAGGAAAGGTGTCAACTTCAAGGTGATCTTTGAATTGTGTGATTCACAGTGAATTGCCCCCTTGGCATTGGAAGACCACATTTGTAGCCTCATATCAAGTGAAGATAGCAGCCACTATCAGAGAAATAACACTTCAACCCAGATTGAGGGTTGTGGGTTTTAGCCATTTAGGGCTGCGACTATCCCATCTGTAAAATCGTCTGCTGATGAAGGCCTTGGAATCTGCTGGAGATTGAAAATCAGTCTTGCTATCAAGTTCAGGGCCAATCTGAGACTCACCCACCGGTGGTTCTTGGCAGAGGTAATGATTTGTACCTCAGAAGCAAAATGGTTGGATCAGTTGTATAAAGATAAAGTCTACCACAATGCAAAGTATGGGTCATTACCGGACATGATATTTACAACTTGGAACATGTTACTGTACTGTGATTTGGGGACTTTCAGTTCAAGGAGTACTTGTTGGTCCTCTTCCATTAAGAGATAGTGTTACTGTCAGTTCAAGTGGTAGGTTGTGTGTGCTCCCTGTTGAGACAAGAATCCAGGGCTATTCCATCTAATGGTAGAGAGGACATAGATCTAGATCTACTCGGGGACATTGTTGAAATTTGATCTCCCAATCCTTTCCCTCAGACCATCCAGCTGAAATGGAATACCTTAGTTTGAGACAAGGCAGACACTGCATGCATAACTTGATACCAGAAGTACCACCTTCAAGTGGCAGGGAGAGTTTAGTCAAAAGAATTGTTTGTCTTCGATTATCATGAAAGTTCATCTGTGTTGGTAGTAATCATAGTAAAACGTTAAACTTTATTCCAACACACTATTTACAGGGATCAAATTTTCAGCGACTACTGTCGCCTTCATCAGGATAATTAATGACCAATCACTTCACAACGTGATCTCGCGAGAGTTACGGTTTACAAACACGTGACTTCACTCACACGAGACTTTACTGATACGTGACGTAAGTTTAACGTTTTACTACAATTGTTTGTCTTCGTTCTAGTGTGCATTGTCATCATCCAGGGTAAAATGCTCAGCTTTTTAGTGTTTGGTGCTGTCTGAATAGTTTCAGTTGTCAGGAAGAGCTTTCTATCACAATCTCTGAAATTCATCTACATTTTCAATTTTTACTAAATGTATTCCAGGCCCTCCTCCTTGCCTCTCCATTGAGTTGATTCTCATCATGATGGGATTATCCGATAAATGGCATACACAAGGAAATCCACACATGGTACATGTAGATCTAGTTGCAAGGGAAAACTGTTCCCCGGAAAAAAATGTTCATACCATATCTGTATCTTTCAACTGTATCCTTCAACCTGGTCTGTTGATTTCCTCAGCCATGTCAAGTCAGCACAATACTAACTTACTCATGCCATAGTACTTCCTTTTTTCAAGGGTTTTAATGAGATCAACACCTCTTTATAATGGCTAATTAGTTTTGTCTAAGCCACTGACAAATAAAACATAAGCAGCATAATGGAACAGGAATTACCTTGTGGAATATGGGTACTCTGCGTTGGATTTTTTTGTTCCTCTGTAAGGCCTGGCTTTCAATCAGAACATGGCCAGGTATGGTCTATTAAAAGTCTAGTAACTGCTATTAGATCTCATTTCTGGCTTTCTTGGATGTCATAATAGTCTAGCATACTGATGAGGTCTTCGGTCTCTTATCCCTTGCCACTCATTTCTGTTTCCACCAGGAAATTTGATGCTTTCAGTTACTACATTTAAATTATATATACATTTGTAGTATATAAGGTGGCCCCTTTCTTTCATTGGATTTATATGCTTAAAACCTTTGATATCTTTGATAATGCATCTCGCATTAGCAACAAATGCATCATATATGTATTACTAATTATTATGCATAATATCTTTGCCATTCACTTTGTCCAGGAAGCATTTTTTTTGTAGAGCTAGAAACAATCTCATGTATTATATAATGACTAGGAAAGTAGTACTAGGAAAGGTGGATCAAGTAAGGCTGACTTGTCCCTTTGCAAATGTCTTGATAGTGTACATGAGACAGATATATCTATGAGTCCAGTTTCAAAATGGCAGAGGTATTACAACACAAAGATCTTTGTATTGATCAAACATGTTCGTCATCTTCGGTCTGTTATTTTGCAGGAAGGTTATGGTATGCTTGGAATGCCCATAAGTTTCATAGCACTAGCGATGTAGCTGTCACTGTAGATTGTTTTACCATGGTCCAATGGTACTTCAAAGTATATAGCTCTTGTCTGGAGTGGCTGAAGCCTTCTCATAGCTTTAACCTTCTCCATGCTTTGTGGCAGGTTCACATACCAAATTATTTGTACGTCTTACAGCTTAGGTTTTCCCTTAAATCAGCTTTAAGAAGGCTAGAAATATAGTTTCTTCCTGTCACCTTGTAGCCAGGTTGCAATGGTAAGGTAATGTTCCAAGCAGGTTTGCACGTTTGTCCTTTGGCCCCCACCTGTCTACATTCCTGGGTACACTAAACACTGCTGGCCTTTCAAAGCTTGCACCTTGCCGATATTGATGAGCAATGGGCTTATCAGGCCTGTTGTACCTGTGCTGGGCCCTGAGCACACACCCGCTGTGTGATGTGTCAACAGTGCAATTTGCCTGAAAACAATTATACACTCCTGCTTCTTCTCCCTCCTGTATAGGCCAGGCTTGCAGGTGGACACGCACACTTGTAGTGTTGTTTCTCACCTGCCCCATGGGACACCTAATTTGAGGAAACTACCTGTAGTTAAGACGCAGATCAAACTGTTTTCACCTGTCCGTAAGGTTGCCTATGCTTTGGAAGCTTGGAATGTCTATCATTGATTAGAAGTGACATACTAGTCAGGTTTATTTCAATGATAATCAATACTAGGATTAGTATTCAGTGGTGACAAGGGAAATGCAAGAAGAGCCTTGGCTTTTTTAATGGCAGCGAATTATGATGCAGCAAGGCATTTTGGTCTCTACAACTTTGGCAGCAACTGGTTTACCAGATGTCTTATGTGGATTTGCCTTGGAAGATGGAGGGGGCACAGTGTAAACTTTCCACTTGCACGGATGGCCCTGAAATGGTTTCACCATGGCATTACTGTGATTTGTGTGTAAACATCCTCAACTCTTGTTGGGAAATGTCATGTTTAGTGGCATGGCATCTCCCAGACAGAATCTAAGTATGCCACGTTCAACAAAGGTAATATCACTAGTTCTTGGGATCTGTATGAATAGCAGCATGAAGTACCCGGTATGCTAGTGTTGCTAGAGTTACCAAGATCTATTCTTGCGTATAAGCCTTGCATGATATTCAAAGACATTTGCGAGGACAAAAAGATACCTTTTAATACCTGCAATCTGGGAGTTAAATGGCAGATACATGAATATGGCAAAGAAGTTTTTGGCAGCTGGCAAAAAAACTTTCATCTAGAGGCTGTGTTGTTGTAGTGATCCATGTATGTTCCCCTTTGAACCTGAATAATCAGTAGGGCATATTTTGTATCATATTATATATATATGGAAATCTGTTCCATTTTTACTGTTCACAGTCTGACAGGTGCAAACATCTAGCCTGTTACATTTCTTTTGACAATAGCTGCTGTGAAATTAGGTGGAAAATAATGCAAAAATGGCCACCAGTAATGAGCGAACGTGCAGGAGAAAATGGTTGACAGACTTTCTGGCGAAACAGTGGCCCATTGTCCCAGGAGACCTGTCTCGATAATCATGGCTTTCTAAATGTTGTTTACAACCAAAGTGGTAGGTTCAATGTGGTGTATGCTCAGGCTTGGGGTTGGCGTTGAGGAGTGATTACATGGTTTCCTTAGCCATGTAAAGGACTGTTCATTATGGAATTGTACAAACTGGATTGTCATTTGGAAATGATTGTGATATTGAAGTACTATATAAGCATTTAACCTGATGGAAAGCCTCACAGTTGTAGCTAGTTTCGCCTTTGTTCATAGTGACAACTGATGTTGAAGTTTAAACTTGCATGGTAGGTGTTATCACAAAATTTGGTTCAGTTGAACCTAATTCTGCCCAATTAGATGAATTATATTATAAGGTACTGTAGTTGGTCACTAAACATACCGGTAGCCATGTACATGTAATTTTCCTTACATCAGGTCCCAGTGAGGATTTATGTGTAACTTGATGTGTTGCTAAAAAACCCTTCCTGCTAACACTGAGTGGTCTTCATGGGCAGTTTTCAGTGTAATGTATTTGGAATCCTTCTACTGTTGTTGTCAAACCAATTGTTTTGATAAGATCTGTACCTGTAAAGAGATTTTGAATTGGCCCCTACACAATTGGTGCCTACCCTACAAATAACATCTGAAATATTAGTTTAGAGCTTGTGGGCTTACAAACGGTCTCATTTTTAAGCTGAGCAAGTCAGTAGCTGTAGTTTCCATGTGTACGGTACTCTATTGTTATGTAACTTTCTCCCTGCTAAGGTAACATCTGCCTGAACTGGTTATTTGATCAGCAAGGAGAAGGTTAAATAAATGTTCATCTTCTGGTAAGCCATCTTGGAAGTTTCCAATGAATAAGGAAAAGTAACACTTTTGAGATCCAAGCAGATTGATTTTGCCAGCTACATGTAGCCATGTCTTTTGTAGGTGCTCTTAGTTGTGTCCAAAATGTAACATATTCACCCCAGCTGGAGACATGTTGTAACCTTGTGAACAGTTGGAGTAAGCTTGTTCTCCTTCAGGTGGGCTTTACCTTTATGTAAGGGAGCTGAAGTGGAAACTACCTGTATTATGGCTAAATCACTGGCTATGATTACCATATAGCTAAGGAGACTGTGTGTGTGTGTGTTTTGTGTGTGTGCATGTTTATGTGTGTGTGCGTGTGTGCATACATCATGCACATGTAGGTGTAAAGCATAGTTAGAAAGAATCTCTTTGGTTTTCATTTCTAGGAGTTTTCACAGACTTGAATTGTTATTCATGATCCACGAAGTACAGATGTGGTTCTTGTAGTTACCACACTCAAATGTGCCTATAGTCTAGACTAGTTTCTGCTGAGATCTGTGCTCTCTGGGTGCGGAGAAAATGGAATCTAACACTCAAACACTCTCTCAGTCTCTGTTTGCAGCTTTCTACACCTGTCTTCCTGTCAAGCCACTTTGTTTACCAAGGATCAAATTATTTGAAGAGGTGCATATAGAAGGAGTCGTTCTTTATGCACACAGGTATTTGTTGTTGCTTGTTTGTTGGGAAATGTTTTTACATGGACAACAAAACCAGATAATTGATAAATTGTAGGTTTGATGTGGTGCTGCCAATTTGGTCTTAGCAACAAAAGAGGACAAGCAGACTCTCAAGAATGGTTGGCAATTTTTGAGTAAAAACTAAAGGGATCTGGAATTCAGCCAATTTACTGACACCTTCTGTTAGATGCTATATTTGAGTTAGCATGTAACTTGTAAGTATTGTGAAGGTATATATCCGGCGGACGGATTGTGAAGGTAAGTGTACAAATATTCTCTTTTCTACATTTTGTTAGAAGAAATCACAGGCTTAGGAAAGCCATGATTGTAAAATAAGGTTTATGAACATTATCTGTTCTTAGACAAGCAAATTAACTGGCCAGTTCTCTTGGCACATAAAAAACATCTACCAGGTTAAAGTAGGTTATCAGAAAATATGAATCAGATTTATTACACCCATTAGTTTACTTATCTCTCTTTTAACCGACAGTGAAAGATTACTGGAATATTCAGCTGCCTATCCCCTGTTTAAAGATGGATAACATTGTTTCCTTTCCAGGTTCCTGAATGGAGGTCTTCTCAATGAAATTTCGGTACCCAGTTGTTGTGATGTTCAGCTTTAATCCTCTTAGTCCAGACCTGATTATTCCATCACTTTTGAAGGCCATTTTATCCTGGCTGTTGGTACATCCATATTCAACGGTGGCAGATAAACAAGATCTATCTTTCCTAAACCTTGTCAAGACAGGCCCAGTCCTTCATACATTACATGTATGTTGGCACATGGTGTTGCCGTTTCAGTAGCTCTGTCTAGATTTGCTACATGCTAACTGGTGATTTATGTGAAGTACACAAGAATGGGTGGATGTTTTGCAATGGGGGCTAATTTTGAATGCAGAATATTTGAGACTGGGCCTGGGGGGAGGGCTCATTACCAGTTTGGTCAGGCAAGATTAGTTGGCTTTGAAAAAGATAAATATTTCAATGGTTTAGATATATTCATTTGTATTGTGAGGATATGGTTTAGGTTCAGTTTGCTGTAGACTGAAAGTGTGTGTGTGTGTGTCCCCTGTCTCTGCTTTGGCAACTTCAACCTTTACAATGTAGCTGTGTGTGGTGATGTATTTGAATCCCATCCCAAAGATGCCAGAATGGACGATTTCTTGGACTGGACAAGGTTGTAGCTATGTAGTCCAGCCATATCTTTTACTGGAAACCTGTGATCCTCTTTCCATTAGAATAGCTGCCTGAAGTCTGGAATGTATATTTCTTACCACATAGATCTGATATTATACTAGAAGCAGATCGGTCTTAGTAGATCTAGAGCAGATCACTATGTGGTATCATTTCAACCTACTGGTTTGAAAAGATCTTTTCCCTCCAGTGTGATGATAGGGTAGCTTGATGTATGATAGGCTTGTGTGACTGCTCATTAATCAGATGAGAGTGCCCCATAAAGGTGGGGATAATAACCCAGTCTGCACGACCAGCCACATACCTCCCGGGCATGTACACTGGGGAGGTGACATACTGGCTACTCCAGCAATTAGTACCTTCTAAAATCAAGCAAAGAACAGACCAAATTAATTGGTAACTCAGATATATCTCAGTCATTTGTTGACCTGAATGTTTACTTACATGTACATCATGAGTTTAACACAGCTTTGGCCGTAAAATGTCAGACGACAGAAAAGATTTGTTTCTATTGTTCTTGAACCCTTGTTGGGGACAAATATGTCAGTAAAAGCAGGATGTAAATTACTGTACTCCCCTCAGAGACTTCTATTCTGGAAAACCTCCAAATTTAAGTTTTAAAGCCCTCGTAGCTGTGACTCAGCATCCTGATGAAGGCACTTCTATCATGGATCTATACACTGTATATTCATACATGGAATCTGATGTGTATCCATGCTTGTCCGTACAGTACTTCCTTGTCGCCAAGGATGATACAAATCACAGGTTGTCTGAGACGGTATCTTTCTGGAAATAAGCCACTTTCAATTTGCCATTTCAAGATGGCAGAAATTCGGTCAAATTCTCGGAACCTCCCATTTTGCAATTGACAGTGAAAAATGCCAAAGTACTGAGGATATGCCAAAAACACTTACTCAATACTCAATACTGAGAATAGTCTAATTTTTACCTGAAATGGCCAGCTTGCTCTGATGATTTGTGCACATGCTTTGCTAAAGGTCACTGTACAGATGAGGATCATGGGGTGAAGAAAAGGACTCATGGGAATGGCCACTTTCTCAACACCTGCGTCAGGGCGTTTATTTTCCCCCCTTCCACTGGCAACAGTTCTGATACTAGCAGAATGCAGGACATGGACATTCAAGTTCATCTCCAACATAACCAGCAGGTTAGTTTCTCTGTGTAGCCGAAGGTTAGCTTGTGATGATTGAAGAGATAAGATCTACTGATTCTACCATCCACCTGTAAGGTGTTTATGAGGAGGATGGCTAAGTGTCCCATGAGCCAAAAGGAGTTGGCAAAATAAGCCAAGCAGTTGCCAAAATACACTACCAACTGTAAACATCTTCAACCCATTGGACCTCGAAAGACAGGCACTGTTCGTGTTGCTACAGATGGTTCCAGTATTTGGCCCCTATTGAATAAATGAATACGTGATTTTATTAATGCAGTGTGAGTCCTATGTGCAGACATTAATGTAGATAACATGACCTGTGCAAGCTGCAGGAAAGATATGTCTATAGATTGTTTGTAATGTAAAATGCCGGTGGTTTCTCTACTTGGCTAAAAAACAATTTTCTGAGTTTTCTGGAAGCAGGGGCAGACTGAAAAGTCTATACTGTGTGGATGTGTTGTATTGTAAGGAAATTTTGATTCGAATACTGATCCAACTCTTATGGACTTTCTTATGTCCTATCCACTACAGACCTCCTGCTCTGCAACAAATTGAAGCAATTTAGACCAGACCATCTTTCCCGCCCATATATTAAGTACTATAAGCCCTGGGGTGTTGATTAGTATTAATTGACTAGAGTGCAATCACATTCATGTAGGGACGTGTGCTTGTGTGTATTAGTGAAAGTTGTTCCAAGTCGGCAAGTGCTGTGTGAATGAAATAACGAACAAATTAGAGTAGATCAGGATCATCACTGTGACAGGAAGCTCATCTTTATTCCCCAGTTAGCTATCATTTGGACCATCAGCTCAGCAGTCCATGGGTGGTTTACTAGAAGGCAGCTGCTAGGAAAGTGAGTTTATGCAGGATGGCATTGCTCTTTACACAGGGGAGCCTCCATGACCTAATCTACATTCTTGAAGGCTCTGCTGTCTCCTTCTGTTTGACTTATCATGCATCTGGTAAGGAGGAAGACCTGTGTGTGTTTCTGCCATTTGGCACCATGCACCAGCTTTGCAGCAGACACCACTTGCACTGCATCAAACAGCTTGTCATGCCTAATCCTTACATGTCGTACTCTAACTTTTAACCTCCTTGCTCTAATTCATTGTTTGAAGTTTTCAAATAGGGAGTCTTCTAACAGAGTACCATACATTTCACTACTGGTACATTGTGTAGTTTGAGGGTTGAAATCTGAATCCTGATTTTTTCTCTGGGCTGGCTTATTGTTTAGAATATCTACCAGTTTGTTTGATATTTCATAGATCACATACCCTTTGGACGCATTCTCCTCTTCTCCTGTAGTATCCTTTGGTGAATTTGTTTTAGACTTTATTCAGTAGGTCCATGCTGATTGTACTTGACCAGAAAACCAGTCCAAATCCCATTGGCCCAAGTCCAGATATGGCATAGGAAAATGGTTGAATGAACTGTTGAGATTGCATCCACTTGCAGTGACCTGGTTTCTGAAAAAAGCCCTTGTCATCCAGCCCATTCTATACTGAGGTCTTTTAGAGCTGCCTCATGCTGTTGCTTTTGAGCCCTACGTGGTCTTAAATAACTTTGTTGTTAGCCTTAGGTGCAAACAGCTAAATGAGCCTGTTGATCCTGTAAGTTGTTACATTTACATCTTGGCACCTGTCCAGCCATTGTACACTAGACTTACTTGCATGGTTATAGTTCTTCAGAACTGACTGGTAAAACAATTTTAGACTTTTTATGGACGGGTGGGCTGTTATGATCTTTGATGACTGTAATTAGATGTAATTGCACTTGTTGTAGTACTTAATGTTGGTGGTAATTCCAAATCCAATGTAGTACCTTTTCGGTTTGACCCTATTTGCAGAGGACATCAAGGTCAAATGAATTCTATGTGCAAACACAAGTACAACTGTTACAGTGACTGTATTTTGACTGTTACTTCTTCCACCAATGATAATGTTGCTACCAGTGCTAAAGTGTGAAGAGCTGATAATTGTTTTATATTTTCATCCTGTCATATTTAATGATATTATGTTGATGTTGGTAGTACCATTGACAAATATTTTGTTTTATGTACAGTTTAATAAAACAAAAAAGAAGACGTTCTCCTATTTTACAGCATTTATGAATACTCAGATTCTAGGCTTTTGGGGGGAGTATGATTACCTTTTGTCAGACATTCCTGTCCAAAAATATACATATTTTATGCATGTAATGTCAACAGGCCAACCTGTGAGGATAGATTAAGGCATGGCTGTCGTTAGTAGTAGAGGCAAGCACAGGCTAGTTTAGCTGTGATACCTGGAGCAGAGGGGATCTCCTGGGCTCCATGTGCCCTACACTACTGATGATATTGATCCTGTTGTGGACAGTGCAATCATGGAGGAAAGACATTATTGGCTGTGCCTAGAGCTGCGAGACCTGCGTGAGGCTGTTACTAACGGCTGCCATAATAGATAGATGATTAGGGGAAAAGGACATGACAGGAGGGGAATGCAATACAACCCAACGGGCTGAGAGCAGCACATCTGAAATACATGGAGGATTTCCTGCAAATATGGGACCAAATCAACCAATGTAGTAAAATGTCGATAGATTCCATGTGATGAAATTTAAACGTGACAAAATTGAGACATGACGAGCTGCTGTTAAACATATGATTTTATATCACTTCAGGTAATGAGGTAGCATTCTTTCTGCAGAAAGTGTGCTTGTACTTAGGATAGCATGGCTGGATGCCATGAAAGATACATGGTTCATTCTTTTGTCCCGTGAATATAGTGATGAATGCGTATGTTGGGTGTAAGTAATGTAATGGTGTGTGTGGTATGTCTGCCTCTGTTGGCCATGGGTTACTGAACACTCACACGCCCTGGTCTGGGGCCGGGTTATCAATCATATATCCTGGTAATGTAATAATACAGACATCTAACTCAGAACAGTCTGGACAAGACATGCATACAATAGGACAATTGCTTGTATACTTCTAGTATATAGTAACATGAAAGCAGAAATTCAATGTCAATTTTACAGTTCGAGTATGTTTACCGTAAGTCAGAAGGAAGCCATTTGTCTGTGTTGCTGTGAGGTACATAGTGGACTACAAAGAGAATGTTTTTAGTGGATAGGTGAGTGAAATAGAAGGATTTTAGCCTTACAGATTTTTGACAGTTACTGAACAGTATCAACTAATCATCACCATCATCATGTACATGTACTATTATTTTATGTAAGCAACAGTACTAGTGGTCCTGTGAGGCTGTCGTATATTGACCGGAAATGTCCATGTCTTTCATACAGTCTTTACTTTGCTGAAGGACATTAAGTGGTTGCTGAATTCTTGCCTTGAATGAAAATGTGCACATCCGGCCATGAGTAACAAGGCTGTTGGAAACCAGATACAAGCTCATTAGATATAATTTAATCCCTTCAACTTCAAGCTTCCAGTGTTACCAGCCAAGTACAATGCCTTTTTCTAGGAGGAGATGTTGATGCCATTCAGTACTTTTCTGGCATGTAACATGGCATTGCCATCTGTAGCTAGCTTAGCACTCTTGGTATGCTGTCTGGGGTCTTGGGGGCTACAGTTTACATTGTACATGACAGGGTCGCCAGAGATAACTCAGCTAGCAAGTCGAGTCTGCATATGTTTAGCTGCTTAGAGCCTATAAAGTCAGAGCACAGGTTTGGTTGCTGGGGCAACCGTGGGGTGTAGGTAAGATCAAAGGGTTCAGGGTAGTGGGTAATGGGCTGGGAGGGAGGGGAGACTTGATTGCTAATCTGGTATGTAGTGTTGCTATGAAGTGGTTTAGATGCAAGAGCTGCTCAAAAAGAAAAGAAAGTGGATCTGATGACTACAAAAGATACTGTTTGTTAGTTGTGCATGCATAATACATGTAAAGCAGCTATAGTAGCTACTATAGTGGTAGTAGGTATTAAAAGGCCCAATACAGTTTGCAATTGAGGGGAAAATATATGTTTTTGAAGCATCTATAAAATCTATCATAACATCTTAAGTTTGATTAAGGAAATTCTTCAGGACGTTGAAATGAAAAGCACACTGGCGTCCAGACCAGAATCTTTCCCTTCTCAGAATGTAAATGCACTTGGATGTGGTGTTACTAACTTTGATAAATGGTTAATACTTTGTTGACCAACAGCCATTACCCTTCAAACAGTGTTGTTACAGGTGTTCTTCCAGATGTTCACAGTGTACCTGAGGTGCCCCAGGACCTGTGGCATCCTGATCCCAGTTCCCATATGTTCAGTAAGGTGTTACAGAGTCCACGAATCATTGTCTTTCTTCCCCCATACTCTACCTACTTATTATGACAATGTGCCAAATGTTTGATATGGTCATGAATAGCAGGATATTAGGCCATGTTTTGACCACAAACAAAGTCTTGCTGCAATAATTAATGAGATTTTATCTCAAGATGCATGAATTACAATGTATTTTCTTATCATGGTAAATTTTTGAGGAACTAGTAGCAATTCTACCCTCCCCTTTTTACTACTACATGGAATTTCATCCATTTCTTTGTATTTCTGTACAGATCAAACTTGCAAATCATGTGTACATGTAC
>NW_017803954.1:271779-292916 GCF_001625305.1 Branchiostoma belcheri | reverse complement strand
ACACAACGTAATATTTTCCGCTAGAAATAACTATAGAATAGCATTAAAAGATAGCACAATTCGCTTCACACAGTCGACACACGGATAAACCACAAAGTTATTTTTCGAATCACATGTCCACTTGCCTCTGGTGCTGTTATTTTTCAAGGGGCAACATCGCAACACATTAGCGGACGCCCCAGGAGGTGGCAAATTGCTATTGTCTTGTCGGCGCGCAAAACAAACATGAAATCCGACCCTATCACATTAACGCAAACGGTAACGCGTTAGAAATAATTTCTGACGATTTTCTAACCATTTTCTGACGAAAATCTAACCAAATACTGACGATTTTCTAACCATTTTCTGACGAAAATCTAACTCGTTAGTAACGGGGTACCCGGTTAACTATAACGCGAACGGTACTGTAAATATAGTAGTCTCCAGAAATAGGTCCCTGCACCCGTTCTGTTGAGAGTGGGTACTATTTGCTATGCCTAATATTTCTGTTAGTGGCAAATTACCTTATGCCATGGTTTTCATTGTCATGCTACCCATGACAAGAATAAACTAAATAGAGTAACGTGGTGTAGGGTTATTTGCTTGAGTCTTTTCCTCTCTGAACTGAACATAAATTGTAGCCTTGGGATGAAATACATTGTTTAACTTTCATTCTGCTAAAGGTTACATCTATGTATAACATTTGTTTGGCTTATAGCTGGAGTCAGCAGGGTGACTGGTGAAAATGTCCCTTGCCATCTGATATATGTACATGTATATACATACTGGTATCCAACAAATGATCCTTGTAAGTTGTAGGTTGAAGGATGAGGTGTCACCTTACCATTCAAGGAGGATTGCTTGAACCATTCACAATGTCTATCAAGGTTGTATTGTTGAATGAATGATAAATCTCAGCTTGAATCCAAAATGTAGTTATTCTCGCTTTCTTCCCAATGGTGTTGAAATTGTTCTCCAACATGAGACAGGTGCAAAATGAAAACAAACGATTTCCAGAAGCTACTTTTTTCTGAGCGGTACCAGTCAGCATTACCTTGGATTTGAAGACTTCCATACTTACTATTCAGGAGACAAGTCTTGCCACCCCCAGGGATTTTAAATGCTCCACTCTATACAGCGACATGTCTGAAGTATTATTACCAGGCTGAGGTATTACTCACTTTACTCTCATTTGTCTTCAGTAGCCAAATGGTTGGTATGAATTATTTAGCATGGTACTTTGTGCATGTTTATCATGTCCCTACATATTGTTGAGGAATGTTTAATTATATGTATTGTTATTAGAATGCATTCATTTATTCATGGATGTATTATAGTATACAGGGCTTGAAATACCCACCTGCAATCTGTAATTTGTAGAAATATTTTTGTTGTTGTAAAGTAAGATATCGACAACTTGTAACTTGCCAGCTAAATGTATGCAGGCTTGGTGTTGTGAATCAAATATTGGAGCAAATAGAAATAATGTGTTTTGATGTTAAGGCTCTGGTAAGTAATGCTGACTTTCTAGCAGTAGCAGAGGTCCTTAATTTGTGAGTAGTACATACAATAGTGTCCAGGCCATTTTCTGATTTAGGTATTATAGTAACAACATATACA
Source organism: Branchiostoma belcheri (assembly GCF_001625305.1). Taxonomy (NCBI): domain Eukaryota; kingdom Metazoa; phylum Chordata; class Leptocardii; order Amphioxiformes; family Branchiostomatidae; genus Branchiostoma; species Branchiostoma belcheri. Next base: position 291,317 of record NW_017803954.1, on the reverse strand, counting down.
TGTAACATTACTTTCTTAACCATCAACCTAGCTACAAAACAGTTGGACTGCTGNCGTGAAAGATTTAGCATAATATTATCAGTACCAGATGTTATTTGACATCCATGAAAGACTGTGACTACTTATAGTAGTCTCCAGAAATAGGTCCCTGCACCCGTTCTGTTGAGAGTGGGCACTATTTGCTATGCCTAATGGGAGAACAGGTTTCTGTTAGTGGCAAATTACCTTATGGTTTTCATTGTCATGCTACCCATGACAAGAATAAACTAAATAGAGTAACGTGGTGTAGGGTCAACATGAGACAGGTGCAAAATGAAAACAAACGATTTCCAGAAACTACTTTTTTCTGAGCGGTACCAGTCAGCATTACCTTGGATTTGAAGACTTCCATACTTACTATTCAGGAGACAAGTCTTGCCACCCCCAGGGATTTTAAATGCTCCACTCTATACAGCGACATGTCTGAAGTATTATTACCAGGCTGAGGTATTACTCACTTTACTCTCATTTGTCTTCAGTAGCCAAATGGTTGGTATGAATTATTTAGCATGGTACTTTGTGCATGTTTATCATGTCCCTACATATTGTTGAGGAATGTTTAATTATATGTATTGTTATTAGAATGCATTCATTTATTCATGGATGTATTATAGTATACAGGGCTTGAAATACCCACCTGCAATCTGTAATTTGTAGAAATATTTTTGTTGTTGTAAAGTAAGATATCGACAACTTGTAACTTGCCAGCTAAATGTATGCAGGCTTGGTGTTGTGAATCAAATATTGGAGCAAATAGAAATAATGTGTTTTGATGTTAAGGCTCTGGTAAGTAATGCTGACTTTCTAGCAGTAGCAGAGGTCCTTAATTTGTTGAGTAGTACGTACATAGTGTCAGGCCATTTTCTGATTTAGGTATTATAGTAACAACATATAACATTACTTTCTTAACCATCAACCTAGCTACAAAACAGTTGGACTGCTGTTGGAATACAGGGTAAATTGTGTCTGTTGATCCTGCTATGCTGGACTGAATAGCCAGTTGCCCTTTTCTCCACCCTGCCTTGTGTTTGTATGGCCTGATTGTTGTGCAAATTTCCCTGCACAGTTCAGGACCTGACATTGAGCCCCCTGTTACCCCCAGCCTTTGTCTGCATTTTCCCCACCAATGTAGCCTGTGAAGAGGTGGGTTTCTTTCAACATTCAGCCCTGTCTGCTGTCTTGGTCCTGATCTTGTATTTCTGAGTTCTTAATCAGATGTATTGTATATACATACATATACATTTAGGGTGAGACTAGCTATCATGATACAGGAGCCTTATTAACTGACTCTTGCCTTACATGTATCTGAATTAACTTAAAATAAGCATCATGAGCCCAAATCTGTAATACACAATTTTTCTAAAAACATGGTGTGACGGAGATAGTGTGGTACGCATTGACAGTCAGACAGCAATCTGAAAACACCCTTACCAAAATCTTGACACCTTAATGCAGCATTGCATGAAGCATGTAAATAAACATAATTGGGATTAACCTTATATAAACAGAAGGTGCACCCTTTGGCTTGCTTGGTGCCTGTTAACAGTCTGCCATGCTTGTACTTTCCTTTCCCCGTAGCCATGATAGAATTGGGCTGTTTTGCCTTTCTTGTCCAGAAATATTGCTTTTCTCAGCCTCCATCACTATGGTGCAGGGATGATCAGACAGGCCAGCTTTGTGTCTAAGCTGGGTCATGTTTTCTGTTGGTCTGCAAATGCTGCCATTGTTTAGTCAGTAAACTGGGCAGCCCTGTATGTACAAACTGTTATCAGGTCCCCTGCTCTTTGGTACCTCTTTGGGAGGCATACAGCTCAACTCAGGGGTTTCCACCTTCAGGGCAAGGCCAGCTGTGACTGTGTCCTTCAGGCTTTTCTCCAAATGGAACATTTGCGATTTGATCTGCTACCTTGTGGCTAGATTTCATCACATTAAAATCCTTGTTGAGGCTTGCTTGCCGGGCGTGCCACCTAAATATTCAGCTGTTTTTCCGAGGCTTTCTTTTACTGATCCTCTTAAGGCTGCACATCCGCTGTTCTCCCCGCAGGCCGTGCTCCGCTGTGTTTCGTCTGGCTGGGCCCTTTGTGCCAGCAGTCTTGCTTGTTCAATGCAGTACTTACCATCAAGTGAGCACTTTGTCCTGGTGTTGAAATATAAATGCTTGTATCAACCGCTCCTTCTGTCCACTCAAGAGGCTGACCTCCACTCCCCAATAACATCCTTATGACGAATGTATGATGTGTCTACCCACATTTTTATTTATACTTAATAATGCTGTCGAAAATTCTCCCTTTTCACATGTGAATAACATTTAGAGATCTTTATCTGTACTCCAAATTCATAATCATCAGTCATACTTTGCTTCATGTATGTCATGTACACCATTTGATTTTATCCACCCAGGTGTGTTCTGCCGTGTCATGTGTGCAATTACCAAGTTACAGGTTACATTAATCTCCTCACACACAGTAAACCAGACTCTGATAGACCAGCTTTTTGTAGTGATAACAAGATTTTTGTTGATTATTAGAGCTCATGTGGCTAAATCCTTAAGCAGCCAACCTAGATTTTACATAGAGACAGTCAAATTCTGCAGATACAAAATGTATTAGTCTATGTAAATTGTGTGATACAAAGTCATTGGTGCTTGTCATTGATAGTTGCATATGTCATCCTTTGACAAGTTTAAACTTTGATACATTTCTATGTACATGTATAACCATATTGTCCTGGGTTATGGTCATAATTACTGGGCGCCAGATATCCACTGGTTCTACTTGCTATAGAGCTTGATAGAGTTGAGTAACTAACGAGATTCTAGTTAATGAACAATTAGAGAGTAAATCAGTTATTTGTATTGCACAGTGGGCACTTCCTGACTAGGGCCAGGTCATGGCAGCCTGGCTCCCTCTGCCTCTATAAACCACTTCATTTCCCTCAGTGGAAGTTCACCAGTATTTCCTTGCTTCAATTGTCCCTCAGCACGGTGGAATGGCCATTTTGCTGCGTGATCGATAATCAGTGAGGGTCGGTGGATTTTGAGCAGGATTGAGTTAACCTTAAGGCTTGGCCATTGAGGTGACTCGGTTTTTATAATCATCAACCCTTGTTATTTCCACAGAGGTAAAATCTGTCTTCAGTTACTGTTGGCTGGGAGCCAATATACACAGAGATTTACTAGGCACTAGCAGAAGTGGGGAGTTTTAGCTATGGGATGTCTGCTCTCTGTGGTTGTGTTGATAATTTCTCCCTTCCTTTCCCTCTTCCATTCCTTTTCTTACTCTAAGATTGACCACAAAGTTTTTCTGTGTGGTGCTTGATTGGTTGATAATATGCTATCTCTCCATTATCATAAGATCTATTTGTGCCATTCTGTTACGCAGATATATCTCAAGCGTTAACAAACTGGAAGAAATTAGCCAGGAAACGTTTCACCCATGTTTATCAGCCTTACCAGTTCAGACAACATCAATTTCTGAAGATGATATTCTGAAGATATATAAAGTTCTTCCCACTGTTGATGATAGTAAAATGTTCACCTGTTTGTGTTGTTTGTTGCAGACTGACAACCATGCCGAAGAGGAAGATCCGTCTGCTTGACGTGAACCCTCACATCACCTGTATGCTCTGTAAGGGCTACCTGGTCGATGCCACTACCATCACAGAATGTCTCCACACATGTGAGTAACGCCATTCCTTTCTCCTCTTGTCTGTACCTCCACCCAGTTTTATATCTTACAGGAAGCTATTCTACAGTCATAACAAGAAAGATAAACACTTCACAGTTTACACAAGTTCAAGTTACCACTCTCCTATTTCATTACAACAAGTACATTATGGCAAACCGTAGATCACAACTTACAATGTGCCAACAAAAGGACTGCAACCCTTTTCAGTATGTAAAAGCGGCCAGTGACAAAATTTTCCATGGTATCATTCTCTAACTCTTGACAGGATGTGGTATTCTATTATTGGTCTCTGGGGAAAGGACAGGTGACTGAGCATCCTAGTCTGACTCAAGCACTCCAAAGAAGCTGTACCATCTCTATAGCATTAATCAAAATCTTGGTTTCAAAGCATTTTTTCGTCCATGAATCACAACTGTGCTACCCAAATGGCAGGAAACAAGGCCAAAGAGCAGAATACACTGGAGACATGTACATGGTGATTTGCAGTGACTGAGAACAGGTGATCGCTATTTTTGCTGGTCGGATTTTGGCAAGAATAACGTATATTTACTTCAGTGGTGGAATGGTGTGTCCATATGGTCCATGTAGTCAGCCTGGAGGCACTGGCATGTGAGATGTTTGTGTTCTTGTTAATCTGAGTGACATGAGCTGCAACCTTCTTGTCAGGCTATCCAGACAGACTGGGAGTCCCTGGATCTAGGCCAGGATTCAGGTTCATTGCACCTGTCTTTAGTGTTAACCTGTAACCCAAAACATACATGTCTCCCATATCATATGCACAGCACTGGGAGGGATATATCACTGCAAGGACTTCTTTGCAAGGACCTCATTGCAAAAGCCCAATGTTTTGCCCACATTTTGTGGGTTCAAAGAGCTTCAAATGATTTTTTATCGATATAAAGTTGATACTGTGGATCTTTCATGGGTGCTTAAAGTTAAAGATGCCAGTAAATAAATATTGTTTTATATTATTGGGAAGCAAACAGAATAACAGAATGATCAATAGAGCCATTATGGTTATATGAGAAATGTGAATACTGTTTTAAAAGTAAGTGAAAAATTGCAGAATTTAAATCATTCATCCATGTATTTTCCATTGTATTAAGCCAAGTATCTCAAATGTCTGTCAACCAGACAAAGATATCTTTTGGTTAACAGAGGTTTGGTCCCTCATCTCCTTGACTGTCCTTATCTGTACACACTCCAGAGTCCTACTGGGGGGCAAGACTGTCAGTGCTCCTCAAGACAAGGTCAGGAAGCATGCAGCAGAGCAACAATTCATAGTGACTGTTTTTTATTACAAGGTCATGTGGTCTGGTTATCAGATTCTATGCTGCAGTGTCCATTTCAGACCTCCTACTATTGTAGGAACTGCTGATACCCCCAAAGGGATGTTATAAGTTACAGCTATCCTTGTAATGAGCCATTTCTCTCTGATGTTACTGCTAGTATTTCTAACAAGATGTAGATGCCTGGATTATCATAAGTGGTCAGAGAGTTGTTGTATTTATTAATAAATGAAAGGACAAAGTGTAATTAAAAGACTTGAGCTGAATGGGTTGAACTTTAAACCACTGAGACACATGATAGTATTCTTGCACTTCTCAACACCTCATTGAGGATTGCCCAATTCTCAGAAATGAAGTTTCATCCTCCTCGAGAAGGTCATTCTTGCGATCCTTTACAATCAACTTGAAGGCTACCCCGCACCTCACTTATTGAACGAACTGTTAAGGAATGCCCATGTGGTTGCCCAATTCATTATGGTGGGTACTGGTGGCTGTAATTATATCAATGTGGTCGTGAGTGGAAGAATGTGAAGGTTACAATGTTTGTAGAATCATTTTAATCTGTTGCTTGTGAATATTAACTTACGTTGCTGAATATTTGTATGTTTTATTATCTAAAATGTTTTCAAATCTTAATTCAGTCAAAATTCAATTCTGGTCTTTTCTAATGTGTTCAGTGAACTATACTGTTTGACAAATTGCTGGACAACATGTGAAATCAATGCATACTTAAGTACCGTTGAGACCTTATTTATATGTTTACCATTTCACAGTTAGAAGATTGATGGACATTGCAGGAACACATTTTATTTTTTAGTCGTATGTTTGTGCCCTGTTTAGTGATTATTATTGACAGCCTGGCCTGTAGTTGTGGTCACCTAATAGTAGGGGGAAAACAGAGTGAACTTGTTTCATGGACAAGGCCAGCTTGGTGGGGAGATGACAGCCATGTGTGTGAGCGGAATGTTGAACAAAGCCTGCACATGGCTGACACAGCCAGCCAATCAACTCCTGCGACCTTGTCGGATTCTGTGTGGGGACTGAAGGTCGCCAGTCCTGTAGCTGAACACTTCACATTCATTCCTCCCTGTCATGGCTGGTTCACTCAGTTTATTGCCAGGTCACTCCTTGATTTATATATTGGAGATGTGTGTAATGCCAGACTTAGTGTGGATCTCGGGAAGTGTGGGGTGTGGCATGTGTTTATGCTCTGCACACAGTGTTCCCAACATTGACAATTCGTACACAATTTTGACAAGCTTATAATTCTTTACAGATTTAGATAGAATGTTAAATGTGTAACTTGTTCCAGCTAAAAGATATCCAAAGTTTTAGGCCCTTTTGTCAGTCTGAGATTGATTACAACAGTGATTTCACGTACATGCATACATGTATGCATGTATCAAGGGTTTGTGACTTTTTGAGCATTCTGCCATGGTGATGCCATGGTTTGCAGGTCTACCCGTGATTGATTTGCGGGTTGTGGGGTGGAAGGGGAATGTCCTTTATGAATACAGACTCAACTGACTGGCTGGCCTTTCTGGGCATGTGTGTTTAGGATATGGTGTTGCCTGGCATCCAGAGAGCATGCACTTTATGCATTCCATACAATCTTTGGGATTCCTGGGACACTTCTCTCAGCCCCATCCACTTGTGTCTGTTGTAGCAAGCAGCTTGTGCTTGTATAAGTATAGCAACCAGAAATTTCTGCTACATAACGTTATTTTGGTCAAGTTCACTTCACTCAGCAGTTTGCTAAAAAATTAAGATTCATTCTACTTTACAGCACTAATGCTAACCCCATGATTGAAAAACACAATCTTGGGATAAGATGAGAATTAAACAAGAACCCTGCCCCTGTTATTCTCAATAATTTTTTTGTTTCTTATAGTCTTATTTTTATATTGTTGTATGTGGAACAGCCCTGTAGGCAGCAGCCATTACCCAGGACAGAAGTAAAGCAGCAGTGTTTGTAAGAGATGGATGACTGGTTTGAACTCATCTTCCATCAGGTGAATCAAATCCAGGGTGCCATGTATCTGAATGTCACTATTATTGGATTGTCATCTGAAGCAGACCTCATCCAAACATTGGCCATGCTGCCTGGGTGGCCAGTGTATACTCTCCAAGCAGAGGTTGGTGGGGGAAGATCGTCACCGTTTTATATATGCCTCGTTTTTTTTTGTCGCCCCCCACCCAACCTCTGCCCCGAGTCGCAACCTGAAAGGCTATTAACAGCTATTTGTTACCCTATCAAACCTCACTTAACAAGTAGTGGCGACTTCACTTGGCGCGTAGGTGTGAATTACGCCCTCCCGGCCAGGGAAACCAAAATTCCAACTTCCGGCTGGCGACACGGCCTGGCGATTTTCCGTTACTCGCCTGTTTCCGTTCAACTCAGTTTGAATGTCTAACGGACGGGACCGACATGGAAGACAGAGTCAAGCGTGTTTTCAAAGACGTCTGGGGGTTTGAGGTCCGTCCCGACCAGCTGAAAGCCGTTTTGGCGGCCTTAGGGGGCAAGGATGTTTTCGTTGGGATGGCGACAGGGAAGGGGAAGTCCCTCTGTTTTCAGAGCATCCCCCTTTGCCAAAAACAGTTACTCAAGCAACTGGATATGATTTTGAAAACGTCAAAATCATATCCAGTTGCTTGAGTAACTGTTTTTTTGGCATATCGTATTACCTGGATGTCTAACCTTCATCGACGCATCCCCCTTTGCCTAACAGAACCCAAACTTGTTGTGGTTGTTTCGCCGCTGCGTGCCCTCGTCCACTATCCTAGCTTCCAACGCCATGGGTGCCTCGTTCATTCACCATACAGGACGGGCTCACAAAATTCACATGGCAAATCAGAAACTTTCCGGAATAAGAAAAATATTCGCGGGAGTTTGTCCTGGTAAACAAGTATGGCGCGAACAGAAAGATAGAATGCACCGCATCCAAACATAAAGGTAAGAAAGAAATAATGACCAGAAACACTTAAAATCTATGAATATACGTAACGGTAAAATAGAATATTTTAATATACTTTGAAGAACAAATTCATATTTTATTGTGTTGATTTTGAACCTCTATATAATAATTATAAACGTAAACATGTTTACTCTGCTACGTTGTGATGCTGTTCGGTCAGATGGAGACATGCTAATGAGATATGCGTGGTTGACTGGATTCGCCCCGCAGCGCGCTGGACACCCTTGTAAAACTATTTCCGCTCCCAGCTCACAGATTGCGGAAAATAGGGGCACGGGGAGGGACTTCAACACATTTCTCAAAGAACTACTCCTCCCCTTGTCCTTTCAGGTTGCGACTCGGGGCAGAGGTTGGGTGGGGGGCGACAAAAAAAAACGAGGCATATATAAAACGGTGACGATCTTCCCCCACCAACCTCTGCTTGGAGAGTAGCCAGTGTATTGCCTCGTTGCAATTGAATTAAAATAGAAATTAAAAAAATGTACCCAGCAGGATCGGGTGGACTGCTAGGATGGCTTTTGTAGAAGATTTGTCTGCTTCCTGATTCGGATCTGGCTTTCATATCCTGGCATAGCATGAACTACGAAGTACTTTATATCCATTACCTTCGAAACTGCAGGTTGCTATAACTCTTACCTGCAATTTGGTTAGATTGTTTGCATGAGGCCACCACTTATATATAAATAACTGTAAGTAATTGGATCCTGCTTTTATTAATTTTCGAATCCAAGCAAATTTAAGCACTTTGTCTATATCCAGTGGTGATACTTATTATGATCAGCATGCTGTGATGGCTTTAAAAATACCAGTCTGAGAAGAATACATATAACAGGATGCAGCTTATCAAATTGGTGCAGTCTGGTGCATCAGTAAAACTCCAATAAAGTAAAAATGGTTGCTGTTAAATTTGACCTCAAGTCATACGATGATAGCAGATAGTCTGTTGAACCAACCTGTAATAAAAAGAATATGAAATAAATTGATTGTAATCAAACCTCAATTTGGATTGACATGTGGAGTTTACAACACATAGAATGTAAAGTGATCTATCTGTGTTCATCTGATTTGATTAAGGTCTTGATTCAACGCTTGGGTGTGCTAAACTGGAATTTGGCTCAAACATTTAACAGTTGAAATACTGCCAAGTTGGTGATTGCTCTCATGTCTATGATAGATCATTGTCCTCTAGCTATGAACATCATCTACTGGCAAGATGTTTCTTTGGATATCGGCCCCCGGGGACTAACCTTATTTTAAGATCACTATAAGCAGGTAATATTCCTTAATGATATGGCTAATGTGTCAACTGTTTATCAAAGATTTGTTACCAGTTTTTTTTAGGAAACTTCTTCTGAATCACTACTTACAGTTTACTTATTAGTATGCAGAGTATTACTCGGTGGTATAGTTATGTACGATGCACCCTTGAAAGTGCTTGTAACCCCTGCAGGTAACATGCACCATATACAGTGTCTGGAGTATATCAGCCTTAGAGATATTCACCCACCATTCTGCTATCTACAGAATTGAGACTGGCACTAGAATTGAGGTAAAAGACTTTGGATAAAATACTGTTTCCATTTCCAGTGATGTGTATGTGCCCTTTTATCAGTATGCTGACTGTGACTCTCTTGGGAGGTAGCCAAGTGTACCCTATCAAAACTCTCATCCTTCTTCTCAGTCCTGAGGAAGGAGATAAGCAGCCTTGAACTTCACACCTGATCCAGAGAAGGTGTTAGATACCCTGCCAATTTGAGTGCAGCACTAAAAGTGATAATCCACCTTTGTGGCAGATCAGAATATCTAACAATTGTATAAATAGACTTCAGGGCTCCCTGTAGGGCTCAGTGCTTTAGCTCTTATCTGTATTTGATTAATGTGGATTTGCTTGGCTGCTAGCCATCTTGGATCCTTTGTCTGGAAAGAAGTTTTACTTGTGCTTTATCATATATCTGGTATTGGAAAGGCACAGCACATTTAGGCAAGAGATTGAGCAAGCTCTTTGTTGCAAAGGGCAAATTTAAGTAGGCCACTTTAGCCATTTTATTTGAGGCTATGTCAGGAGGATTTTGAGGATTTGTCCTTGCGCCTAGACACACTTTTTCTGCACAACAAAGTGTATGTGGTCATCTTTGTGTCTGGCTCTGCCACACTACAGAGCTTTACGTCCGTTTGTTGTGAGCACTGTGGCATTTGTTATGAGCACCATGGCGTTTGTTGTTAGCACTGTGGGGGAAAGGTAACCCGAGGATGCTGAACAAGCAGTGCCTGGTCTGGCTTCGTGTACTTGTAAAAGATACTAGTGTTGGTTATTGTACCCATGTACACCACAGACAAAAGTATGTCAACTCCTTTATCCAACCCCCAGAATGTTCGCTGTTTTCGTTTTGGATGGTATACAGCAAAACTTGGTTAGCATATAATGACTTGTACATATAACATATGTATGTATGCAGATATATCTTATATAGCATCCAGTATCCTGGTTGTAAAGTATATCACTTCACAATTAAATTTTGTAATAAATAAACATCCTCCCTAGCTGTTATTTTGATTCCTAATTGTTTGTTTCTTGATATCGCACAAGTGACTTTTACATGTCTGTATGTAAACCTTCTAACCCAATTCAGTGCAGTAGAAATATAAATCCCAAGAAGTTGTTGTAGTTTGTTTCTGTGTTAGATGCTGCTCAGATATTTCAACACTAGCTACATGCGCAGTCACTTCAGCCAGCTGGTGGAACCTGAAGTGAAAACAGACTGTTTAAGTTAAAATTCCAGGTCAGCAGAGACTGGGTGAGAGTGTGAGGTGAAAGTCCACTCAAATCAATAGCTAGCTGAAGGGTCCTTCAGAAATTACATGCATTTAAAGATGGGAAGGTAGACAGACAGGGCTGCAGTTTTAATGCAGTATATGCCAAGGCCATTAAGTCATGTTATATAGGCCATTCAAATCCTCAGTACACAAACACAGTTGTAAATGTATATCTACATTTAGCAGTAAAAGCAAAAATCCCATTGGACAGTAAAAGTAAAAATCCCTTTGGACCGATTTGGAGCTCGAAATGTCCTACTTTTTACTATTGATGTATACTCCAGGGTATTGTTGGCAGAATTCACATCAAACTCACCTGAGTCTGTGCACAGATGCCCTATTTAGGTTGACCTCTGTTGGATCTACACCATGACATTCTCACAGGGTATTTGCCTGGGAATCCCTTGGATTTGGAAGTTCATGTCACAGAACATTACACAACTGTTTCTGGCCTACTTGAAGCAGATAACCACATGGTGCATGCATGTAACAACATGGTGTAGCATTAACATAGGGCCTTTTCTTTCAAACATGCTTGGCTGGGTGAAGTAAAGCAACTGAGGGTGGTTGAAATATATTTGAAGGTAAAAGCTTTGCAACAGTGTAGGTCAAATAAAATGCAGTGGATTGAGTTATAATGATACTAGCACTGTCTATTGACTGTGAGATGTGAGATGGTTGGTAAATAGCAGTGCATGTGACTTCAGAAGGAGGGATGGAGGAAATAACAGTCCTTATGAATTCAGCTGATGTTTCAAGGTGACCTAATCCATTTCAAGCACTGGGAGTCTTCTGTCAGTGGCAGTTTTAGGACAACTGTTCCTCATAACGCTAATTTCACTCACCACTCTGGAATGGCCTTTAGACCACTGCAGGTGTCTGGCTGTTTTAAGTAAGCCTCAGGTGATTCTTAGATGGTGGTAATAATCTGCTTAGAGCTGTGTAATGCCTCTGAAGTTGCCCTGGTGATAGCACCACAAGATGTTTGCTCTTCTTCCTAACATTCTTGGCCTCTTATTCCGAACCTACCTTTCCAGCTTGTCACTTAACTTCTTCATTATTACTGCTGATAACTGGTTGGAAAGCTCACCAATACATGTATGTCTGATGACTGAAGGATTAGAGTTTATGGAGAATGGCTGTAATTATTTTCAACTGTTGGGAATTTGCCCCACCATTTTGGCCATCAGTGTGACCAAGACATCCTGGAGTTTGGATTCAAAGTGTCAATTGTATTACATTGTACAGTAAGGTATGGTGGAGAGTATTGATTGTAAAGGCTCTTCGTGTCTTTTAGGAATTAAGTATGGCTGCTCAATATTGAAATCAGGTATAATAAGACATAATGATACATGTATGATACTTTTATGACACTTGATGAGTGAGAGTCCCGAATTGACATGGTTTTGATTTTTAGCTCTGTCACTGCTGACCTAGATGAGTTGAATATAAAATTAGATGAGCCCATAATAATATACTATTTGTAGGAATCCAGATCTGACAAGGGTCAATGTATGATTAATGAGCCAGACATTTTAAATTGCCCACCATGTTGATTCCAGCTCTGACATGTCATTTTGGGTTGTTTATACTGTGTTCCAATTAATTGAAGTCATTTTCGTGAACAAAAAAATACATAGATCACAGTGAAATAATACTGTATTGCTACTGAATAGCTAAATGTAGGTCATGGACTGCATGTTTATAGTTTATACCCCAGAGTTTGCTGATGTGATTGAAGGGTGAGTGACATTTGGCATGACTAGACAGACATTCTGCCCATAACCGGTCAAAGGTTATGTGGGTCCTGGTCTGGCCCAAAGTAGAAGGAACAAGAATGTATGGTCCCTTCTCTGTGTTAAAATGAGATCTACACATCTACATGTAGAATACACATTCAAAATTCACACTCAAGTGTTAATGGTGAACATTATGGAAGGTGTTGCATTGTGTGTCAGGAGAACCACATCTCAAGCACATATATCTGTTATTGGAGAGGTACAATGTATTGTACCTTAAGGCAAAAGATTGTTCAAGCTGCTTCTAAAAAAAAATACTGCAGAGTATGTACAACCCAGTGTTAACTTATCATATGTTCAGACGTGGTATATGGGGCAGCTTTACTAGTATGTGATTCTAATACAGATTGTGTCATTTGGAGTATCCTCTGTCTGGTAAGGATGGTCCCAGGCAATAGAGAACAGCTATAGAACTGTGTCTATTAAATTAGTAATGTAGTTGACACCTGATTGTCTGGGTTTTGTCCTTGAGACAGGTATTTTAAAAGAGTGTCTCCCCACTCCATAATGTGTATTGTATGACAAGTAATGTTATCCAGAAGTCTGTGTAATTATGTGTTGCTGTAACATGATAGCCACCATTTTCATTTACTGGTTTACTGGGCGTTTTGTGTGGAAGTCCGTCACCAGCAGACAACCTTGTACTTTTGTAGGCTCAGTGACTATAAAGCTTTACTGGTGGGATTAGGAATTCTGTCTGGGCCATGGTTGTGTACTGAGCAAGCTGAAAGTTTGGAATTGTCCAGTGCTGCCTATAGTTTATCCACCGTCCTTGAACATTTGAAAATGTCATGTGATTTGACCTACTGAACAGCTCTTTGTTTTTATATCTAGATTTATTATACTTAGCCTATTAGGTTAGGAGCATGGACTACATAAAATGCACTGCAAAAGTTTGTTAAAATTTTACTTGCCCTCTGAAATTTGAGACAAACTAGGGCTGCTTACAAAACATGTCGATGGACTGGTTGCCATCAAATTAGATCATGTTTCCCAAGGTTGTTTAAAAGTTTTTCCTCCAAAGAATGTTTATACTATTTAATTTCAACAGCAATTACATGATGAAGTAAAAATGTGGAGGCATGTAGACTGGTAGTCAGTTTTACCTGCCCGGCTGTGCTGTTGTAGACAGAAGGCTGGAGGCTTTACCCTGTGCTGGGCAGGCTGAATGCAGAAATACAAAAGCTGTCTTCATGCTTTATTGAACCCTGTCACACTAGATTAATCCTGCAGCAGCCAGACAAGGACAGAAATGGGACCCTGTAAACATGAGCCTGTAGTCCTAGGCTGACTAGGCTGGTTATGGGAAGAAAAGACGGTGTGTTAAAAATGGGAATTTTGAGATCATCTTGCATGGGCATTAACATTTTATGACATGAAAATTGCTGGTAATGCATGTAAGCAGTAAGTAATACACAGCAGTATGATTGTTTGCTTTGGTGTAACATTTAGGGAAGGAAGTCATGTTACCTTTAAAGTAAGTAGGCTGGAGAGTTATTTCTTTGAATCTCGATAATAATAATAAGTAATTGTTATGAATATGTCAATATGCAAATTTATGGATCTTTTGAAGAGGGGATTTTAAATTTTAGTTTGTCAGTTAAACACAGTGAACATGATGTTATCAAAATCCTTAGAGAGCTCCAAAATTCCTGCAAGGACCAAGTTTACTTATTGAAGTTTCTTAGATGTGTTGGTCTGAATCAAAGATTAAGTGATTTTGTCCTTTCTGTTATCTAATATGTTTGTCCCTGTTATGTGGCCTACTAATTCAGAAATATACTGCTGTAGATACCTTATGGTTAGATGTGTACCAGTAGTCCCTATGCATGTGCTTACATACATGTTATTTCCCTTAGGTATAATTGACATTTGCTAGGGGCAAGTAACATATTCATCATTTCTCCCTGACATCCCTTGGTAGGGCTCCTGTCTATCTGTTATTTGTTTGTGTTTAGAAGTGACTGTATGTTTGTATACAGTGAAAATGCAGTTTGGAAGCTTATATGCAAATTAGGGCAAGGCGTGGACTGCAGTATGTACTGGGAGCACTAAATCAAGCTGTCAGAGAATGTTTTTTTATGTAAGTCCCCCCAAAATCAAGTATTTTCCTTCAAACCTTCCCCCAAAGTGTAAATTAAGAGCCTGCTTCTTATGTCTATATGTTTATTTGTTTTTGTTTATCTTGTATCAGTTTTAGAAGGAATTTAAGTTAATATGCAAATGAGCTGACAGGAGCTGGGCCAGCCAGTCTGGCCTTTGTTTACTGGGTCACATGATGAGGAAGGTGGGCTATTCCACCTGGGCACATTATAGAGGGGGGACAGGTTCATCCTATTGGAACAAAACAGCCCTTTTTACCTACTGGAGCAAGATATATATGACATTTTTGATAGGGAATTGACTTGGTTGTCTTGAGGAGAATTGGGTACAATTGTAGAATGGACCTACTTGATGTTATTGGTGTGTTTGTGCCTTTCTGTCATGTTGTACATATTACTGGGCTGAACTATCTGGACATGTTAATCAGGGTTCATGTTATGTTTTTTTAAAATAATAGTTATCTCATTACATCTTAATAGTGTCAGACATATGACTGAAACCTCAAGGGCTGGACCAGAAAAGATTGTGATTGTTGGAAACTGTTGTTGGGTTTTCTGGGCCAGATTTCTTTCATCAGATTCCAGGTGACCCCGAAGCTTAACCCCTGGATTCCTGGGATGGCTTGTTCCCTGCTTCAGACCTCCAGCCTGTGGAGCTTGTAATATCACAGGAACTCCCAGCTGATCCAATCTTGGTTTTTAATCAGTACTTCCCATTGACAACAGGGTAATGTTTCAAAGTGAACCACATTCAGGAGTAGCAAGGAACCAGCTGTGAAAGGTTGATAGAGACTATATTAGGGTCTCACAAACTAAATGACACCAGTAATGACACCAGTATTCAACTTTTGATAATTAATTTTCAACTCTTTCATGGAAACTTAAAATGTATCCATCAGCATTAACTAACCACTTGTTTTCATGCCACTTCATATTATTGTAAATCATGAAACTTTTACAGTGGTCTTATTTCATGCTAGGACGTTTTATCAGGAAGCCCCTTGTTTTACGGTAGGAGGGAATAGCGTTTTGAATTCACTGTTGAAACAACTCTGTAGTACAGTAGACATACAAAGGAAGATATACATGTATTTGCAGTATCTCAGTGGAGATGTCACCAAGAAAACTTTAAAAATGAAACCACAAAAGTTTAATGATTTATAGTATGTATACTTGTTACTTGCAGTCAGTCCTGGGATGAGAACGTTCTTTCTTTAATAGGCTGTCCTTGTGATATTAAAGGTCAGCCAAAACAGCCTGCTAACCCATTTGTTTCCTCCTGTCCATGTACTTCCAGACTGTACAAACAAACCTTAATGTGGCCTCTTCAGTACTTATCCACCCACCATGTTGTCAAGTAAAATCTTACTAGTTCCTCCATTCAGCACCAATTCCAGAAGTCCGTTACTGTGTGATTGAGCATGGACTCTGCAGTCAAACAAAACCTGAACAAAATACTGTACATTTAACTTTCAACTGGACCAGCCATGTCCTGTCAACCCTGAAATGGAAAAGCCCCAGAACAAACCATGCAGCCCTGGGTAGTTGACAAATGCCTCTGGTGTCCAGACAGTGTTGTCACAACAGGAGTTCCAGACTGAAGCTTTCTGTCTGGCCATTGCCTAGATCATGGCTAAATTTAGCCAGAAAATATTACAACATCAGATGGTTTACATGCATCCCTGGCATGCTCAGCAATGAATGACTTTCAGATCATTGACTACGGTGTCTTGTCTGATATAGATTTGGATATAAAAGGCCACCCTTATGTTCCAGGTCATTAGCTGTTTTGTCATAACACAATAGAGGTAGCACCTGCATTTTAAACAATCCAGGTGTGCTATAGGATAGTGTAATACAGGAACAGCTGTACCAATTAGATCACTCAAGTTAGGCTAGCTTCTAGTTTTTGAGTTTTGAATTGTCTCAAAATATTGATAAAAAAATTGATCTGGCTTTTCAGTCTCTTCATTAAATTTTGATACTGTATTTAGTAATGGAAATGTTGAGACTGCTTGAATTTTGGGTCACAGGTAATTTGTGATGCTATGTTTTGTCCTGGAATGCCTTTGGTCCCTACATCAGACACTTGAATCAAACCCAAATTATCCATAATTGATAAAAATGTGATTTTGTCAAATGATGCTTCAATGAGGACATTTGGCAGTGATGGTTTTAGGGTGACTGGTTTGCGCCCTCTGCCATGATGAGTGGGATTAGAAACCAGGCAGCATGTGACAATCAATATTTGTGGCATTGAGAATTGATCGGAGTAAAGGTTCGATGCAGAAGTTGGTGTTAACTCTAGCACTGTCAGCAGCTACTACCAGTATGCACCTACCTGTCAGTGACTGATTCACTGCTGGCTTGAATTTCACTTTGAAGTTGGTTTCATTCAGTAACTTGTGACAATTAGGTAGCATTGTCATGTAGATGGGTCCTGTTGACTGTTCTTATAACATTAGGTTCAGGCATTGACATTCTGAAAGGTTTGCAACTGAATGGTAATGTTAATGGAGAGGAATAGAAGTACATTGTACATGCATCTGATGGCTGCTCTATTAGATCTGGTCTTATCTGTGCAATGAATACTGTTACGAACAAATAATCCTTTGACTCTGCCCGGCTCACAGGTGTGTGCTCTGGAAAATTGCTTTCCAGTCCTCGTCTGTCATCGAAAGACTTGAACATTGACGGAATATTGTTTGATCAGACGGCAGGTGTGCATTCTCTAAGCTTCCCTATTGTGCTGGCAGGCTTCAAAGCCAGCAGCCAGATTGTAGCCATAGTCAAACTAATGCAACTAATTAGATTGCCAAGTGGACCAGAAGTAATCCTCTCAGAATGTTTGACCCCTTCTAGCCTGCATGATTCAATTAGTGATGTCTGGGTAGATGTCAGATACCCCTGGCGACCTGCCAGCCATGTTGTGACCTGGGTCATGAACCAGACCGGTGACATGGACATTTTTGTGCACTGTATACTTAGTTTACAACACCTCTTCAGCCATGGTAACATGCTGGACAACCTGCACAGTTGCCTCTCAGTGGCTTCTATTTGCATCCAATAAACATGTCAGAATGATTTTACATTGAATTTGTAATACAAGACTACAAATTTATTATTATTATTATTACAATGTCAAATATCATAGGAAAATAAGCACAACTTGTGAGGTTATTGCACATTTGCTCTACATCTTCACATCTTGCAAGTCTCCAAACACTTGAAATCAATACCACTTGGGACAGCACTTCTTTCTTGGCCACCAGAGAGTCAGACCCAACAAAACAGAATGTAGTGTAGAATTTACTGAAGACTGGTTTCTTCTTAGAGGCTACAGTCCCTTCTGTTAGTACTTCTTACCAAGGGACAGCAACCCCTGCAAATGCATATAGCATGCAAATCTGATGGCAGGGTGGGATCAAAGAAACCCTCCACCTTGTGACATTCTATCAGGATTGCTTTACATGTAAAATTTAGCCATACCACAGCCACATGCAGTTTTCTTTCAATCAATATTCAGCCATTAAGCCACAGAATCCTTACATTAATGTAATGGTGATTTGTTGGACCATTTTCCTCTATTTTAATTGCTGACAGATACTCCCTGAGAAGTGATTGATACACTGTTCTTTTATGACTCCTGCCTCCACTCAACCTCTGTTAGCAGAGAAGAACTGTTAACACTGTACTGATGCAGACAAAGTATTTGCCCCCAGGCCATGAGATGTCCTGCAACACATGTATAGCGGTGAGAATGTATGTTACAAATGTTGGACACTGTTAGATATGACCCAGACAGCCAGCATGCCAGGAGGCCAGACAATCCTCATATCCCACCTGCTTTGTCAGTTTTAGCCGTAGGCAGTAGTCTTTTCAACTTTCCCAATGTTTTATGTTCCTTTCTAAACATTTTGGGTATAAAGCACAGTGTATGTATGGTCAGGTATGACATCCTCAACTTGCAGAAAATTTGATTTAGTTACACCAGAGCAATCAATCCTAATATCTGCAGAAATATCTGCATTGTATTATGTAAGTAGTGATCAGGTCAACTGGGACAAGGTACTTTGATATCATATATGGATAGCATAGATGGTGTACACAAAACCTTCTTCCAGCTCCTTGAATCAAGGAAGAATGGGCTAATAAACAAAATATGACCACTCATTGCTAAGGTGGATGGCAATGAACAAATATATTCATAATACAATGTAACATGCATGAATGGATACATGTATGTGTATGTGTATGTAATTGTGAAACTATAAGTCTTATCAAAGGTATTTATTTCCATTCAACAATGGTGACTATGTCTATTCAACTACATGTACCATACCTTCACAAGTGGTATAATTGGTATTGGTTTGTAATCAAGTCACAGCCTTTCCTGTGTGTAATATCTACACATGCATCTGGCCTTGGCAGACAGCATAGTTTCCTCCATAGGATTCAGAAAGTACTTGTAATCTGCAGTTTGGAAGGAAGCTGCGATTTCAAGGGACACTGCCATTGGAATTACCTAATGATACAATGGTTGAATATCCTTTTGAAAAGGAAAATCCAATATCCGGCCACAATGTCTTTTTCCCTTTGTCCTAAACCTACACCGGGGTGTTGTGTAATAAACAACTACATGTATGGCAAAGCCATCAGCATGTTGATGTTGGACGCCAAACAACAAAGAAGTTACCAGTCCAACTTCTGGACCACAAGACCCGGTTTATACTGATAGCAGTCAATGTTTGTAACATTATTGATGGGCTGCAGTCCTTTTGTTGGATCACTGTAAAACTCAACCTGTATCAAATACAAACACACATATCAGTAT
>NW_017803954.1:271126-271759 GCF_001625305.1 Branchiostoma belcheri | reverse complement strand
TTCTTTTATGACTCCTGCCTCCACTCAACCTCTGTTAGCAGAGAAGAACTGTTAACACTGTACTGATGCAGACAAAGTATTTGCCCCCAGGCTAAGAGATGTCCTGCAACACATGTATAGCGGTGAGAATGTATGTTACAAATGTTGGACACTGTTTGATATGACCCAGACAGCCAGCATGCCAGGAGGCCAGACAATCCTCATATCCCACCTGCTTTGTCAGTTTTAGCCGTAGGCAGTAGTCTTTTCAACTTTCCCAATGTTTTATGTTCCTTTCTAAACATTTTGGGTATAAAGCACAGTGTATGTATGGTCAGGTATGACATCCTCAACTTGCAGAAAATTTGATTTAGTTACACCAGAGCAATCAATCCTAATATCTGCAGAAATATCTGCATTGGATTATGTAATTACCTTCGCCAAGAAGGTTATGTTTTCAGAGGCGTTCGTGTATGTGTGTGTGTGTGTGTGTGTGTGTGTGTCTGTAAACACGATAACTTGAGAAGGCTTAAATGGATTGACTTCATATTTGGTAGGTGGGTGGGTCTTGATGAGACCTCGAAATGATTAGATTTTGGGCCCCCTAGCGGCTTCTAATGGTACTGCAGCTGAACTTCCGGTTTTGATATCTCG
>NW_017803954.1:199909-270423 GCF_001625305.1 Branchiostoma belcheri | reverse complement strand
AATCTACCCCGAAATTTACGTAAATGATCTTAGATTTCGCAGACATCGAGTTTAATACCATAGAATTAAAAAATTATTGGTGAGATTATAGATTAGGACTTCAACTAATGTTTAGTGCGTAAATTGGAAAAAAATCCTTATTAGAAAGGTCACAAGGTTCAAAGTTCAATTGCTAAAAGTTGCCGGAACTAAACACTAGCGTAAGAATGACTTTTTGAACGCTGTAATTTGCTGTCACGTTTTTACTTCTTCTTATTCAAAAAGTCTACCTGTCTTCTTTTCGATTCTTACTGAAGTTTCTCGACATGATATTCCGATCATGCGTTATTTTGAGAGATATTTGCAGTGTTTACTTGTGTATAGTGCCCGGGTACAGGCGAGCTGGAGGCACCCCGCGGTGAGTGGGCGGCGCACTCAGCCATAGCAACGCGGACAAAAGGCTAGCAACCGGACCATCGTGATCTTGTTACTTGTTACTCTTGTTACTAGTTACTCTTGTTGTTACTTGTTACTCTTGTTACTTGTTACTCTTGTTACTAGAATTTTGGTTTGTTATATTTAGATTTGTAAGACATGTGTTAAGGTACTTGACATATCTCCATACCTAGTTACTAGGTTGTTATTTGTTCTCCATTTCATTGTATGTCCATGGAAGCTGAGAAGGCTAGGGATGAAATTTGTTGAGACAAGTGTCAGATCATGCAAAAGCTGACATAAGATACATGTACATCTGTTCAGTGCTTATTCAGTGGATACCTAGCAGCAGAAAGGCTGGGGCTCCAACATGTCTGCTGCTTCAATTGATTTCCCACCAGCAGGTTGACCCTGACACCTCTGACCTCATTGGTCAGGAATCACTCTCTCTCATCTTCACTCTTGTTCTTTCTTGATGGCACTGTCCCTTTAACAAGGTCATGTTAACACTGTGATGTGGTTACCATGTCCAGTTCTGGCCTGTCAACACCTGACAAGCTATTTGTCTTGAAAAATTGAATCTTCATGCATTGATGTCTTCCAATTTTCCTGACAAATGCTATGAAGGAACTGGTTGTAACATAGCGGTAATATTGGAGACTTTCTCCCTGCTGTGTTGCCATATAGTAAATATTGGCTAAATTTTGCTACTCATTGACTCCTTTGAACCAGGAAAGGACCAATACCTTTTCTCTCATTGGGTAGGAAAGGCCCAAAATGACAAATGACAATAAAAGCAAGTCTCAGTGCTATAACTGACCACTTGTGTTCTTTGTTTTGACATTATGGTATATCCATTAACCCGGTTGTTCTGCTAAGGTAGTCCTTTGGCTGCGGTTTTGTTTGGGCCATAGGAGCAGCAGGTTAAGATTAAGACTTGATTGTGACTCACACCAGTGGTCTGTCCCGTGGTGCCTAGTTTGGAGCAGTCTTACGATTATGTCAGCTTGACCTTGAACAAGGAGAGAGGGTATAATTTCTGTCCAATGTGGTGCCGATTAAGGACCTTCTCCACCACCTTACCTAGTGTAATGGTTTCACCTCTCTCCCCTGCAGTGGAAAACTTTGAGCCTCTCTAGTACTGCTCCAGTTGGTAATGACTGATAACGGCACTATCCCTGATAGCACTAAAGTAATATTTAGCCCGCAGACATCACGACCTTCATTTTCTCGGGCTCTCCCATGGAATCTTCCCTCATTCATCATGGAGGCCTGCTGGAGCAGGCCTGACCCTGACATGAGCTGGTTGGTATTCTGGAGGGGTTCTGTAGCAGAGCTAATGTCCTGGGAGATCCTCATTCATCTGGATGATTGACAGATTTTTATCCTTTTAGAAATGAACTGAGGAGGTGATTGAGGAATATTTGAAATTTGAAAATAAAACACCAGTGGTAAATTGAAATAAAAATGTTAAGGGAATATTGCTACATTTTGGGAGGAAATGTTGAAGAAACTGTAGACCCTGCTCCTTATGATGACACTTGTCTTCTTTCCTCCTTCTTCCTGCCCGGACAGATACAGATGGGAAGTCTCGCCCACACAGCAGTGTTACTTTTATCTCTGCCAGGAAACCAAAGATGGAACATTCAACATAATATCAGTTCTGTCACCACCAGGGGCAAATCTGTACATTTTACAGGAATAATTGCTGCAGATAATGCTACGCAGCCTGCCAGAAACTGCTGCTAATCCCTCTTTTGTTGGTAATAGCTCTAGGCAACGTCTGCTTTATAAAGTACCATAGCATAGTTAACTGTTTGGAGCCATGACCTGTATAGCTGCTTCCTGGACCATAAGCTACTTATCTGTCAGAGCAGGGGGATGATATTGTGATGAGAAATGCCCCTTGGTGTGCAGTATAATGCATATTAACTAGACGTCATAACATATCAGTCTTTGCTTTGAAGGTAAAGTGCCATCCTTTTCTTATTAATAATCATTAAGTTAACAATCACATATCATCATCATGTTTATTATCAGATGCAAAGAGCAGGTAAATCCTCATGTACCCTGGTAAATGTAAAAAAAATCTACTTCCTGTTCAACCTCATTATAATAGCATAGTCAGAATCTCTCTAGCTATCTACTGATTTACAATTTGGTTGGTAACATCTAGATTGTGCATCTGTCAAAAGGCCTTTGTGCAGGAAGTCAAAGCAGTGCAAAATACATTCCAAAAGCAAAGCCAAATGCCAGCTCCCATCAGAGACCTGCCACAGTTCTATTGGATACCTGGGGTGGTTAATTTGATCCCTCCTTTGCCTGGGATGTGTGGTGGGCCCATTATGCTGCCCTGAGGGACCTGTCAAGTCCATGATCCATTTTACATCCTGAATTGTGCTGTGTGCTGGCTGAAAGCCTCATGCTGTTTGCAATCTTTTGGGTTAAGGTTAGAGTCCAGGGCAGGACTTTATGCAAAATGGTAAATCTTCAGGGCTCATAACAAAAGTCCTTTTTTTGTGCCAGCCTAAAGTAGTATTCACTCCATATTACTAGCATCTTTTAAAATCTCATTTTACTTTTTATTTTACTCTTTATACTCTTAAAAAGTAAATTTTACTCTTAATTGCTGAATTTTGACCCTGTTTTGTGCTATCGACTGAAGACCTGTAATTCACTGTATCAGACTCATTCCACCATGGAGATTTGTACTGAGTTGATGGCTTTCCCTACCATTTATCATGGTTTCAAGACCAGCTAGAGATTGCAGTTAGATGGGAAAATAAATCTGTAAGAGGCAATTTTGTCCAATTCCCAGTCGTGAGCTTAGGGGAGGATGTCCATGCATTGGAATGATACTTTAGCCCAGCTACTATTAGCCCAGAAGTAGCTGAGGAGGGTTGTTTATCTGTTTCACGAAATTACCTGGAGGCAAAACTGGTCCTTTGGTCTGAAACCTTTCAGGTCATAGCAACCTCATTTGTTCACATTCATTGGACCTGTCTGAAGTAGACGACACAATGCTATCCCAGACATTGCACATTAGCGTGTAAGGCATTTGATAGGCAATTGATGGCTTGCTGCATTAATGACAACTGAATCCTCTTTCAAAAGTATGCCTACTATTCTGCAAGTACCCACCCCCACCCCCAGTGATCCAAAATTGGGACGGCTAATCACTAGACACAGGGTGATATTCATACCCCCGTGTCTGTCTCTTCCTTCTTCAATAAAGGCTGATTGCATGTACATTTTGTACAGATTACTTCAAGTGATGCCAGAACAACTGGTGTGAATGATTGATGTCTTTGTATGTAACTGTGCCTGAGGATAGTCTGAGATAACCTTTCCTCACACCTCCCAAGCACCCCTCCCACTGTAATGATTGGTGTTTCTGACCTAATATTCCTATTAACCTATTAACCTATCACCTTTTCATCCCTAGGAAATCTTCATAATGGTAAGATTTGTGATCTACCTGTATTCTAACTTCTCTTCCCTTTGTGTGGGAGAGAGCAGCACGAATGTTTTTACTGATATGGTTGTATCATGGTATGATCGTGTGTGCACCATGGGGATAATTACAAAGGATGAATGTTTTCCCTGCGGTGATTTACCTGTATCGCCACAACATTGTAATAAGTCTCCAGCAGGTCGGAAAAACAACCACGACAACTGCACTCTTTCACTTAGTGTTGAACATTTTTCAGTGTAGATGCACCTGCTCTCTTGAAGTTTGCTAAGATTGCTAAGACCCTATTCACATTCGAAAATTAGATTGGTTTGAGCTCAAATCGTTTCAGAATTCATTAAATTGATTCAGTTTTTGCAATGTAAAATAATTTAATGCCTAAAATCAAAGATGAGACAAGGACCTTGTGTGATGCTATGGATACATTGTCTGTCAAATATGAAAACATGCAGTAATCTTGTTAATGTTGTGTTTGTGTGGAATGGCGACTGGGGAATCACAGTGCCTTTTAGCAAATGTTACGCCCTGCAAAATACCGGGCCTCGTGCAACAGGATCTAAATCAACCACCGCAAACACGTCCATGATTCTGCAGTGTACACACTTTTTGCATTCCTTTCTTTGGCAAAATTTATGGTGCGATGAGTTGCAGTGGCTCCATATAAGAATTTAAGATGGTGGACTCTAGTCATGTGACTCTTCAAGCATAATATTTTAGCAGAGGAAATAGTAAAGTGATATGATGATGAAACTGGAATGAAAGAACATGCTTCCCCATCATGATGTTTTGACAACCTCTGCCTGCTTTAGCAATCATACATGCATGAGGTTTAAATTCCAAGGATTGGCTTTCTGATCCAGACATTTGATTGCTGACTAGGTGTCTACTGCTATTAAATTGTTGAGCTGTGAGGATCCTGTGAGCTTAGCTCCCTCCATGTAATCCAGGTGTTACATGTTGTAATGGCCTGTCTGCCCACAGGAAAGGTTTCCAGCTCTTCAGGCTGCACCATGCTTGAATCATATGCGTCACTTTCAATTTGTGTGAGACCTCACCAATCCTTTTGCCACTTTCTCCCACTGACAATGTCAATCCAATGAAAAGAATATAGCAGACCCAGACATTTGTCCCTAATGTGTATACTAGTATCTCTATATCAATAAAGATGCTGCGTTGTGCTTCTGTAGTTTGCCAACGGATCCTAGTACAGTGTGCTTTATGGCTCCTGCAGGTATCCTTTGTCAGTAGTGTATGTCTAGAGATGTAGTTTCAAGTTCAACAAGGGTCTGTCACTGTCTTGTTCGAAGTACATGTATGTCACTGGTGTCATGGTTTGCATGCCAAAGCCTTCCAACCTCTTACTGTAATTCTATGAGAGAAACAGTTAAAGCCTGTCATTTCTCTTTTACACATTATTTCACAAACACTGTGAAAAAAGATGGATAATTTCACTATTCCTTTCCCCATGTATTTTTGGTCATATGCTTCCCTCTTCAACTTTACTCTCTGTGAATATAGGAACCATTTTGCTGTAACATACTTTTTAATTATGCAGAACCCTGGTCATAAAATAGAGAAAGTAATGCAATCATGTTTTACCATCATACACATGTATGGTTGGCACCATTACCCATACATGGATAAGTTAACTGAATGTCCAGTGATCAATTTTTCAAAGGCAAACCTATTACTGTCTGCTGTGACCAACTCTGATGTTCAGTCAGTGATCTGTCAGCTGTGTGTTATGTGGAGTCTTGACCAGTTTGACAATAAGTCCTGCTGCTATGATAGCAGGCTGACATTGCATGTCGTTTTATAGAATTATTAATAGAGTTATGGTCCCTGTAGAGCTGATGTTGAACAACCAATTCATCTTCTGTACCAGTAATACTGGGGTTGGTTGCCAGCTTTTGTTGCATCCACAACCATGACACTGGCGGACTAACATTGTTGTGTAAGCCACGATTGTGAGACCAGTATAGATATGTTGCTGTCACACTGTCCCTCGACAGTGTAATACCCTTGTTACGTTGTATGTATATCATAAGCAAACTTCATATGTGCATTTCATGTCTAAAGTGAAACCTTACATCAATGTGTAAGCCTGATCTTGCATACAGGGCTGTTCAACCATACTAGTACATGCCCACAGGCATCAAATGTTACCAAGGAAACAAAGTAGCTAAAGCACAGACAGACAGATTAGATTGGCTGTGCTACGTTTTCATTATTTTTACTGCTCTGGGAGAACCTTTCAAACAAACTTGTTCATAGTCGCCAGATAAGGCCTCTACTGTATTGCCTGCCCATTCATGTCGTTAATATATTGATTGCTTTTATCTCTTATCTAGTTCAAACGTTGGAATGTTTGTTTCTATACTTGGCAACATAGCAACGTTGTGGACTTTGCCTCACAGCAACTCTACAAAGGCACATACAGCACGTAACTGGAGTGTCAACACTGATATTAGCATGCAATTAAAGGCACACTTAAGAAGCGATGTAAATTTTTGCGTTAGCACTGTACAGATGCAGCTGTGATGAGGTGTAGTCTCGGTACTTGCCCCATGTTTGTTATGTGGGCCTGTTCATGAGAAATTCCCTGATCTATCTAGCTGTTGGAAATAAAACCTTTAGCTTGGTTATTCTGCATTCAGAAATGTACAGGTCTGTGATAGTTGTTTGAGAGGATATTATTGTTACTGCTCTTTTGTTGTATATACATGTACATGACAGGATCTGTAGTTATACGTTGTTGACATGGAGGTCATAAGTACATGGACAGTTCAAGAAGCCATAACCTGATGCCAGCATAAGCATGAAACATGGAAGTGATCCTTTGTGAAGAATTGACATACCTGTTTTGTGATGAAGACTATATTGATGGTAGTTCGTAAATACTTTAGATGTCAAGCTTGACACAACTGTTGATTCAGTATTTATTTATAGGGCCAACGGTCAAAGGGATCAGTTTGAGTCTCTCAGTGCAAGTTTCTGCAGACAATGATAAAACACTGAACAGGACAAAGTACAAGTATGTTTGAGTAGATTTAACCTGCTGTGTTGACCCTGAGATTAACAGTGTTGACCTTGTGTTTCAGCCATGACCGTACCATGCAGGACATCGTGTACAAGCTGGTCCCAGGACTGCAGAAAGGTGAGAGAGGTCAGGTGGAAATCTAAGACAAACTAGCCAGTTTTTGACTGGGGGAGAATGGATGCAGTAAATATGGATAACGTTATAAAGAAGATTAATTAAGGTACAGTGTAAGTTGATACAGTATAGAAATTTGGCAGATTCAAACTTCACCTTGACTAGATTTCAGGCTCGTTGTGTGATATTTGCAATTGCACAAATACCTGTAAAGCCCCTAATCTATGACTTGGGAGATTAGAGGGTTATCTGTCTATTTCTGGTAGGATGACATTCAAGATTGTCCCTGTTAGTGAGTAAGTAGGTTAAATGTCACTTAATGAGCTGTCAGCGGCTTCAAACTGTAATTGCAGCTGCAGTCAGACAGCCACAGGCCATTTACAAATTGGATTTTCGTCAGATATGTGAATTTCTGCAAGTGCAGCATTTAACCCAAACAAATTTGATATAGTATTGATACACGTTTCTTATTTTTGCTAGATTTTTTTTCATAAAAACAAGGTAGTAAACATTGACATATGTAATATTCATGCATGTACATGTATGTGAAAACTTGAGATCTTTCCTGTTATATTTTTATCTTTCCCTGCTGTTTTCGAAAAATACTGTTTTAATTTATCAATGGGAAGACATAAACCAACAGACATAAACCCTTGAATTTAAAAAAAGTTTAAACCCTGGTTGTAACCTGAAACTTTAGTCTCACAAGGCAACCTGCATGTAAAAACTGATGCTTTACACAAAGTCTGGTTGCTCAAGGAGGTTGGGTAACCTTCACATGTATTTCCAGCACTGGTGGGGTGTTGTTGTCCCTGCTGTTTGCACAAGGTCTGCCCTGTCAGAACTGGAGGGAGTTTTAGTTACAAGTAGTGGGGTAATCTTATCTGAGTGTTAATTGTTGTGTCAATGAAGCATGCGTTCTGGTATTTTAACACTCCTGACTGCTGGGGGTAAGCTGTGAGGTTGGCTGGGGTCAGGGGCACCTATTGGGGGGCGTGTAGCGACAAGGTTTTAACACTGAACCAAGTGGCCTGGTGAAACAGATTAGTGCTAATTGCTACATGTTGAGCAGTGCTACAGGCAAAGTTTTGGTACTTCTAATATCCTTGTCAGTATGGAGTATTGTTAAATGAATGGGTTGTGATTACTATGCATGTTGTTAGTTTTTAACTAGGTGTTGATGGACTTACTGCTGTGTCAGCTTTATACAGTATACAAAAAGGAAGATAACAAAAAAGAAAGCTATTCCCTTAGAATATAATTTCACTGGTGTGAAATGCTTAAGAATATAGGTGATCTTCATATCATTTTACATACTGTGTTTACAAAAACTTTGAAATAGAGTGAGGTGTATCCACACCGGCAAGATGATGTATTCTTAATTAATGACACTGCAGTTGGTATGCAGTATTACAGGCCACAGTTGCACTTAAGATTCACCTGTGTTTGTTTACACACATTTTGTTAACCACCAGTAACAAACAAACATGTTGACCAAGATGACAATGAAAGTTGTTTGTCTTCACAGCGGAGCTCAAGAAGCAGCAGGACTTCTACAAGAAGCGTGGCTTGCCATTTCCTGGACAACCACTTGGTCAGTTTCTTTTTCTCTCATTTAACATTGGTCACTTTGTTAAGGTGTAAAAAGATACCACTAGAGTTGCAGTCTCTTGTAGTCATAGTTTTGTTCACATATATGTATTAGAGAGCAACATTTTGTTTTGAGCATGCAAGGAGCATTTTGTTTTGTCAGCCCAACTGTTTCATCTGAGAGTACAGGTAGTATCATGTGGCTGGTAGAGACTCGAAATGTCAAGAAGATATGTCACCCTTCCCCCTAAGCAGTGGTCCTTGATTTCTCCCTGGAACGAAGCAGGCCAAGAAAGGAGACCTTGTACCCTCTAAGCTGGCAGCATTATTAGAAGTCACATAAATCACTGCCTATGCAGGTAAAAGGATGATGAGGTTACGACGCCCAACTGCCTGCTGTGCTGTCTTACAGCTAACCCAGCCATAAAAGCCTTTCAGTGGTTACGTAAGCCTCAAGACTCTCTCTTGAACAATTCAACTGTTCAAGTATTAAATTTGAAATGCCCTTGAAAGCCAGCCATCGTCATGGGCTATAAATTCTGGCTGGGGAAAAATTTAGTTTATGGTATAACAGCCTGTTTGAACAGGAAATCTGCATTAAATCAGACTGCCAGAAAATAGAACATGCTCATTGAGAAAAGGGCATCTG
Source organism: Branchiostoma belcheri (assembly GCF_001625305.1). Lineage (NCBI taxonomy): Eukaryota > Metazoa > Chordata > Leptocardii > Amphioxiformes > Branchiostomatidae > Branchiostoma > Branchiostoma belcheri. The sequence goes on along the minus strand of NW_017803954.1, from coordinate 261,144 downwards.
GCTGATTGTGATAAAGTTTCTATGGATGTGTAGATGCATCTTCCTTTTAAATAAGGAGTATAGCTGTCACTGTGTATGATTTGTTATTTTACAACCTCATTGAAAAGACAGTAAACAATTACATAATTGACAGCTCTTTGTCTTATGCACAGTGCTAATGAAGAAAGGAACCTACCAGGGCTTGTAATGGCTTCATTACAAATGCTTGCATCTTTCTTTTGATACTAGAGCAGCCATAGATTTATCTAAGAGGATTTGTTTAGCTGTTTCATGGGACTGAAGTAAAGAATGTTATGGAAGGTCAAGTGCCATTATGAGGAAATGGATGGGCAAGGCTGCAAAGCTGTTGACTAATGGGCAATTTGAGTTGGGGATCATCGTTAGAGAGAGGTGAAGAAAGGAAAGGACAAATCATTATTGGTGGGGAAGAAAGAAGAGACATTATGATTTATGAGGGAGGGACCATTACTTGATAAGGGGAAATGAGGCATTTTAAAGACAAATTAAGGATAACACGTTCAGTAGATTATGTAACAAATACGGCAGATAGAGAAATCCATACTACATGTGTATTTTGGGAGGTTCCTCAGATGTCATGTACAAATGTGCCTGTTAACATATACCATCCATGTTAATTTTATGGTAGTAAATAAAGATGGCAACCATGCTACAAAATGTTATTCCAAACAGTTCTCGCATTGATATGAAAAAAAGCTGCAAAGTTCCCAGTTTCTACAGTTGAGTGTTAACTTGCTGTTTTATGTCCAGATGGTGAAGAGGACAGCACTTGCAAGTCCTCAGCTTCCTCCTCCAAGTCAAAAGAGGATGAGGACAGTGACTATCATCGCAGTGATGAACAGGTGGGTTGTTGCTCCTTACAAACTAATGATGAAAATATTCTTTTCTCACTAATGCCAGTTAACATGGACTTGCCCAAAATACATACCACAAAGTGAAGCAATCTCGCTAATCATGATATCAGACTATACTCTCGATGAAGCTCTTCCATGAAACAAGGACATACCTGAAACAATACCTCGATTGACATCTACAGAGATGGATGTGTGTAGCCTGTAATGTCAGGAGATGTCAGCCTAAAGGTGGCTGACCCTGCCTAACTCTCCTGCCCAGGGTGCAAACTCTAGCCTGCTCTCTTGCCCAGGGTTAATCAGGACAGCATTGGGCATGCCGGAGGTCTAACCTGTCTGGGTATTGGGGTCATGATGGGAAGGAATCAGCGGCTTTAGTCTGGATTAGAGAGTAGGCTTTGTGGATGACAAGCAATCCTGGCTGGTGCATCAGGTTTCAAAATGTGTTCCTAGCAATTCAAGATTTACACAGTATTGTCAAACTCAATATATATTCTACAATTTACTGAATGTATTCTACTGTTCTTTGCAGGTGAATATCTGCCTGGAATGTAGCAGTAACAGAATGAGGGAGCTGAGGAAAAAATTTATCCGGTGCTCATCGCAGGCGACCATCAACCACCTGAGAAAATTCATTGCCAAAAAACTGGAGCTCAAAGAGCACTCCCAGGTAGTTCTTACCACACAGTAATTAGAGGATGCATGTGCCTTTTGATTGTGTTTCTAAAGTGGTTCAGGTAACGACCACCATCAGGCCCTTTGCACTAACAAGTGCCATGTGTATTTTACACTCTTTTACTTGTGGTTTGAGGGAAATACTCTAGAGATGTTGAAATGCTGACTGATCTGCTAGCTAAAAAGTATTCTAGAATTGGCAGATCAGGAATGTTCTGTTGCTGTGTACTTTGTAGGAAAGCAGTCTATCTTCATAAGATCTTCACTGTATTAGCTTCAGAACTATTCGCAATCCGGCATTTGCTGCTTTTTCAGCTCCACTTTTTATTCATTTTCATGGTGATTTTAGTTGTACTACTTCAAAAATAATGACTTGGAAAGTGAAGTCACTTTTTCCTGTTATGCCCAGGGCACATTGTAACAGTACACACTCAGGTAATTCACATAATGAGGAACATTTATAAGCCTTGGGTCTTATATGCAAATTGATTGCCAGTTTAGTTGCATGTAAGTTACCTTGGGCCCTGCAGGACGACTTGGCAACATCATTCATCATAGATGATAATATCACATGACTAACATGTGACCAGAGCATGCCAATCATAATGTTGAAAGCCTGTCAGTCGTGTGACTGAGGTTATCTTTGCCTCAAGCAGGTGGAGATTTTGTGCAACGAGGAGATTCTGGGAAAGGACCATACGCTCAAGTTCGTAGCCGTCACACGGTGGAGGCGCAAGGTACGTCCTGCATTCTGTATCAACCAGCACTACACTGTAAATGGATGACAACTTGTCATTGATTTTATCTAATCTCCATCCTTTCACACTTGGACAACCACACCTGACAAGGATTTCACTCCAGTGACTAGCTGCTGCAGAAGCAAAAACAAATTAAACAAGAAGTTACAGATTTCAGACTTTTGGGATTTTATTGGAACAACTGAGGAGATTGCATGACATAGTTTAATCCGTACTAGGACAGAAACTCTGCAGGGTTGGAGGGTAGCTCTTGCAAGTCTCTGCTTCCTGAATTCCCCCATGTTCAACTCTAATTCCTGGTGGCTCTCGGCCAGATTTCAGACCTTCAAGTTCATGCATTTCCACCCACAGACAACCCTCCCAAAACAGTACTTCCATACCTTGAAGTAGTAAGGAGACAAGATAGTAATTTAATAAACTCCCCACCTGTATTGTTTTAATTGCTACCTAGAGAACACAATACAATGTGGTCCAATATAGGTTACCTAAGTATTTGTCTTTGGTCCTCCCTTCTTCTTAGTACTTCTAGTTGTTGGTGGTTAAGATTTCATGGACCTAGTAGTAATTATAAGCATGAGACTTGTAGTAATAGTCAGTTAAAAGCAGTGTAAATGTCAGAGTACACTCTACTGAAATGTCAGACACAGTAGGCCTGTATCCAACATGTGATGCAACTGCAATTTATGTCCATATGGAGCAATAAATGGTGCGGGCAGTGTTTTAAACCCCAGCAACTGTCTGCCCTGATTCTCAGCCAGAAATACAATCATTAATATCAATCTTGGTGGGCAGAAAAGCCATAATGGAACCTCCACCCTTCCAGCTTCCCTGGAAAAATAATCCTCAGATTTATCAAGTACTGATGCTGGGGATCTGAGGCATGACAATCTCATTGTGCATGGAGGATTTGTCATGGGCTGGGGAGAGTGTCTGAATGTGAAAGTACATGTAATTGTTTAAGGAAATTTGTGCACTTGATGGTGATGGATTGAACGATTAGTGTTATAAATATTTTGTAGCAATTCAGACAAATGGCAGGTGTGTTGTATCCATAAATAATTGGGATCCAATTGTAGATGACACAGAACTGTTGAAGGAAATTTTGAACCTGTGATATGACTGACAACTTTTGAACTAGTATGTATTAGAGCACTAAGATAAGAAAGGGACATGGATGATCCACAAGGGTTGGTTTTAAAAACAAGGCTTAGCATTAAAACAGCATGCAGCCATTTAGAGTAGGAGTTGGCCAAAGGAATTCCCCGAGCTCAAGAGATTGGATTTTCCCTAGAGATGACGTACCATTGTTGAAACCAGCAGCAAGGCTGTGATGTGGTTGGTTGTTTGGCAATGTGAGGCTGGGGTTTGTTGTGGGTTGGAGTTGCAAGTACATGTAAGTGATCACAGTTTGTTTGGAAACAACATAGAACTGTTGACGCTTGCACTAATCCTGTAATGTAGGCGGCTGGGCCTGGGAGTTAGCTTGCTCGGGATGCCACTAAGACTGCACTTCTGTAGTCTATTACTCTGTGGTGTAAACATGAATCAAGTCAGAAGAAGAGGTGTTGTGAGATGTAAGAAGGTATCACATTAGACTAGTACTGTTGCCAGGCTGCTGAAAATTGAAGGGTTACTTCGACCTTGCAGTGCTGGCATGCTATCTGTCAAGTTGTTCTGGAGTGAAGGAGAGCCATTCAGATTTCAACAGGCACCCTGCTATCTGGAGTGGGAATGTCATGCCTGTCAGATAGATTTGTAAGGCTCTGCAAACCAGTTTCTGAGGTAACATCAGCACACTTAGTTTGGGCAGTTGCCCCATGAAAAATTTGAAACTGAAACTTTGCAGGTTGAGGAAAGGAAAGGATGCCTTGAAGTTCTTAATCTTATATTATCCTGCTCCTAATTATAAAGCATGGCAATGATTTTGACAATGCCTTTGTGCCTTTTAATGCTTGCTAGTGCTCATAAGAAACACATACTTGTCTCATTGTCCTAGTCACACCTGGTTGTGAAGGCCAGGTGTTGCTGGGACAGGTGTTTGCAGGTAAACATGCCTGTTCCATCTGGCAGAAAAGGGCAGTGAGGTGACAATTACATCAATTAATCAGCAATTGATAGTTGGTGGTTCACAACCTTTGATATGGCTGTAGAGAAATTCGTAAATATGAGGGGAAAAAAAAAGAACAAAAATGATTGCATTTTTGCAAAAAAGAGTGGAATTTGTGGAAAATGGAGGTGCTCCCAAAGTAACATAATGTGGCATGGAGTAGTAGAGTTCATCAAGCCCTGTGGAAGGTACTACTAGCCAAATGATTACTGAAAGGTCAGCAGATATAATCCCTTTGGGTGTGTAGCTATGAACTCAGTATATAAACAGCAACAAAATTGTAGTTGCTGTCTTAAAAAGAATGTTAGAGGTTAGACTGTTTTCAATGAGAGGTTGTCCAGTCCCCTTGGATAACTAATTCATTAGGTCTTGGGAGTAATCCAAATTTGTCCCAAACGTCTGACTGAAATCAGGGTTTTAAGTAGCTTTGACAGCATGTCACAAAATCTGCTCAGTTTGTGCATTACTTCTCTAGTGTACATCACACAAGTAAAACAGGATGTTATGCTATATTGGTGGGAATTGTGCTCAACATAATAATGAGATGGGTGCATGTGGAAACTACAAGCAGTGCTGGGCAGGATACATGTGCATTGCTCACTTTACTCACTATCCAGATTAGCGTCTATTGTTCCCATCTTTCTAAGGAAAGACATGCTAGAAAACTATTTCAGACCCTAGCTAGGCCCTCTAAATCCAGAAAAACGAGAAAAATGCTCTTCTCCGTGGATTGTTGCATGACAGATACCACACCAGTCTGGAGTTCCCAAGTGGAGGGATTTTCATACCCACCATGCAGTGTTACCACAGGCCTGGCATCATGCCAGTGACACATACAAATGTAGCTTCTGGGGATGGTTTATAATTTGCTTCATTTCCCTAAATGCTTTCCCCTGCTATTACCTCTGCCAGTGATTTGGCATGGATGTTATATGTTTTGCCAGCATTCATTGGTTTGTGCATGTATCTTCGGATATTTGTAGACAGGGTACCATAACTGAGAAATTTATGGATGTGGGTGATTTAAGGTTGTTCGTTACTCTCGTAGGAATATGTGATTTGATTTTAGAATAGATGCAGATCTGCATTTGGTAATGTTTCTAAAGGTTTTTAACGTTTGCATTTGCAAACACTATTCAGAATTTGTACAATCCATAATGTTTTTCTACAGTATTCAATTTTGGTGTTCATCCTTTTTTATATTCATACAAGTACACATGTACATCACATGTTCTGAGGAATTTTCATATCTCTGTTTGTGCTGCAATACAGCTTTAACCTTGGCCTCAGTGATGCACCTTTCCAGAACGATTTATGAACCATATGGATGGCTCCCTCTAATCGCAGTGGGTGGTGCTTATGCAGCTTACTTGACATATCACCCCAGGCTACCCAGATTACAGGACTAATCTATATGGATTGTCTGTGCCGACACAGCCATGTTAACAGCTATGGTACTGACTGGGATAGAAATGGATGTTTCTCAAATAAGCTAGCCATAATCAAAACCTGGCCTAGGCATTTGATCCATTTCAGTATGGAACGTGTTTCTACAAGGCTTTGGTTGTGTGTATCTTGGATATGTCATTTTACACATTGTAACTCTACTATCCATCTACATCATTTTTTGCTAAGTACATGTGTACATGAGTGTTCTAACTTTCCCTTGATAATCAGAATTAGAACATTGCAAGGGCTACGCAGAAATATTGAAGATGAGATGAGGGAACAAAAATAAATTATGACTTCTCTGATTACAGGTCCATCTCATTTAAAGAGAAATGGTCACAGATTAACAACATTTATTGGTTGAACTGGAAAAAACACAATCATGAATTTATAACAGTTTGCATCTGCAGCAATAATGATGGATGGTACTAAGTTAAAAATCATTGAGATAACATTACGTATGTTGACCTGATATATACATGTTCATGTATGGTTTGTGTTGATTTACTAGCTATACTGCTGCCATTACAGACACATAAAGCTGTTATGATTCAGCAGCTCCACAAATGTGCCAGAAAATTGGAAGCCCAGTCATAAAATGTTGGTAGTTCAGAATGGTGATGGGACCTGAGAGGTTTCCTTGCTAAAGGGGTCAGCTTGTGTTCATGATACCACACATTTGGGCAGTCAGTTGATTCCATTCTCGCTTCTCATCAGATAAACATTACTGTTGTGACTCTCCTAACCTTTTGTCTTTTCTTCCCTGCAGTCATCTCCGATGGTCCTGCACTACAGACCTGCGACTGTGGATATCTTTTGACACAGCAGCGTCCCATCAACAGATGTCTATTTATTCAGCCCTTAGAATCTATGTATGAACAGAGAGAAACTACGTTAACTATTCTGCAGCAGGAACGGATGGAATCAGCCCGTTTCCATGAGAATGGGAGAATTGTACAGAAGCTGTGTCCATGTCTGTCAAGGTGATGTCTGTGTCTGCCAACACCTTTTATGTCAATAGAGTAAGGCGACAGCCAAACAATGATTATGTGACTGTGAAGTACCAAAAATGTATTCTTTTTGTAAAAAAAATATGTATAGGTAAAAACTTAAAAAAATTGTGATCTGCAAAATATTAGAGAACAGCATATTTCATTTCCCACAATTCCAAGCCTGTCATACTGACGATCAGTATTTAATCTACAGATGTAATTGATTTATACATGAGGACAGAAAACAGGATTTGCACCACTCAGAACAGAATGTCTGGAATATTCTGTAAGGACTGGAAAGATGGAAAAATGGGCTGAAAATATTGACAAGCCCTTTAAGCCCTCATGTCTGCCAGCAGTCTGGCAGTTTTCATATGGTGCGTACGTGAAGAGGAATTAAATCATGTCTGATAAGTATACTGTACTTACATCTGTATGTGGAAGAAAACAGCAAAACCTAGCAGGCTACCTACCTTATTGCTTAGATCAGAGAACCTGCTATCCTGAGAAGTAGTTTTCCACCCAAGTGGAGAATCTGACCAGAAAGGACTTCCAACCATGCTGTTGTCCAACATGATCCAACCAACTGCCAACCACTGCAGCAATTACAAGATGACTGTCTGCTGTCAATTGACCATTTTTTCTGGAACAAAAGAGGATAACTGACTGAAAACACTTCTGTTTTGTGGTAAATTGAAAGGGAATTATTAATCTGTAAATCCATTTGCCTACTTTCCTTTCATGCATCTGTCAATATGAAGGTAGGTAGGGCAGACATGCTCAGTTGGAGAAGAAATCTGGCACCAGCAAAACAGTCTGTCACAAAACATTATATTATGTGAGTCTGCTTTTTTTTTACTAAGGGAAAAATAGATGTATATGCTCCTTTCACCAATGTTAACCCATTGTCTGACATATTAAAAGTTGAGAACAATGCAGAAAATGCCAAGGCTTTTGGTTGGTGATAGAATATTAGTCTGCCCACCCTCATCTTTTGACAGGTGCATTATTAGTTCACAGTTTGTGTTACATGTCATTTCTGTGCTTTGCTTGGACTCTGCAGCTCTCACGATCAGTGTTAGGCTTGTGAATGGAATTGTGCCTGGATCTTGGCACATTCTAATTCCATTTTCCAAGTCATAACTATTGAAGGAGAGGTACAGGTGTGAACCCTCTGCTGTCAGACTTGTTTTTATGCACTGTGATTGCAATAGATCGGTTTCAACAGACCACAAAAAGTAGGTGAAAATGTCTTGCTGTGTTGGCCCCATTGTGTACCAGACACCAGATGGTAGCAGTTTCTCCACCCCCTCCCTCTGTCCCAAGACTGTTGCAATATTTATATCAGACTTGATATGTGGCAGGTGACACTATTACTTGCACCTTGTGGCAAATGCTTAGGGGAGCTGACTGTCATGCAGAGCTGTGTGCTAGTGTGTTTAACAGGTCTCTTTAGGGCCATGCCTAGTCTGTCATAGACTGGGATGCATCTTACATATACAGTACTACTGTATGGTTTACTACCTTGATCACTTCACTGCCCAAAAGTCTGGTACCAGTTAATGGCAGATCAAATGGGGTTGGTTCAGAGTGGCAAAATCCTCTTGCAGCATGGCAATGGGGTTTAAACATGCACTCAGAAGTTCAGTCCCAGGTACACTGCTTCAAAAAGATATTCTATACACAAACTAATCAATCACGAAAGGCCAAAGGTTTCAATAGTCTGTCACTAACACTGGGTGCCAGGATATTAGGCAGGGAAGTGGTCAGAGGAGCAAATGGAAGCTGGAAGAGGATGCGTACCAGGCTAAGTTTGTTACTTGCTTCTCAGAACATTTCAGGATAAAGCAGATGAAGTGTAGAGACTCTGTATCGTTAGGCAAACAATATTTTTATCAATGGACTAAATCAATAATTGATACCCAAATTACCAGATTGCCGGATTAGGGTTAACCCTTCACTCTGTATCTCACTAGTATAATATATGAGAGTCAAATTTGTGCATAAGTTCACTTGTTAAGCACAGAGTGTTCTTGATGTGGCAGTAGATGAGCACAAGAGGACTCAGTTGTGCTTCTCACTACAAGGGGAAGTAGAGAGGCTGGAACAGTTCTTTGCAGCTGTTGTAATTTTCAAGCAATACAGATTTTGTGCAAAGATGAGCCCCAACAAACCAGAGAGAAGCAACAATGAGAAGCGAGTAACTGACTTAGTATGGCCTTACTGCAGTCCTACATGTACATTGTCATGTAGTGTATGCAGACTGTGAGTGGACCAAGTTACAATGTACATGCTAGAATCTTTATGGTGGCAAACCTTTGTACAAATGTACTTACAAAATATACCACTGGCAGCAAATGGTGTAAGGCCAAGACATGGGTTACATTTTACAAATCAGGATAGATGCGCTCTCCATGCAGGTACCATTTTGTATTGTGGCGATCATATCTGTGCTTTGACAAGAATCAAAGCTGGTACAAACTTGAAGAGAATGAGTGCTAAGATATAGGTTTAATAATAACTTTGTTGAACTGTGACATTTAGCATAATAGGTTTAGTAATGTAGTAAATGTGGGATCACTTCTGTCTGTATTAGATTCAAACAAAAGAACAATGCTTTGTATGATTCATAGGGTGACAAATCAGTTTACAATCAGTTGTTCATTTTCTTCAAATCCCTGAACATGGCTATGCACTTACTTTGACGTAGGTCAAACTTGGCACATTTTGATTTTATATTTATACATTTCATACATGTTACTCATTGTCCAGTGGTGCTTCTCATGGTTGCCATGGCAACTTTATTTATTCCATGATTGATCGGGACGTGAGATGAAGTATGTATAGAGTAGATGATAAGGTATCCCAGATGAATTTATGACAGGTTTTTGAAACCAAAATCTTTGTATATGTAATTAAGACACTGGATGTGTAATAACCCAGGAGGGATGACCCTGGGGATTTTGTATGCATGGCTGTGGCATTGCCTGAGAGACCTTGTTACCTTTTCCATTATCTCCATCCACATTCCAATTGAAGGCTGAACATTAGGGACTGCCTAATTGCATGGTGAGGTTTGTAGCCAATGTGTACTTCTGTACTGGATGTTCTCTTGTTTTACAGTGTTGCACTCACACTTGTCATTCAGTTAAAGCAGGTACATGTGTACATGCATATTTGAGAGAATCTTCAGAGGCTATTTCTGTATTGTCTGAAATTACCGACAACAGTGTACCAATGATAGAAGTACTCAGAAAGTACATATTGTACATGGTACATGTGTATGTTACATGTACAAGTAGGAATTCCTACATTATGGATTAAATAAATGATGTTGAGATGTCTGGATCATCGAATCATGGTGTAGTACATATTTTTGTACCCCCTCCAAATTTCATTTCTTGGGATACTAGAATGACAGAGTTGAATATCAGCAGATGAAAATACCGTCAGTTTATTGATGTTTTGTACAAATTCTACTCAGGCCACCCAAACAGGTTGATGTAAACGTGAAGAAAGTGAAAAGTTCATTTCTTGTAAAAGATCAAAACTACTGTTATAAGTGGTACTTAATACTGTACATGTACTCCAAGACCTTTATGATCAATCTAGAGGTATAACTATAACAGTTACTCCTCTGTTTATCAAGTTGGTAAAAGTATTACTTTTTACATTACTTAGTAATGTTCCTCTGGGGATGTACATGACAACACCTGCCATAGAACTTATTCTTTCAATGTTGCATCTTATTTCTCCATCGGGAAAGTTAAGATCCCAAATGTAGCTTGTTGACCCAACAGGTCAAGGTCACACATATGTCAAGGTCACAAATATACTACAAGGTTATCATGATGGGTCAAAGGTCATCCCTTACATATAGGTTACTGTGCCACATGCTGCTCATTGTTGCTTTGTTAGTTTAGCTGTAGATCTGCATTGAAGGTTATTCTAACGTTATAAACTCCCTACAGATGTGTATACAAACCTCCGATAATGGAAGGAAAAATGGGTTTCGTAGGCCTCAGAATCAAATGTCAAATAATGTTACTAGTGTCTGTCTGCTGCCCAGCTGTAAAATTATTGTCCAGAATCGATGAATTATGTAGGGCATAGAGAGGAAAGCAGTCAGATTTAGAAGTGAAAAAATGTCATGACATTGAAAGATGATTTATATGGTCTGTATAAGGACTAGTAAGATGCGGTATGGTGGTATGTGTGAAATATTCTTTTATCTTAGCAATATATTCTTTCATCTTAGCAACATAGCAACCAAATCAATTATGGTCACATCAGTATACAGTGTTGCTTGTAGTTCTACTCTGCACTGATCAGTGTGAGTCCAATGGAGAAGGGGGATATGGTCATGAAAATTTTATAAACGTCAAATACCCCCATGTTTTGTAGGGATCAATGTTGTCAAACAATATAAGGGGCAGTTGTGGGTTGTGAAACCCTCACACATGTACACCCCTTGGTTTACATTGATGGGTGCTTCGATACTCTTGTCAGCCTCATGCAGTTTGTATTTTCTATATTGCACGCTTTGCTGCACCTTGTACAGCACTGATGTAGAATTGCTCCTGTCTATCCTGTCTCCAGGCCAGCAGACTGTGTACATGTATTCCAGTAATGGACATATTGCCAGGCGCGCAGGGAGAATTGAATACCATGCTGTTGCAGCAGTCATGAAAGTAGTAGTGGTCATTTTGCACCATATGATATTTGTGTCCATTTGTAATAATAAAGATGTATCATTTCTTATTGAAACTGTCTTCTGTTGTTTCTTTGGTCAATATGCACCCCTTTTATATTTAAAATGCAAAACAGAAACTTACCATGTAACAGCCAACCTTGCGGGAGTTACTGTACAAATGTTGATGGGCAGCTTGAATCAGTCTGGGAGGTAATGGGAAATCATCTAGAATGCTATGTTGAGCTGTACGGATACTTAAGTACTGTATCTCTAAACCATGAGCAGCCAATCATATAAACCTTGTTAGACAAACCATAATGAAGCAAATAAAAGGCTATTTGTAGAATTACACGTAGTCCACAAAACTCAGTCACTCCAACAAGGGAATCACAATGGAACATTCAGTATCATAGATGTGACATGGTATTCTTGCAGGTACTGGCAAGGCAATGTGTTAAGAGCGCCTCCTAGTGAGAAAAGTTTATATTACAGGCACCCAAGTCATACACAGGTATTGAAGGTAATGAAAACAGCCCTGTGAATTAATTGACCATAAAATGGGCATTCTTTTACAGGCCACAGCAGATAATGATGTCTGGCTAGTATCAAGGCTTTAAAAGATAAGTAATGTGGTTGTACCATACAGTTCTTGAAAACTTTTATTTCAAACACCAAGAATCACCTTTCAAATTGAGACATCATAATGCTCACAATTATCATTTATAACGTTATAAGAAACATTTCACATTTTCCGATATAAATGGAATGAAACCAAAGAACTAGAAACAGTAACTGATGCTGTGAACACACAACATGGTATCACCAGAAAAGGTACTGAGTATACTTTATCAGACACACACACATATTGCAGACTGTTACAGTATGTTAAACATTAAAATTAAGGTTACAATATTTGAAAAGTACTTACTTTGCCTGAATGGGTCTTAAAAGGACATCAGGGAATGTGTGGGTAAGGCTCATTTGTATCTGTCTAGTTACACATAAATTACATGCAACAGCACCACAATGTTACAACAGTTACCATGATTGTTCTGTTATTGTCCTTTTTAGTTAAATACAGTATGGCTGCCTCTGCCTAACTCCATAACCAATACAAGTTTGGTTCCAAATGGCTACCTTAGCATGCTTTTTAAGATAGTAGCTCAATCCGCACCATTGACATCAGTACATGCTAACAATGTAATTTCTTCTTTATTCCTGGCTAATAAGCATATCATGACAATATTTAAGTTGATAAACAACAACATCTCTATCAACAAGATATCATGACCTTATAAACGTTCCTCATCAGACAGACATAATGATATATACAACCAGCTATTGACCAATATGTATCCTGTTAGGTTTCTAATCATATCTGGTTGTCCATTATCCTAGGAATGGATCAGTCTTGACTCCTGAGTCCCCTGATCATCAGTCCAGTCCTACATCATGGAAGGACTTGTTGTCCTTGTAGAGCTGCACTGCCTGGACGTGCAGCTGGGTGGCGTGCATGCACACCTGCACAGCCATCTGCCCATACATCCTCTCCATCCACCTGAGGAACAAATTGCAGATTGTCAAGTTGTTATACATGTATAATTCATTCTAACGTGCTATATCGCAGTTGTATTCCATGGAAGGAAAGAGATTTTGACACGTTGAAGTCCCCAGAAAACATTCTATCAGGTCGCTATTTGGATTTCCTCCTATTAGTCCACACAAACCTGATTTGTAGTGTATTAAATAATGACATGTAGATCCTTGGAGATGACAAGTCTGATGTGAAAGTGTCACCACTGCTACCCTATATGTGTGGCCTATTAAAGTTGGAGCAAGCTACATGTATGAACTAAATCCTAACCAACCAACCAACAACCAGCATTGTGACTTTGTGACACTACCTCACCACCACACAATGTGATGTTCTTTCTTGTCACTCCTCACCTGTTAAGGTTAGGAAATCGCTGATCACTCAGGTGGAATCCGCTCAGTTCTTGGAAGGCTGGAAAACGTTCGAACCATGGCCAGACCAGGAAGTCCAGTATTCTGTGAACAGGTAAAAAAACAGGTTGTAGATGTGGCACTTCCTTAAACATGGTCATGCCATTTAATACAGTGGACCTGTTTTTAAAATTCAGCACCAGTGTTACCCTGTTTATACTATCACCAGTGTTGTTACCCTGTTTATACTGTTCGACTGCGATGGACGAACATCACTATCACCCATACAATGTATGTTTCAACATAACTCATAAGGTTAGGGTTGGTGAAACGCAATTGAGTTTTAAGAACGTAAGGGTGTCAATTCATAAAGGTGAAACTATATATCACCCCTGGGTTGCTACCTGGGTTCTGGTATAGCCTATGTGTTGTTAATACCTGCCCTTTCATATTGCCCCTGAGTTGCTACCCTGGTCATACCATCACCCCTGGATTATTTGCCCAGGTTCTGCTATACATGTAGGCTAGAATGACCTATGTCTTGTTATATGGGCTTTCTTATATCAACCCTGGGCTTATGTTACCTGGGTTTGTTGCCCCCAAAGAAAGGTGTGCCCAGTTGGGTGATTTCAGCCTCCAGTGGCTCCAACCCTGTCAGTAGGGCTTCCTCTGCCTCCTTGTCTGTTGCCGTGGACTTACAGTACGCTGGATATGCACCGAGTGGAACCTACAGCAGCATAGGCAACTTCAAACTATGTCCTTCAACACAGTCTTCAACACAAATTTTCTATATCATGATTCTTTAGTCTCAAAACATAATTAATGTAACATTAACCCTGTTAAGCTGTTTAGAAAAAACAGAAAAGGTTTTGGCACACTCCATGATCGTGGCCTTAGCTCACCACTGGGTCAAAAGCGCTGACGAGCAGCTTGATCCTGGCCTTGTCATATGGGACCTTCGGGAACAGGACATTCTGGCTGAACGTCTCATCCAGATATTCACAGATGACGATCGACTCCCACAGCAGGTGGTCATCCTGCTCCAGGCCTGGAGTCTGGGGGAAGGGGGAAATGTTACAAGACCAAATTGAAAGTAGGATACAGTATTTTCAATCCTATAGTACACTAAGAGTAGAAGAGCCCCCTAGGGGGACAGAAGTGTACTGCATGACTACCCACTTACCCTGCCAGCAGGGAATTTTTCCAAGTACCACTTGGGCTTGTCACGGAGCCTGATATTCACTTGCTCATACCTGCACAAAGGAAAAAGAGGGAATGATGAAGGATGCCCATTGTTGTTTTTGTACTAAATGTTTTTTGGAAGGAATTTTCAAAGTAACAAAGTTGTAACCATCTATGTGTAACTACTATACTGTCCTTATATTCAATGCTGTTATTATATTAAAGTTTTATGATATAATTACGATATGAAATATGATAAACCACTTACTCCACACCCTTGGCAGCAAGTACCAGCCGCACCCTCTCCGTAAAGGGGCAGAAGCGGTTGCCATAGAGACGAAGCTTCCCCGGCTCCAGGGGTGGGAACTCTGAATCTGGAGTGCAACCAAAAAGGAAGATGTCACAGTATTTGTCAGTAGCTGGGCTGGGTACGTGGTCAGGTTCAGAGAAATATACACCACTATTATATGTACATTAGATAGAACGTAGATATGAATTATTGTTGGCATCTCCGCAGTGTTGCCACAAGTCAAAGGCAAAGGCATTTGCCCAGGCAGCTCATGCCTTATGACATCAGCATGTGTTCGTGTGACGTATTGAACCCCAAAATCAACACGAACAGAGATACACAATTTCTGATGATTAGAAGCCAGATCAATAGTTACTGAGTTTGGTTATAATTCCAGCTCAACCATACAAACACTTCGTTTCAGCATCCACAATAACCATTTATACTAACGATCTATTGCAAATCCACCTTGTCTGCCACCACGCCTCATCAGACGCATGATTTACAGAGGTATATGCATAAATGACAATATGAGAAGAAGGAATCCTTGTCTTACCGCCCCCGTACGCCCGCTGATCCATGTTGTAAGACGGTAGGCCCTGCTAAGATGCTACAGGGAGAGGGGAAGGTCTTGGTGTTCTTGTTCTTCAGGAGACAACAGCTCGTACCTTCTTAAAGGGGTGAATCTTCGGGCACGACGAACCCGGAAGTGCGCCACTCCCCCTACATGTACGAGACATAAAGCGGTTCAAAGTTCGTATGTCTAATGTCGGCTAAGTGACGGTGGCGAAGTACTAGTGAGGCAGGCTCTGGCTGGAGCTTACCAGATATTGAACTACAGTGCCACGATCTCGTGCCTTCGCCACTGAATATTATGTTAAACAGAGTTTCAGTAGTTTCACACTGGTCTGAAATCATTCTGGTCTGAAAGCTAGCTAGCGCTGAGGTGCTATTGACAAAGCTGAGAAGGTCAGAGGTGACAAACAAATAACGAAAGCGGAAGGTGAACATTGAGACGTGCCTGAACAGCCGGGCACAATGGAGGTGTACGCTGTGTACCTGGTGTGTTTCCTGTGCCTGGTTCCAGCCAGTCTGCAGAAGGCCTGTCATAAGACCCTGCTTGTGTCGTTTGACGGGTGCAGGTGGGATTTCATCAACAGGTGAGTAACGTCTAGTTGGAAGCTACACGTGTACTTGGAAACGTAAACGTCCATCAGGGTGTGGTCAGAGAACTTATGTAATGGAGAAGATTCACTCGAGATGAAAGAGAAGAACCCCTCCCGATTTAATCTGTCTTCCAAGTTAAGATAAGCTCTTACACACAGTTGCAACTTTAGTCGAGGGAACACGTTTTGAGTTGATCAAGGTTGACCTACCGACTTGTAGGACCAACACATGTAAAGTTACCCTTCCGTAGGGCATTAGACTTCCGGTCGTGTGACCTTGACCATGTTTATCTTTATGTGATCATGTCTGCGGCCCTCTGAGAGCAAACCAATCGTTTCTCATGTTATCTGTTGAAGGGGAAACACGCCAACGTTTGACCGACTGGCCCGGGAGGGCGTCAGGGCGCCGTATATCCACGGGACTTTCATCACGAAGACCTTCCCTTCACACTGGAGCGTCATCACAGGTAAGGTGGGAGTTATGTAGGCTCTGTGCCTTTCTATTCTAGGACTGAAATTGGTGATGTTTTCGTCACCAGGTGACGACGCACTTTCTTTCTCGTAGCCTACATATTCACTCACACAAGCGCACGCACACTCACATAAACAAGTGATCGCCGGCAAGCTAATACCTGAGCTCTAAGTACAATGTAATGATCTTCCCACGTGTTATTTCATACGTTCCGCTGTTCCCACCCAGGGCTTTGGGAGGAGTCCCACGGCATCACTGCTAACTCCATGTACGACTCTGTACTCAACCAAACATTTGTGTTGGTAAGTTCAACAATGATCTGATCACGTACGTGCTTTTCTCATGGAAACCAAGGCATTACAAACCGCTATACTAAATTAAGAATCAAAGAGTGAGCTGTTAAGTGTACATTATGGCCTCATTAGTATAGTTGTTGAGACATGCTACAACCGTCTTTCGAACTTCTGATATTTTTGTGCGATCGGCGCTTAACACTGGCCTCGTGGAGATTTTTGTCCTCTCGCAGACCGCCACGGTTAACTGTTAAAATTTCTGCTGCACAGCGCACCAAAGACCCGGTGTGGTGGGATGTGGGGTCCATGCCGGTGTGGCAGACGGCGCAGAGTCAGGGTCTGAAGGCGGCCGACCTGTTCTGGCCGGGAGGGGACGTACGTATGAACGGGCAGCACGTCAACATCTACCGCAAGTACAACCAGAGCATGCCGTTTACGGTAAGGCGAGACGGAGGGATCCCCGAACGAGCTCTCACCCAAATAACTAGTCACCATGAGAGGATGTGTATGTCATAATTGCCATAAAGCCTTTTGAAACTACTACCTGTAAGTCTTTTGACTTTTGTTGGAGAAGGAACACTTTTTTCCATTGTCGACTCATATTTTAGATGTCAGGGTAATATCATGTTATCATGGTATACAGCCAAGCATACATTGTACTATCTATGAATCTATATAATCTAATATCTATGAAGCATAATATTATATCATAAGTACTATGACCCACTGCCCCTCCTCAGGACCGGGTGGACACGGTGGTTGGCTGGTTTGTGAAGGAGAACGTTGATTTCGCCACGCTGTACTTCCACGAGCCTGACACCGCTGCGCATGTCTACGGGCCGGACTCACAGAACGTCACAAGAAAGGTTCGAACTGACTGGGCAGGAACTAGAGGGGCCTGACCATAACGTTTCATTTGTTAAAAACTTTCTGTGTTGTCAAGTCCAAAGAAGTTGAAAGCATTTTCTCTCTATTGATGTCTTCTGATTATTACTGTTTTCTTACCCAGTCAAACATTTTTGTATTGCTGTTTTTATTCTGCGGCTTTTTGTCTGTTTTATGTCGCTACCATTTCTTGACAGCTTAGGACTCAGACTACATGATGCTGGTAGTCACAAAACGTTTTGCAGCAAACCCCAAAAAGTACGTAATTGGCAAAAATTGAAAAGAAACGGCAGTAGAAACGGCATTATCGAAATGTCGACTAGACATTTTATGAATGACGTTCACTTGTTTGCTTCCTGATCACATCTTTATAGTCAAAGTTTATTGCACAACACATCAGATGGCTGAGCTGGATGGCGTACTGCAGTACCTCTTACAAAAGGTAGAGGACGCTGGGTTGTCCGAACAACTGAACATAATCGTGACAGCCGATCACGGTATGGCGGAAATCAGCCGGGACAGGAAGATAGAGATCTACAACTATGTAGACAGGTAAGGTGTTGTACAAGTCATGGCATATTATAGCGTCATATGTTATACCGTTATATGTTATGCCGACGTTTAGCATATTGCGTGGAACGTATATTGATGTTCAATGTCCTGCGTTCCGCTGCGGTAACAATACTGTCAGAGCGCATTTCGCACGAAGTATTGCCCACACGCCTACGCCTACCGACACTAACGTGCTCAGGTTCTTATTTGATGATAGCAAGTGTGTCAGTGACTCAGTGGTGGTCACATTTGAATCAGGTATATTAGATGACAGACGTGTGAAGTTGGATACTAAGTAGATGCTTTTGATCACCATTTTTTAAACGTTTCAGGTCGCTCATAGCTCGGATTCCAGATGCGGGTCCAGTTGCTAACATCCAACCTGTGGACGGCAAACTACAGGAGGTGTACAATATCCTGAAGGTCAGTTTACAGGGCTCCGGCCTTGAGGCGTTGCAAAAAGGAACGAAAAAAAGACGCGCATTAGCATTTTGGCTCACTGATTGTGTCAGGACTGACTGAAACAAAAAAAAAGTTTGAGGACACAATAGAATTATCAATTGTTCTACCTCAATCCACTGTCTTTATTTTATAAAAGTTGTTGATCGCGGCATCTGCCTTTGAGTTTGAAATGTTTATTGATTGCATGAACCCAATTACAGATGGCTGTCCAGGAAACTCTACATACCCAAAGATAAAATACCAGTAGTAGATCTAGAGAACGACGACTGCCATATCTGAGGAAGATAAGAGCGGTCCATATCAGTCTGCATATTCACAGTAAACAGCCTCTAACGTCTGCCCCCCCCCCTCCCGTTAGGACGCCCATCCCAACATGACGGTGTACCTACGTGAGGAGGTCCCAGAGCGCATGCACTACACTCACAACCGCCGCATCATGCCGATAGTGGCCGTGGCGGACGAGGGGTGGGAGGTCATCCCGGTATGCAGTACTCTGCAAGTTTGGAATTTTCTTTGCAAATTATTATGTACAGTACATACTTAGGTAAAGAAATCAATCCACAAACGTCAAACAAAGATGTCGCCTCCTTTCCGGATTTTGATAACACAATCGAATTTCGCACTGTTTCAAGACATGTACCCTTTTCTCCTTCACTAACATAAGCCTATGCCATAGTTACGAGTCACATTGCTCATGTGCACTGTTGCAGTCGGAGTCGGAGGTAACTGACTACAAGTTGAACTTGAAGGGCGCTCACGGGTACGACAACATGCTGATGACGATGAAGCCCATATTCCTGGCAAAGGTGGGCATCTACCCAAGCAAAGGTTTCAGACAACTGCCGTTCACAAATTTGCATTTGACACAACGAAAGGTATCTACTTATTTCCACGAATGTCAAATGTCTTTTCATTTTAACAGAATATGTCTTTCATTTAAGGGGCCTCGCTTCAAACGTGGTTACCAGGCAACACCCTTCTACGCGGTGGACATCTACAACCTGGTCTGTGAGTTGCTGGGCGTTACCCCTGCCCCTAACAACGGGACCTGGGAACGAGTCAGCGATCTCCTGGATCCCATGGCGACTGGTAACGTCACGTGCGGTAGTGTTGGCCTGGCAGTGAGCTGGGCGAGCTTGTTACTGGCTGTAGCCTCTCTTATGTGCTTAACATTCTAACGAAGGTAGTAAGTCGTTTCTCGGAAACTAACTAGAAATAGTGACATCAATCATGAACACAAATACCTATGATTCTAGCTTCCATACTCAGGTCTCAAAGTCATAAAATAGTCCTGTATATGTTACTACAGATATATGTATACATTTTAATACGGTAGTGTGACAACTGGATGAGGAAATCATCACAAATTTCCTAGAGGAGGTTGAACCTTTTTAATTCAAGAAATGCCACATGTCCAGGTAACCGTGCGTATTAAGTATCAAACTCAATAAGTAACACTTTTATGGAGCATGAGAGTAATAATATCAGGCTTTTACCCAGGTACCTTCGTTTTGTGGTAGAAAGTAGTAGTGATTGGCAAGATCGATAATTTGTTATTGGACTTAACAACGAATTATTGACAGAGTAAGAGTTCTTACTCAGAATCAAAGACTTTGCTGTGGATGTTATAGCTTCCTAACGTGGCTGGGTTTGGAGCCATGACGTTGTTTGTTGGGTCTCCACACCAGGATGGACAGAGCGACCCCTGCCGCCAGCCCCGCCACTGCAGCGGCCGCCACTGTCCCCACAGCCGTACTCAGCCGCACTCCGCCGTCTGTCACAAACACACACGGGAGATGGTTAGGGTTCAGATCGGAGACCGTCCTACTACATGTTTTATCATATAGTTTCCAGTAATCCTTTCCTAATCTTTTGTATTGTAGACGCCTATATATGTGTTGAAATATCCTTTATATTTGTGTTTATGTATACGTACTTGAAACCGTTGAAAAAACAAATTTCAATTTTCAGTTTCTATTGATCACTTTTTGTAGTTACTTGTATAGGACCACATGCAAGCTGCGCTGTTCCCCTTTATTATAATCATGCGCCATACTTCTAACCATACGCGAAAATCGATGCGCGCGTGGATGTCATCTATAAAGCTACAAAACAACATGAAGCAAAAATGCTCTACAATAATGTACACGGCATACAGTACTAGTATGAAATCATAAAATAATTATTTTACTAATTTAGCGCGATGTAGTACGTGTAATCTCCTACTGACCACAAGCCTGGGTCGGTGTATTTCCCTCTTGCCGAGTGTCCATTAGGCCGGCATATGGACTGGACAAATGGCTGGTCAACCTTTCCCGGTTGGCAGTCCACACACGTCCTGGTGTTGTCTCATGTCGGCTCTCCACTGAAGCGACCCCTTGCGGAATCGTCTTTGCCTCAGCAGCTACAGAAACGAACACTGCACGAAAAGTTGGATTTACCAATGGTTGTAAACTCGGGTTATGTTGACTATGTACACAGTATCTGGCTGTACAATGGTAGTAAATAAAGGTCAATTGCAGCAATTTCCTTTACAACCGTTAAAAGTCCGATATTATCGTACTTGACTTTTATTTACTGACATTGTAAAGTTCAGAAGTGTTTATTAAGAAATACAAAGTAAACATTACCCAACTATACTGGCCCGGTAAATCTAAGTTTTCGTGCAGTGGAACGTGTTGGCGTGAAGACGAAACTATTTTCTGTGCGATATGTGGCAAAGGTAAACACAGAAGGGGAGCTTCATTGGAAGGACAGTGTAGGGGTTGGCAGCAGGCTGAGGATACTTTCTTCTGATTCTAAATGAGAAAGGGTGTACGTTAGTAACTGAAAACTTGGGATGGTAAGTTATGTAAGAACGGTTGTGATAGGTATGATGTAAATGAGGAGACGGAAGAGTACACCGACACGCGTCCGTGTTTGCCAAAAGAGAGATCAAAAAGGCTTGATGCAGTTAATGCCTGCACCTAAGTTTGTCATTCATATCATGGACTCTGTACACAATTTTGTATGTACAGAGGAAGACGCGGTGTCTTTGGTTATCTCCATAAAGCGGAAGTATGATTTTGTGATGAGAAACTTTTAACATACCTGAACATGAAGCAAATTTCCCCATTTCGAAGATGGGAAAGGAACTAAAACAACGACGCAGATACACACGCAGAGAGCAACTGAACATTCATAAAGTTAAGATGGTCTTAAGTGTGTAAACTGGGGTTATACTATCAGTAATAGAAACATTGCCATGCCGGGAGGCTGTCATCACGTCCGCTGTAAGACCCACACAAACACGCCCCGCCGTGCCTGGTCAAACAGTGTGGCAGGAATGTGACGGGAATAGTATGAAGCTAGCTTGGCGATCGGAGGGATTACGGAGAAGTGTAAATACGCCACAAGGATGAGATGTGTAAAATACACATCTGGTTTTCAAAGACTGCTTTTTTTAGACTCCCAACATAGTGCGGGTTGTTCCTGTTTCGACGACACTGTCACTTCCCGTGAGGATCAATTTAAGTTTGTTTTGACGATCAAAGGCCACATGCTTTCGACTGGGGACGGAATCTCTTCTGAACGTGTTATAAGTTTCGTAACCTTATCAGGTTTGAATCCAGTTGCCAATATTTCACACGTGAAGGTAACCTGGTAACCAGACCGCCGTGAGCTCAGCGCTATCCCTTCGGCACAGAGAGCGTCTGGGCCCGCCAACCAGATGACCTCTGGGTCAAGTGAGGTCAGGGGTCGTATTCCGTGCATCTAATTAATTTCTTTGATCTGTCGCCCAAATAACTACAATTATCTGCACTCACACTCAACGCTTATCAGAAATAACAATGAGGCGAGGTGGGCTTGGTACGTTTAATGTTTTAAAAAACATGAGAATCCACCAAGACCAAGCCCGGAGGGAAGGAGAGAGGCGATGAGGGGGAGAGTGCAGTAACTGTAGTAGAGGGGCGTAGCTAGTAAAATACTACTGGGACTGTACGAAAGTGATACAAAAGTGATACAAAAGCGATACAAAAGCGATATAAAAGTGATACAAAAGTGATACAAAAGTCTGGAAAGCGAGTCCTGTGAGGTTTGTAGGCTGGAAGCGGTGCCCAGGTCTCCTGGCGCAGGTGGCACAGGGAGATGCTGGTCTGACAGTCAATGTACTCAGTCAGGAGGGGCGTGTGAGGACGCGATGTTAGGAAACATGTGAAACGCGAACCAGAGTCGGAGCAATACTAGAGTCTGAGCAAGAATAACGCGGAAACGGCGGTTGAGCCGGGCTGACCGGCGGCTGAGCCGGGCTGGCGCGAGTTCGGCGGTTGAGCCGAGGTGACACGAACCGGGCGGTTGAGTCGAGATGATACTAAGCCTTCGTCTGGACCGGGCTGGTACGAGGTTGGCGGTTGTGAGCGAAGAAACCTAAACCCCCCCGAAGCGCGGTAATTGAGGCCTGGTTGGCGGCAAAAGAAGACCAAGCGTAATACAGGAAGTCAGCGGATACAGGGAAACAGCTGGAGATAGGGCCGTGGTATAACTCGCCTTGGCTAATGGTAAATAGCCTGGGTACCATCCTACTTGTATGCCGGGGCTCCCACACTCGCTTTCCTAAGAAGTACTTCTTAGGGAAGCGAGTGTGGGAGCCCCGGCATACAAGTAGGATGGTACCCAGGCTAAATGGTAAAGGCCGGGGCCGAAAAAATACCGCCAAGCCGACCAAAGGTTTGGTACCCAGGCTAACGTGAAGGGGGAGTTGCTGTTTGGGCCGGTGCGAAAAGCATAGAAATTTAAAAGACATCTAAGAAATGTTCATGTCAATTCGTGTAATTTTGATTCAGAAGTAAAAGTTCCGCCCGGAAATTCCATTCCATGGTAAAGGATTATACACCGAATAACGAGTAGCACGGGCGGTCCTGTCTGGCACAACTCCGACAGTTAAACGGTCGTTCTGCATCGTAAGGATGGAGGCCCAGGACTATCGGGGTTTTCGGGAGGAGACAATTGTCTACAAGCAGATGTGTTAGTATGATTCGGTAGAGTATGTAAAAGACGGTCTAAAAGACGTACGTATACGTAAGGAGCTATAGCAACACATCTGCTTGAATAGAGCGATCGTGGCCGAGTTTCCCTACAAACACATGGACTCAGAGTCAGGCCACGTTCCCAACATCTGTTTCCTTTCCCGAGGACTGGAAGTTCAAAGTCATAACTGTTACCAAGGAACTAGGAAAACACATGAGTAAAGTCAGTTCCGACAAGTAAAGGTCAGGCGCCAAGGAGGGTTGAAAAATAAAAATCAGTGCCCGATACTGTATCATTCTGTCTACTCTTGTATCTCAGTAAAGACAGGCCTTGCAATTTTCCCCAAGTCAGTGGTCCGATATGTTGTCAGCTATTCGTATGGCATTGGCGTTCTCGACAGCGGAACACGATATGGTATATGCTAGAATCCAAAAGAACGCACAAGTTCCCCACAAGTAACGGCGAAACAGGAACAACCCGTCCCCGCACCTCTCCTGAACTCTTGCAGGAGAGTCTGTTTGCTGGTATCTAGATTCTGTATATAATTCTATAGGTGAATCTTAGTTTACATCTTAGTATGATAGACTAAAAGCAATCATACCTGGAGTAAGAATCACGGCAAGAACCAGGAAAGCCAGTGTAGCTGATTTCTGCGGTCCCATCTCCTTCCCCTTTTCCTTTCCAAACACGTGACTAGATCCGGACCAAAACATGTTTGCAAAGGGGCTACTATGAATAGTGCCCCGCTGTCACACGGACATCAGACTGGGGGCTTCACAAGAAGCTAATGAATGACCTGACTGACACATAGGGTGTGATTTAGACACGAACATTACAGACAGAAAAGGCCATGTCGCTTCATGGGTAGCCCTTAGCCCTCGTCACAAATCTTGCTTGCATGGCCCAATAATCATAAATTCTATATTAGCTTCTTTCCGGGGTCACTTTCATCGTTTCATTCTCAACTTTTCTTGGCATACTAGACCCTCCCCATTTCCTAAATGGACGAACCCTTTGGAAAGGGTTTTCTGGTTCAGTTCGTGCACGGCGGAAGGGCCAAAAGTGCAACAATCTGCATACTTCAGATGTGAGCCGTAACCTTGGTACCGAGGCATGCAGGAATGTGCAGGGAACACCCGCCATGTATCATCTACGTCCTTCTCAGACTGTACCAGACTCCTTAGCAGCAGGCAATAACCCGTCCGTACTGATTGACAATAACCAAATTTGGACTCTACGCACGTTTTCAGTGATTACTAGTACTGGAAACGCACGACTTCAGCAGGAATATATATACTATTACGTACGTATATCTGAAATTGAATGAAATGTCAGGGTTGTTAAGGTATTTTGTTCTTATATTCATTCTGTACAGCGGGTGGATACCTGTGGAAAGTCGCATGGTGTGCTTCATTTTGTCCCGCGTTAAAATATTTCAGGAATCCCGCCAGACCGTACCTGCCTTATTGGAATTCCGTCCACGAGGATACACTGTCCGTGTGCTTCATAAGGCATCGCATATTCTGAGTGGACTTGAATTACGTTTTCTACCCCCCCCCCCTTAGGGTTTGATAGCATGCTGCGTTATGCTGTGTTCCAAAGGATTTAGAATTTTTTTATATTTAAAAGTCAACCTGCCATTGTGTTCGCCTATGGACATACAATTACACTGCCTTCATTTCGCAACAATTTCTTTCCTCCTTCCAAATCCAGAAAATAGCCTTTCCTTGCCGATATGAAATACAATGTAATGCAACCCCCTTCTAAAGTTTAGAAATGAACTACCTGGAAGGTACGACACAGACACACACACAAACATCACCCGGACACCGCCGCAGTGGTTTCTGGGATATTGTTTATTGATTCCTTCTCCAGTAGTATTGATGTACAAACGCTACCTCCGAGCGCGGATCCGCGTCACACAAAATGTTCGCTAGACTTCACATCAGGGGACTGGTCATGATATCGATATGTAACGCTCACAAAAGCCTAATTGTTTCTCTCTTCATGACCCTATCATCCTAATTATAAACACGACGCACGCCCGTGTCATCTGTACTATGTAGATACGACTTTTCCAGTAAAACGGTATGTATGATTTTTTTTCTTTCCCATTCCTACACATTTAAATCTACTTTGACGTATCCGAAACTTGCAACTTCCATGACGAGCTCGTAGCCAGAGTCGTTGCACGTCGATATCACATTCTGGCCCCTGAATGTATTGCCCCCGTGGTGTTTCTATGTACAAATGTTTATGTATACGCAGGACAAGCCCTCCGGTATGGGTCTTGATACGATAATATATACATGCCGACATACATGTACATATAGGTCTTCCTTCCTTACAGGAATGATATGCATTAATACAAGTGCAGAGTTGCAGTAGGTATCGTACAGACGTGAAGAGATTCCTAGTCTTCATATATTTGCATAAGTTGTTCTTTTTTGTTGCGGCGCGCCGACTGTTGCAGGATTCACGATTTCCTGAAGGTTTTGATTGGCAGACCGGTGAGCCGACTGAGGAGACAGCGGACAGCGGTTGCTACTGGTTACGGTGAAGATCACTCACAGAATCTTTGCCACGTTAAGGAGAGTCCAAAAATAGTGTCCCCGCATATGCTCTGTACATACATACATCTCAGCACGCTACGGTCGACATAGGTCGGCAGCAGAACTGAGGGTTTCCTATAAAAGATGCATCCCGTTGGAGGAGATGGTCAATCATGCAACAATCGGCGTTCCGCGGGGACGTAAAAACGCACTGGCGTGTTCGGCGAAGCGTATCTAAAAACCCTGCATGCCCGTGTTAAGAGTGAGCCCCCCGGGAGGTAACCAGCTGCTTGTAGGAGCTGACCGAATGAAGGTTTATTAGCTTCGCAAATAACGGCAGAATCGAATTCTCCTGGCGGCCGGCGCGGGCCGGTAATTAATATGGTGGTACCGCGGGATATCCTGAGCCATTTCTCTGGCTAATAAAGTGATGTGTCAGACAGATGGGACTCTGTGTTTTTCCCGGCGCTATACGCCATTAGGCTGATTTAGTGTCTTCTGTTTTAAGTTAAAATGGACATTGTGATAGACGACATATTTCACGCCAGAAAAACCAGACAGAAATATCTTCATCAAGTCAGACAGTTGGGGTACTATCAGTTTTTTGAATGCTGAATATGTCATTCAAGTACTGGTAGTATTGCATCTATAAAACTATCGTTATTATCGAAGGAACTGTTACCGTTTGATATCGGTTGATATCTGTCTATTGTGGTATATTAGATAATTAGATGCTTAAAGTCATCATAATCATTCACATACAGCACTATCTCCAAACGCAATCTTTTTGCCGGGGTAAATTTGTGATGGAATGTACATTGTACATAATGGTCCATAATTCATTTGGATTGCCAGCGGCTATAAACTGAATATAATCTATGTGCTGCAGACACAAACGACGTTAGTATTGCCTGAGGAAGATACTGATATTAGAGAGAGATGCCAATAAAAATGAGTAGAGAAATTACGCCCTGTGTTGTTGACGGACATATTTCAGCACCAGGGACAGGCCTTGTTGATATTTGTTATTGCTTGCCTACATTGGAATAAAGGTTACAATGCTGATATGAAATAACAAACTATTTTTTTATAGCTAAAGCAATATTTTCCAACAGCGAAATGATAATTTGTATGATAATCGAAAGAAATACGTGGGTTTAAAGTAGGCTGCTCTTAACAAATAGTAAACGGCGGCACTATAGACCAATCTGTGATAACGGTACATAGCATAGCACCACTTGTGCCATTTTTCACGTTTTGAGAGCGGGTCGGGAAAAATAACGTTATTTCAAGGCTTGTGAGTGTGAGTCGACTGTAGATGAGCTATCGAATTAGCAATTTCGGTCTGAGCGAACCATTGTTATTGGCTATAACTATGGAGTGTTATTGGCGTTAGAGTTGATGGGTTGGATATTTCAAAGCAAGCATGGGGAAAAGAAAGAATGTTTTTAGAAAGCTTGATTAGTTCATTAGTTCAAGGAGAATTTTCTAACACCATGGAGAATTTTTTCAGGTGGATTTCCAGTATCTTGTGACAAAGTCAATCACTTTGCAGAGATAAACATTTTCGAGTCTTATTCTTCGCGAACTGCTGTAATTTTTCAAGACCCCCATACAACAAGTATGAGTGAGCTCTACAAGCTGCAGCTGATTACCTCCCATTGATAACAACATAGTGTTAAACAGTGTTAAATTTAAGGTCTCGTTACGACTATCATCATCAACGGAACGCAGCAGTGACCAAATGTCTGAATACTCTACAGGCGGCATCGAACGGTCTAGATAGGGGAGGGGGTAACAACGTTATAACGATCTTAGTCTTCATTGAAAGTTCCTCGTATAGTGCATGTTACCCATAAGTTGGACAATTGGTTAACAACATTCGCCAGGCGTCCTTGATACTTCATTGAAAGAAGAAAATAAGAAGGAGTTCCTTAGTATTTCAGGTCTTGCCACATACGTAGAAGCGTATAAAACAGGTCCACAGGTATAAAAGTGATCGGCAATCTGACGAGGACACATATACACCCTTCCTATCATGGGTTCGTCCGGCCCTCCTCTGGCAAATGACTGAAGACGGGGAACACTGGCTGCGCCATAGCACCTGTTCTGCAGCAAATGTCATCTAAACTACCCGGGGCATGGAGGCCAACCGTTATACGTGCCTGGCTGAACAGAGTCGTTCCAGCCACTTTAAAGAAATTTCCTTTGTATAACTGGATAGAATAATTCTGTACTTTCATTGTACATTTGCATCAGAGATTGTTCAGGACACGTCTCCCCATTGACTAATATGCTACTGTAGAATACTTGGGGAGGGGCTTCGCTGTGATGACTGTCAGCTCGGACACGATTCAGGTAAGAATTCTAGAGTGATTGAGAGAAGAATGAAGAGGACCCAAAAGAGCGAACGCCCCTTTTGACAAATGAAAATCGATAAATTGAATCTATAAGAATATGACAAAGAACTGTTCAGTAAAACCTGATAGATCTCTTGTCAGGCGCTACAGAGCCCATAGGCTGTTCTACCAGCAAGGTGCTTATTGGCCTATCCCATGCAGTTCAACAACACAACACAAAACAATAGCTTTTACAAACGCCTTGCATTGGACATAACACTTTTAGACGCAAGTTTCCTGAGAAATTAGTGACGTCACCACATGCATAACTTATTTACAGCACCATGGAAGTATCATGCCTGTTGCACGTGACTGTCATGCCTACTGCACGTGCTTGAAAAAAAAACAATCGTGGAAGACGCCAAACTTCTCCAGCGTGTACCCCTACATGCAACGTTGTTACTTTGTTTTTCTCACAATGTTTAGATGCATTTTGACATATTCATCTATCATTTGGGGCCAAACATCACAGTCGCTTTATGTAACAAAAACGGGTGACTAATTATCTATCAGGTTAACAAAAAGGATCGTTACCCTTTCCACAATGATTTAAAAATTTTCGGTACCAAAAGTTTCGTACAATACTTTGAAATCAGTCTCGTTGCTTTGATTGACAGTTCAACAGAGGGTTGACAGGGGGTGGCAGATTTCATTCTGGTTACTTTACAGGGAAGACCACAAGTAGGAAAACTAACGGTGGGGGTGGGTTCTACCTACAGAAACAGTGGTACATGCCGTATTTTTCCACTGGGCTTGGGTTGGAACCGCTCGGCTACAGGAAACTTGCACCACATACATACCGGTTCGTGGTCCTGGTCGGGATGGCGCTCTCACCTACGCGCGGCGGGTGTTTCTTTGATCCCGTGTGCATGGACGTTGGCATGTAGGTTAACTTGTCCGTGTAGAATGTTTACACAGGGCAACTTCTCACATGGAGGAGTTCACTCCTTGGGTAGTCGGGTGCCGTCCACTGTATCCATAGTTAGCTTCTCCTTCCTTACCATGACGCGAGCTTTGATTCTCCACTATATGATTCTTCATAGAAATGATATGTATGTAAATCGTACATTATTTGCATATTTGATACAATGAAATAGTTTTGAAGCAGATAGTTTTCATCTAGTCTGTTCTATATCAATATCTTCTAAATAGGCTGGTACGAGTAAGATCTGGTATCTCTATATCTTTACTCCTATCTCTACTGGGTTCACCCATACCTATTCACAAAGGGGCTGGTCTGTGTACAAGATGGAGCTGGATAGAAAAAAGCGCGCTGCACTGCGTAGAAACGGCAAGCAACACAAGACTGGTACTCAGCATCCGTGTCGTATCGTTATCTTAGGTGTGCCCGCTTGGAGCTAGTCTTTGACTTTTGTAAACCTCTCTGTGTCGAACCTCGGAATTTCCCTTCAGAAGTCCTTTCTCACTTTTGGGGAAGTGTCCGGTCAAGTTTTCTTCGTATTTTTTCCACCATAGCACGATGTGTGTCTGCAAGCGAGACCCGATTATTGCTTGACGTCATGACACTCGTTCCCAGTGTAATTTCCCCCGCGCTCCCGTTCCCATGGCGCGAGGAGCCTTCTTGGCACTTGGCGGTGGGGTATTCTCACGGTAGTTAAGTTTGTTTTTGCATATGTTGAGGTAATATGTACATCACATAGTTAAGCTTGCATATGGTGCCAAATACTTTCCCGTGCTCTAGTACATGAATATCTTTATATCGTTTGTCCCCGTGTCCGTTAGGACGAGAAATCCGTCCGGGGTTACAGCAACTGCTTCCGGGTGTAAGAGGCCATCCTCCACGGAAGCGATGTGGCGGAGAAACTTCAGGTCATTCTGGAAGAGCTCGACGCGCTTGTTTCCGTAGTCGGACACGATGATGTTGTCCTTGCTGTCCACGCACACGCCCGCGGGGTAGTCGAAGTGGCCGTCTCCGGTGCCAAGCGAGCCCAGCTTGTTCAGAAACTTCCCGTCTTGGTCGAAGATCTTGATGCAGTGGTTGCGCGTGTCCGACACGATGATGTGACTCTTGCTGTTGACCGTGACGTAAGAAGGAGCCTTGAACTCGTCGTCGGCGGAGCCCTTGGTGCCGAACTGGTGGATCTGAGTGCCGTCCGGCTCGAAGATGCAGACGCTGTGGTTAATGGCGTCGGTAACGATGATGCGGCCCAGCTTGTCCACCGCGATGCCGGAGTAACAGCTCGTCACCGGGGGTTTGAACTCGTTGATGACCGAGCCGTCCTGCGCACACAGCCGGATATTGCCCTCGGAATCGGTCACCGCAAGGTTTCCGTCGTGCATGACGGCGACTTTGGAGTAGGACCCCGCCGGGAACTTGCTCTTCATTCGCCCCTCCGTGTCGAAGATCTGGATCCGCCTGTTGTTGCGGTCTCCGACCACCACGTGCCCCTCGGCGGTCACCGCTACCCTGTAGGGCCCGTTAAACTCGCCGTCCCCACTGCCCCTGCGGCCGAACTGGTGCAACAGTCGCGCGCTTTTGCTCTGGCCCGGCCCCGGCTTCAAGCAGTACTTGTAGTAGGGGATGGCGCTGGTCGGAACCTGGTTCTTGATGTAGCCCACCTTCATCAAGATGCTCCGGGTGTCCCCAGGCGTGCTTATGAAGACTAAGTGGTTGGAGGAGAGTCTGTCTGACATCTTGCGCTCGGGTTCTCGCTGAGATAACCTGTATAACCGATCCGCCATCTCCTTTTTGACAGACAGAACTTCCTCGTTGTTCCCGTACTTGAGAACTTTTTCTGTAAAGTTAACGCTACTTTTTAAACTGTTCAGACTCTTCTCTAAAAAACTTTCTTCGGTGGCGAGGTCCTTTTGCTCTCTGGAATACATGAAGTGCAGCTCCGACAACAGACTTTGCTCCTGTTGCTGAATCAGCGCGATCAGCTCCTTCGCTCTCTGCTTGATGTCGATTTCTACTCTATCTCTCTCCGACTTCTTCATCTCCTGCACTTGGTGCACCTCTGCAAGCGCGAACTCAAACTCGGGGATTTTTTGCCTGGTAGATTTCAGGAGACCCTCCAATAGGAGTCGGCTCTTGCCCACTACGTCTTTAATGTCGGCGTGTTTATGATCTTTGTGTTCAACCACCACGCAGTCTCGGCAGACGGGGTTATCGCACGATTCGCAGTAAAAACGCACCACCTCGCCCTGGTGCATGTCGCAGTACACCTCCTGTTTGGAGCGAAGCTGCTCCTCGAATCTGCCCGACTGCAGGTCTTCCAGAGTGACCACGTGATGCCCACGCGTGAATCTCGTGCGACAGTGAGAGGTTGCGCAGTCCGGGCACAGGAAGTCCGCGCATTCCAAGCACCGTGACGTCGCCTCCGCGTCTTCGTCAGAGCAGATTGCACACGACACCTTTTTCTCCTTGACCCTCCCGCGTTGCATAGACAGAGTGTCGCACAGATTGGAAATAAAGAAGTTATCCTTCAGCCTGGCCACGCCCCTCTCGGTCAGACACGTCTCCTGGCCGCACGTCGGGCACTCGAACTTGTGCGAGCGGTCGGCCACGTACCTCACCAGGCACCTCTCGCAGAAGAAGTGTAGGCAGGGCAGCAGCTTGGGCTTGGAGTACTCCTCGAAGCAGATCTGGCAGATGAGGAAGTCCTCGCTGACGCTGCTTAACAGGTCCGCCCGGGTCTGCCCTTGCTTCTCCGCTTGGCCTGGACAAACACACAAGAAGAGACCTTGTTACCAAACATGCCTGCACCAAGCTATAACCAAGGTTTAAAAAGTACACCTTCTTGCTGTAACTCGGATGGTTTTTTTTTCATTATCACGAGTACTTTTTGGCGACATGACAAAGTTTTAGGTTTGTCCAGGTCAGTTAATCTGAGGCAGTTGGTCCTAAGTACACTAACGTATAGGGGACAACAAGCAAACAAATAGACAATCACATTGAAACATTTGTTTTTCTCAGTTTGAGAGTCGACGGCTGTCCCATCACACATGACCTTCGGTAGGGACGTTCCCTATAATTAATATAGTTTCCCTTTGATAATTGCCAGGAGAGTAATTGATTACAAAACTGTGTCAGTAAAGTCCGTTCGCTTTAAAATTAACCATGTTCATCCACGTTACCCATATGCTTTCAGATTTTTAAAACTGTAGTTCTAGAAAATAACCGTAATATTTGCAGAAACAAAACGATGTTATCAACTGTTTTAATACAAGACACGCGCAGGGTGGGTGTAAGGGGGTGGTATGTGGAGGAATCGGTTTAGTAACTGAAGTTATACCATAAGATTCCCCCGCCCCACCCCTAAAACACTTCCTGGAGGTCTGTGGAATTAGATGTCATGAAAACACAAAATACTTCCCAAAGTCTGAAATCACCAATTTCTTGTTTTATCTGAAAACAAGCGAACCAGTAAGACCCCCTTTAATGCACCGAGAAGACGTTTAGTATTGGTTAGCGCTAAATGACAGATCATCCTCTCCCGATGATGTCCTACTCATTACAACTCGCCTGCACTTATCCAGCTTAATGATGACAGAGCGAGGCGCTACCAAATTGATATTTTAGAGCGTCTTTTATCTGCACCAGACGAAAGCCGGGAAATTCTGCACTCATGTATGTTAATTTTCCCTTCATCCCAAGGGAGAAAAAAACGTTTCCGGATAGGCCGTATTCGTCATAAATAATCTTCTGTTTGCCGCCATCTGTTATGGATTTTAGAATTGATTTATATTGCCAGATTGATTGCAGTGGTTCGGTGTACGGGACAGTTGGTTACCGTATTCTCCAGGCCTACTTACGGAAGATCGTTAGCCAGGATTAGTTTTGTAAAGTGTTATGATATATCAGCGCAAATATAGTGCTCTAAAAGATGGTGTGTTTGAATTCAGATCTGACTAGCGGATCTAGAAGATAAGGAAAGGCTGGGTAATTGGGGTGGACTTTAAACAGACGGTAATAGATAGGTATGGTACGTCCTTTATTCCTGTTGAGGGTTTGGCAATCTTAACAAAGGCCGGAAGGATTGCAAGTCCCATCAGTAGCGTGCAAATCGTGAAGTAGACCGGGAGACATTCCAACCTGAAGAGGGGCTGCCGGTCACCATCTCCCTGCACGCACCATTGCCTGTCACTATTGATTTTAAGCTTATGTAAATCATGTCATAACATTGTGTATGCGGGTCCAAGGCTTGAGATGGTCCCAGCTCGTTCCGTGTAAATACACCGCGGCCTCATCTCTACTCCGTCTGGAAATGCAGGTGTTTGATGTCAAGTTAGGCACTTGGAGGAAGGCCACTTCCGTGCATGGACTTCACTGAGTTGAACGCTAGTTGTGATTATGTGGACGTGAGTGGTTTGGCTGATTGCCGCAGGCCTTGCAGGATGTCCCTAGTTTCCCCCTACATATTATCATAATACTCTAGATCCCTCCGGTGAAGAGCCCCATGTAGAACTGTATTGTCAGCAAGGCTGTTTACGACTGAGACCCTCGAGACCCGACAACCTACAGCGGTTCAGTACAATAGACATTTTATTACTTATTATCTTAACCCACATGCCAGTTATCGATGCTGTTACTCCTAGTATACGGTGTATTTGGTGGGTTCTTTCTCCGGCTTTTTATTTCAAATCTATAACAGCGGAATGTGCCAATATGGCGATACGTCTCGACAGGTCTGAAATGGGCACCGTCTTCCATTAGATCCTATCCAAGCGCGTCGATATGTGTATAATCTTCGATAGATGACCTTATATGCTTCCTTTTGAGCCAATTTCGACATCGTTTCTTTAGGCAATATTGAGAGTGAATAGTTTTTGTGTGACATATGATCTCCAGCTCAACTAGATTACCAAAGTCGCGAACCCTTTTTGTGACGAGACACTCGTTGCCACCGTTTTGAGATGAAAGATGCTCCGGGGTGCCCGGGGAATAATTTGTAGAAAGGTGCCATCGTTTGTAAATATGATATCCTTTCTTAGTACAAGGTAAGAAATTACGATCTAGTTGCGGAGCGCTTAAATTTGTAGTTCCCTTCATATCCTTCTGACAGAATATCTAAAAAGAAAAGAAGGGTGTCGAGAATACTCGTCTAAATCAAAAGATGGATAGGCCTGAATATACACGAGGCATTCACATATTTATATTATTAACGTGCAAACCGGGATCTATACCGCAATTCTAAAGCTTCCAGTCATATCTTATAACTAGTGATCAAACGTTTTCAGAACGATTACCAAGATGCGGATGTGCAATAACGCATTTTTAACCATGCCCAATGCCATAAAGGAAGATTGAGTCATAAACCAAGAATGGGTTATCAAGGGAGATAGTGTGATAAAGCAAATAATATGTCCCATTCTCCCCCAAATGGCATAATGTTATGGGTGTACAGTAGAAGGGGGCACTTCAAATTCCGAGGACTCATGTATGCATAAACGTAGTTCTCCGACATTCACGAAAATGCTGGCAGAATGCTGTCCTCGATATCCAGGGTGTGTCTGGGTGAGTCACACTGTAAATCGTAATGGAGTTAAGGTAAAACCATTACCAAATAAGCTATCAAGTACTATATTGAGTTGACCTTTTGGGAGCGTTCCAAGTCAAGTCCGGTCCGGCCCCGGATTTCAGGACTAGCTGGGTGCAGCTGCGTGGTGATCTGTGTGACAGATATGCATGAGCCGTCTGCAGCAGGGGTAATGGGGAAAGCTGAGCCGGTGACGTAGTCCCTTTAGAAAAGACTCCGATCGATGATCTGGTTCCAATGATCTGCTAGAATTGAGCGACCCGAGAAACATGAATCGAGCGGGGACGCGGAGAGGGGTGTGGTTCAACGATTCCTCTGGTCCAGGGCAAAAGGTGATTCGGTAACGTCTTTATTTGGTGATCTCTCGCTGTAGCACATCGATAGACTACCTAATCATCTGACATACGATTTCAGAATTGTAGAAACAAAACTATAAAAGCAAACACAGTCTGCTCAGACCGACACCAATAACTGATTGGAAAGAAATATCTGTGTATGCTTCTAGACAATCGATGCTCAAAAACATTTACCATTAGCCAAACAATGATTCTGGGGTTTTCATTTCGAGTGCAGGTTTACAAAGATGACGGAAGGATACAGTAGCTTATTTTTCTAACACGACATGAAGTTTCTTTTTGGCGATTTAGTACCTTCATACATCACACAGTGTCAGCACTGGATCAACGTTCGTCTATATCGAGTTGCGCATGCCTAGGTTTTCTACGCTTTGGGCTGCGGATGAGCAGACAGTTTAAGATAAGAGTCGAAGAGTCGATGGAAGTCCTGCATCACATCAACAAACCGTTTCACTGTCTAGATCTTGTTCCAAGTTGTTTCAAAGTCACCAAAGAAGTGAATACAAAGTGGGTAGTAGCGATTGTTTTAGACATGTGGAGCTACCATAACAACAAAAGTGTTCCCCAATTCTTCCTCTCAGATTTGTCCGCCAATTAAGTACTTTCCTGTGTAATTGTGGTTTTCATTTTCTGCTGGCCGATTGCTTACAGCGAACTATAAATGAATAATAAAGCGGAGCTAGATGGGCTATCTTGAGGAGGAGGCCATTGCTCGTAATTTGCTGATGCCTGAACCGGAAGCCCCACTATTTCCGGGAGTTTCCCCTGCCATTTCCGGTATTCAAAACCGTTTTCGGTAATCTCGTCCGAGAAGAAGCAATTTTGCGGCGAATGGGAGATTTCTTCTTTAAGATGCGAGTGGATAAATGTTAACACTGGCAACGTTGGGAGGCTTTTTAAACGGGTCTTTATTTAAGTCTAGTTCTTTGGGAGAAGACGCGCTTTTGTCTAGTCTTAGATTTAGTGGGATTTACCTACTGTGCATGTGTGGGCATCATGGGGGCATTCCGTCTTGAATCAGATGTACTATTCTTACGAAACAAAGACAGCACGGTAAGTTATCATTGTGAGCTCGAAATCACTTCTGGTCCATTTATTTCACAAGTCTACTTGACGATGAAAGACAGCGTTAGTTTCACTTTACAAATGTGAACGGACATGCAAAGTGTGAACCAATGTTTTTACGCTAGAATGCTTCCGTTTTGAGAATCCTCTTTGAATTATAGATGGAAGTCAAGGACGTAAACAGACAATGGACTATATTTTTGTAGGAAATTTATTGCTAACACATTGATATTGGTGTAAAAGAATGTGATGATTAAGCTACCCCATACCGTCACGTAATTTCAATTAACCACTGAGAGACATGAACGTTCTGGGGGTAATAAAAGGCGATTTATGGATTTATGGCCAAATCCAGGTGATTTCTTCCGACCGATTAATCACATCCACGGACGTGCCGACTGGTTCTTTCTTCCTCTGCGTGCACAAAACGGCTGGTAATGAATTCTTAAGCACCCAGTCCCGTATGTTTACAGTGAAGTGTTTTGTTCAGATCTCGTCCATAGGGGCTGACGTCACGCGATCTCCAAATGACGGTCCGAGGCGTGAGGGTGTCGTTGGGTCCCTATCAAATACCGGAAAGACTTTTACAGAAAGGGAAAAGGGTCTGCAAAGTATTCCGTGTCCAGTCCAGTCGCATGTCAGACAACAGGATTATGGCGCATCCCCTTTCCCGAAAAAATGCGAGATAGTTCTCAGTGATTTTTAACGACATAGGGTTTTGGCATGCCCCTTCGAGACCCCCAAATTTTACTTCAGCCCGCAGCATCATTCTGAGATGGTGGATCACCAATTTATCCTGTCCCCTTGATTAGTCGTCACTAATAATCAATCTCATCCATGCACAAATGAAAGGCAAGCAAAAAAGCATTTAAGCGTGTATCAAAATGATTGAAAACGATTTTGTTTCTAACAGACCTGAATATGCTACAGGAAAAGGCATATGGCGATGCTCGAAGTTGTCCACTAACGGCAGATTTGATGGACAGAGCAGTCGTTCGACGGGGTTTATGAAATTGGGTTGCCCACTATATAGTCTGTAATGCCACATACCGATTTATGTCGCGGCGATAACCTGGCAATGCGAAGTTAAGTCAGTGTTAGACACGGTTGGTGTGCGGCGTGATGGTGACGTGAGGCGCCTCCGGGTGCTGCTCCTCCTCCCGGCTGGGCGGCGGGCACGGATTATTTATAGCGGCAGGTGGAAGCGTCATTTTCCCGCTGGCCTTTTCACCTCAATAACCGTTCTAACGCCTTACCTCGTCAAATCACCTCCTCAACAGATCCGCATCCTAAATCAGTGCCCTGACGGACGTGGCCGGCGGTCCCAGGCTTCTGTACGGCAGGCCAGGCAGAACACGGCGGCGGACTGTCACACTGTGGGGACGAGCCATCCACCCGGACAGCCCCACCCGCTCACACTCGTGTGTTAGCAGATCGAAGTGGGGGACCGTTCGGCAATGCTGCGGGGGAGGGTCGTCTTTGACGGACTTAGTTGTAACAGAGAGCCCCCGAAGCGATAGTTAATCTTTCCCTTTTCATTATGATTGATCCATACCTCGGTAATGATATCCATATGGCACGCCGGCGAGGCAAAACCGAACAGACACGGAAGATACGAGACCTGAATTCGTCTGACGGAACGTGCAGCGGAGGAGATAAACAGGGCGAGATACTATATAAAATGCGGGTACTTTATTGCGGTACCTAGATTTGCATGATTAGCTTAAGCATTGTAGGAAAATGCTATTGCATCCTAACGACATTCTTGTCTCACAGGAAATTGTTCACATCTACTTTGGTTTCCATCGAATACACCTGGTCCCCTGACTTGCGACGTGAAACGGATTCTCCCCGATATGAATAGGTAATCCTGACGGATGTCAAGGGTCAGGGCGGATCTGCTAATGGAGAAGCTAATTGACGCCGTGTAATTTCATTCCCTCCAGCTCCCCAATATTCCACAGGCGTCTCAGCCGAGACGGGTCAACATGCTCCCGACTGGCGGGCGTAGGAACGTGCCTGCCACCTGTTTTCCACTGGAGCACAGTCACTTACTAAACCCTGCAGACGGTTCCAACTAGACGTCGTAACCTAAAAGGAGTGTTTTTCAGAATCCAGTACTTTGTAAAATCTCACAACAGAAAGCAGTGCTTCTATGTAAGGATCTATTAGCGTTGCCAGTCACGTCGTACCCTTATAAATCACCGTGTACCTGAACAACAATCATCCTAAAACTCGCTGTGGGAAGCCGGTGCTTTCTTGGAAAAATGCTCTGAACTCTATCAGACTTGGAAAGAGAAAATTCCTGAGGTTCGCGCTCGGAAGCTCACTGTGGGGCACAGGTGTTTGTTAGGTAATCATTTTCGACTGAGACGGAGAATACATCTTGGTGAACAGGTTAGGAACTGTAACAACTCCCACGTTCCACCTATTTTCCGGACCGCAGGCACCGGTGAAACCTCTCAGTGAGCACCTAGCGTGGGGCGGTAACGACATGAGCGTACCGGGGCCCTTCCGTTTCCCCACAACCCGCACCTTGCCCCATAAGACGAAGAATTCCCCATCTGGATGACATCGGGAACGTTTCGGAGACGCTAATCCAGCGGATACAGCGCTCAGATGCGCCGATTGCCCCAAATACCGTTACGTACCTTTCTCTGCTAATCCCCGTTGCTATGATTTTGCCTTCCTCTGATTCGAAATGACGAGTGTTGTCCCCAATTACCTCTGAGATAACTCATGGCAGAATAATCCAGCGAATCTACAGGCGAATTGCTTGTCCGCCTTCCACCCCGTTCTGGTGACACGGGAAGCCGGGGAAATGGGCGAGGGGCGGCGGTTAAACTTCGTTATGGGGAGTGCTTTTCGTGGTACTGGGTTGCAGGGTGAATTAGTCCTAATTTTAAACTCAGCGCACCCGGACTTGAAAGGCTGTTGTTCTATCCGATGATTCGTCATAATTTTTGTGCCGGAGAAAATGCCGATCTCTTGGTAGCCTGGGGTAGATCCAACAGCGGTGTCACCATGAGAGAAACATTTAATAGACATGATCGAAAATACAGCGGACTTCAAAAATCGATTTGAAGCAATCAGCTAAATGTGTTGGTATCCTCTGGCCGATCAAGCTTGCAATTGCTGAAGGCATTTTACATTCTGGACAAGAGCGTGGGCTGTAATTCACTTTTATGTGCCTTTGAAGGAAGGAAAAGAAAGGCAGAATTAAACTCCTGTATTTGAGTTTCTCTTGACATGAGATTACCGCCTACCGATCATCTTTCTGGCGGGTCTTGTCTCCCTAAAAAGGCGGCGTGATCGGTGATTGGCACTGGCTTCGATTCCATCGATTTTTCTTCGGTTTCAAAGGAGCAAATGAAGGGGAAGCTTCCTGAAAGATTTGGGCTAGTGTCAAAAGTTATTGGCCTTTTTCACCGGAGTAATTTTGTTTCGTGTTGAAAAGTTGAAGGTTGCCAAAATCGAGGGCGTAATTCATGGGAGTACAGGAGGTATGCGGAGTAACTGAGTTAGTAAGATGTCACTTGGGATGCACCGATCTAGTCTTATCTAATTGCATTAAAAAGTACAACATAGCATGATATTGTATGCGGAGTTGCTGACAAATCGATATATTACATTATAATCTCGTTTTCTACTCTGATTTCAATTGTACACACATTTTATTCGGTTTGAAATAGTGTTTTACATCGAACAACCGGCATTTTGCTTTGTGCATTAAACCGTGCTCAACTAATTTCACTAACGCTACGCCTTCGGGAAGGGAGCTACCTAACTACGTGCATATTCACCGCTTGTGGACAACGTTTTAAGTGGGTAAAGCCAAGAAGTTTTAACGTCATTTTTTAAAAATATTTGCTGATCAAGAAGGACGCATCTCTGTTCTATGATCGGGCTATGGAATCTAAAAAAAGTGGGAGGGCATAGGGAGACATTTTATCAATAACAAATCGAAGTCAAACATGGCCCTAATAAGATGGGATCAGACGACATGTAAGTGGAATACATCTTGTCACCGCGTGACCCAGATATGTTAAACCTCGCCGTGCACCAGGATTGGCGGACTGGATTATGAGGACGCCCAGAGACGTGCCGTGGTTTGGAAGCGCGTATGGTTTAGTGGCTAGCAATTCTGCTACCGGATCCCAAGGTCGGAGGTTCGAATCTTTGTCCTCATTTTGAAGACTGATATGGCCCCTACTGATACGGGCTGCGGAGTGGATGGTGTACGCAGCAGTCTCAAAGGAAACCCACGTTTTCAAGACGGAATACCCCGGGGTGTTATTAAGCAAACCATCCAGTTCTTGTGTACACTTATTCACATATGGCGGTTTGCGAGTAATATGTCCACATGACTATCCTTACAATGACCACAGTTACAAGACTAACACTGTCGTATTTTCATCACCAACGGAAATCAAATTTCACCACTTATTTCATGGGTGACCCAGATTGTAACCGATGCAAATTAGATTTCAGCCAATGGCTTGATTACAAACAATAACATTTCGTATTCAAATTGTGCAGAAAACACAACAATTTCCCGTGCCACTCCCGCGGGCTACTCCAGACCTCTCCATGGTGCTGAAATAATGGCTGTTCTACAGTCACATCCGTTATGTTAACATAAACATGTGCAGGTCGGAACCTGGAGCGCCCAGGAGGCACGTATGTGTGTTTCACATACCCAGATGTCACCCGTAGTCACGTACCTCTAAAGAAGTGTCATTCCTTAAATTAGAGACGACACCAAACTTCAGAGTATCAATGGAAGGAAAGCAAATATAAATCCAAGGGTACTTTAGTTGAAGTCTTGATTTGTAGTTTTTGAATGTCGGCAGAAAATTGTTGGTACTTCAGGAGAAAAATGTTCTGTAACGATTTATGACATATTCGGCGCACGGCCGACCCAAAACCTGAAGGTCACTGACCCCACAGATAGCGCGTGCCTCTGCATATCTGGACGGGCTGTTTAATATTCACCGCACGGCGCCTGGGCTGGCGTATGCAGAATAGTACACTTGGATATTCTCCAACGTACGGGATAGGTGTAACCATGTAAAATAGTTATTAGGTTCACTGCCTACTTATTTGAATGTATATATAGACACGGGGAAATGAAAACTTCACAAAATTGTGCACATAATAAGCTAATAGTGAAAGTGGTGGTAGGTGTAAATTACATACAGATTGCGTTATCTGGAATGTTTATAGTTTTGCGGCCAAAATGTTGCAATGAGGCGCTTTAACGTCAAATATAGTGAGATGACATCTGATCGAGCTCTCATTTTATCCGTTCAACACCGACCTACTTTATACAATGTCCTTGAAATCTGGCACCAACAGAGAGAAGCAACGGACAGGATGACGGATTGATTTTTGTCAGGATTTAGTTGCAGCAGCTAGAGATGCGCCGATTAAAGCCAACCCCCTGCCAATCTAACTGTCATTAGTATCCGGTAAATGATTTCTGATGCTTCTATTATTGTATCAAAGTACCTAAAAACATGCCAGTTTCATGGGGTGAATGCAATAGCTGAGTGAGTAAGGGCTGTTTACGGTTTGAAATGGTATACGTTGTTGCAGTTCGTGCGGCGACTAGGACATTTGTGCCGGTTACAGATAGAATGTCAGACGTCGAAAACAGGACGTTTTTCATAAGCGAGTGGGGGAACTTGTCAAATCACACGACGTGACACGTCCACCCACGTTCCATGGCTTTCTGACGCTGATTGCATTTTGGGTAGTCCTTGTCACGTGATGAGGGCCCGGCACGCGTCACATTATCAACATCATATCTTACGAGGATTATCATTGGTCCACAATGTCGGTGGAATCAATATTGGATCGCGTGCGGGGACGTGGGGGCGTGTAAGTAGACTATCTAGTGAAACATATGGCAAAACCAGAAAAACATTCACTTCACAACACTTCAAAACCTCAGGTATTTTTCCTCACGGCAAAGCTAAATTTGCCAGGTTAAAAACACTGGCATTACAAAAGCCGCGGTAAAAAATCAGCACAGACGGCCAACTGCAGCATATTTCGCTGTTCGGATTTGTTAGTACGTTTTGTATTGTAGGGGACGTCGTTCCAATTGTACTGGTCTAGGAAAGAACCAAAATAACTATAAAGTTGGCTTACTAAGACTAATCTCGCCATTACCGTAGAATCTAATCTGCATTGGGCTCCATTTAAACTAGTATATATTAATGTGCTGTCTTCTGAAATATTTGAGCGCAAAATTCTCACTAAACCATACGAGCTCTTGCGACAGACTAAATGTACCTTGTTACAGGATTATAGTGATGTAGCGCCGAGAAGCAGGTTATTCTAAGTCCATTTATTCATTAGTGAGGCGAGCGCGCCTAATTCTGCCGATCCTCTCCGCGCGGCGCGGCACTAAGCGGGAGATACGGTACAGTTGGGGAGTTTGTACGTCTGGCCGTGTGAATGTGAGGAGAATATTAAGCATTTCACAAATCTACATGTGTACATTTGGACAGAAAAGCCGTGAATACGGTCTAGCGCACGCAGAGGGGCTGTAGGATCGTGATGTGACTGGAAACCAAATGCCCTCCTCACTTTCGGTTCGGAAGACTTGAAACGCACCCATGCGAACTAGAGCGGAAGTGACATACTAGGTTTCAGCATGGGTGAGATCCCCAGCCCGCTTCAACTTCAGAAGTAATGTCATAGATTTTTGTCCAGACAAATATCGAAATGGTTAATTTTCTAAGGGCACTGTCTAAGTGTGTGGAATGACAGAACACAAATTATTATGCTGCTCGGCAGCGTCACACTTTCCACAAAGAAAAATTAGGATTTTAGGTTTGTAGATATCATTGGGAGTGGTCTCACAAATACGTGCTCATATTCAAACGAAATTCTCTGAATGGCACATACATTATGTGACGAAACAACTTCAGAATTACAAGGCTTGCGTATTTGCTCATTATTGGCTTAATACAAATGTAATAGAAATGGCATATAAATACGTCATTCTACGTAAACAAGACTACTGGAAACCTGGAGGTAAAGAGAAGTCTGAAATTAAAATGAAAGTGAATTTCCCTGGCAATCAGTTGCGTTTGTGTGACATGGTGCTAAATGTACATGAAGTTAACGTTCTCGCGCATAATAACATAATTGATGTGGGAATATAAAGTTAATTCGCCTTACCTGAGGTTTTGGGCTGTGGCACGTCGAAGGAGAAGGCGAACCTGGGAGAAGGTGGCGGGTTCTCCACCGAGCGCTCTATGGGAGAGGAATGCATCCGCCTT
This sequence comes from Branchiostoma belcheri, assembly GCF_001625305.1. Lineage (NCBI taxonomy): Eukaryota > Metazoa > Chordata > Leptocardii > Amphioxiformes > Branchiostomatidae > Branchiostoma > Branchiostoma belcheri. Next base: position 217,182 of record NW_017803954.1, on the reverse strand, counting down.
CTCCATTCCAGCTTGGTCTTGGACTTGTTGTTCCCCACCGCCGCGCCAGGTGGCGCCGTTGACGTGCTCCCGACCGACGAGCTGGTGTCGCTGGTGGAAGCCATGGCAGTGGAGACGGTGATGTCTGAACTGGCCACGGATCCGTTGCTAGCTCCCGTAGGGCAAGAAGAGGTTGCTACGGGCAGGGAGAGGGTGCTGCCTTGTGGAGACACGCCCGTCCCTGTCACCACTGTCGTCTCCACACCCATGGTCACGGGGGCTTGAGTAGAAGTAGGATTTTGTCTGTCGCTTATAGAGATCGAGGGTTCACTGATGGTGGATTCGGAAAGGGAGGCAGTTCCATTTCCGGCTATTTCTCCTTCCGGTGCGGCTGAATCCGGGCCTGGTTGCGTCTGGTCGGGCTCCTTCTGCGTGGTTTCAGTTCTGTTGACAGTAGCCGCTTGTTTGGAGCCGTTACTTGACTGGGATTGCTCCGACTCCGAAGTGGTTGCGGTTTTCCCGGCGTCTGAAGCGCTACTTGATGTACCAGAGCTTTTTGGTGCATGATTCTCTCCTGGCATGGTATTGGCGACGGTCTTGGCGCAAGCGCGTGAAAGAGAGCTAACTACTGCAGTCGTAGTGGACGAAGTGCTTCCGTAAGATCGCGAAATAAAACCAGAATCTGTAATAGACCTGTAATCCCCGCTCAGCACTCCTTCTGAACAGTCCGATAGCCTGTACTCCCCGCTTAGAATTCCTGTCCCTTCCCCTAGTGGGTCGGCGAGTGGCCCGTTCCTTATGCCAGCAGCTACCGCAGATTGCACATCCGGGGCCCTTCCAACATGGCTCCTTCCAAGAGTCTCTTGTCCAGAGTAGCTCGCTGAAACAAGAGCAACAGTCGTGATTTTTTCTCCGAACACCTGTCCCCCGCACACCTGCGGGTTGGCGATCACCTGGCCACACACCTGCGCGTTGTTCCCCGTGGTAATGTCCGTGAGCACGCTGTCACCAACGCGCGATTTCCACGGGCTGAAAGTCTTGTGTCGCTCGGGGGCGGGCGCACTGCTGACCAGACCCACTACACTCTTTGCAGTCGACGTCCGAGAGGGTGAGTCTCGGGCAGAGTCGCCTTCAACACACCTCAGTGGGGAAGAGTTCTTCACTTTTCCGTCCTTGTCCGACACGATATTGTTCCTGTCTATTGTCTTCCCGGCCTTCTGAGATGACCCCGGGTGCTTATTTCCGCCATGACTGCTTTTACCGGGCGCCACCATCTGACAAGGAGCGCCATTTCCTTTCGTGATGACCTTCTCAGGAGTTGTCACACGACTGCCTCGTCCTTCGCTTTCTTTATTGTCCCCTCGTTTGAAATCTCCCGCCTTTTTACCCTTGTTGGCACCGTGCGCTTGCGTAGGAGGTACCTTTCCCTTCCCTGTGGCCTTTGCGGTCGGTTTTGCAGGTGCCTTTGCGTTTCCACTTACAGACGACACTGGGGCAATTTCCGGTGACTTTAGCTTCTTGTCCCCTTGGGCCTGCTTACTCATGCTGGGGCTGGAGAGGAGAGAGGAAAAATATTCAGTATAGAAACAACGACGAATAAACATCATACAAACGACACAAGAAGGTGTCTGGTCACTGAGCTAGATCATTAACAGAACACACACACACACACACACACACACACACACGCACGCAAACACACACATACACGCACGCAAACACACATACACATACATACACGCGCACAAATACACGCACACACACACACACACACACACACACACATGCATACACATATACGCGCGCGCACACACACGCTCACTCACTCACTCACACACACACACACACGCATGCATGCATACATATACGTGCGTGCACACACACGCCCATGCACGCACGCACACACACACACACACACAATCACAGAAACACACACACACACACACAATCACACAATCACACAAACACACACACACACACACACACACACACACACACACACACACACACACACACACACACACACACACACACACACACACACACACACACACACACACACAACACACACACACACACAATCACACAATCACACAAACACACACAATCACACAAACACACACACACACACACACACACACATACTTAAAGGCGCGCACGTTTTCAGTCTGATCTCCTTTGATGCTCAGGAAAACAAATTGCGAGCAGGATGTGTTAGTAGTCCTCCTCTGCCGAACTACCAGATCAAGTGGCAAAATGCACTGTTCAAAAGACTCCCGCTCTTTCATCTACACCAAAGATATATGTACTGATGAAAATCAGTCTCAGACTGAAGGATCGTTTCACAGGTCCATTGGCCAGAGCTGCAGGCCTGAGAGATGAGAGGGACCGTTAGTCACGGGTTGCCTTCAGTGGGTGGAGCAACAGGAAGCGCGCAATACGTTATTTGCCGTGACGTAAATGGAGAAGCGTACTAATTACAAGTCATTAGGGAATTTGTAACTGAACAATGTGTAATATACACAGTCCTGTTCGGGGCTTATAAGCTCCCACGCGCGTAACCTTGGCAGTGTTAATGACCCCTGGCGCGCCCATGTCCCAGCCTCTATCTCACGGTCCTTACGTGACTAGCATGAAGGCGCACGGGACCTTGGCACCGGTTCAAACCGGATGAGCGTGACGTCATGGGTCCATTATGTGTGCTCGTCGGAAATTATCTGCAAGAATGTGACGATCAAAGAAGCCCCGAATGTCAGCCACATAATATACAATAGTAGCAGGGACAAGGTCACGTGATGACAGGCGGCGCTTTAATCTCCTATAACGGTATGATCAGGAACTGTCACGTGATCGCATCACCAGGGAGACACAAACGGTAAGCGGTGCTATAAATAGATAAACGCAGACGATCCCGTCGATGTTGACTGCTGGAGATCATCAGGAAAATTGTTAGACGGCCCCGCCCCGTGTTAGCGATTAGGAATGCAAATATTATCGATAATCTACCTGGCAAGCAGATACCTGCAGAGTGACGTGTGCCACAGGATATCAATTTCCATTGCAGCAATTTTTGACTACATTTTCATACTATACGAGGTGGCAAGGCGGTCTAGGAATGTAAAGGTTCTGTCTTCGAATCAGAACCTTTACAGTGAGGTGAAGGTCTATAACCACATTTAGAGCACGTTAAAATCCCACCACGTGAAGTATGGGTCCAGTGTGGTGTGCCTGGTTGCAGTATACGCAGGATGGCGTACGGCATTTCTGTTTTCTTTTCATATAAAACATTATGGTTCTGACCAGTAACTAAACACGGAATCGCAAACCAAGCTACCAAAAGGCAAGCTGTCCTGATATGCACAGTGAGGCTGTACAGGGTCGTCATACCGTGCAGACAATTTTACTTGAAACAACTTTGGCCATAAAATCGTCCATTAAGTCATTCTGCAGCGACCGACTGGACTTAGCCTTCACATCTCAATAGTCAGTAGAATATCAAACAACGCGGTTGCTATAAAGCAAGAAGAGTATGGACTGATCCTTTGCCTGGACATCACAAATGAACTAGAACCATGTGAAAAAGTAAATATCCATGGACAGACTGCCATATGTACAATGACTGGACTGCTGAAACAGTTTGATATTACTGGTGTACATAATAAGGAGATGAGTTATGGTGTATGATTCTATTCACTATGTAGCACTTCCATTAGAAGATATTGATCTTCCAGAATCCAACAAGAGCAACAGCCCACCGGATATGCCCATTGATAATACGAAAGGGAATGAGAGGCCCAACAGAAAGCCTTTCATATTCAATAAGGTCGAATCGGCTCGAGTACTTCTCACAGTTAACCATGACTGCTCAGATGACAACGGATCGGAATGAATCCTACATGTATGTGTTTCAAAGCGCTGCTGTAGACGCGCAGCACCAGCTACACATACGTGACTCGGCAAGTTGTTAGAGACTTACGGTTCTGTCTCGGCGATGCAGCTGATTTACCGGCGATGGTTGTAATTAAGGGCCTTTCCGTGATCTCATTCCCAAACCTACGAATTGACCATATATGTCCTGGGAAACGCGTAAAGCAGCGCGGATAACGCAGTCTGCTCGGTGGAGAAGCGGGCGGGAGCCTCCGTAAGCACCGCCGTGACGCCGTCCGTCTTATCGCCCGTCTGGATGATGGAGCCGTGACGTGGGCAGCAGCTTTGTGAGATGGCGATTTGCGGAAGATTTTCCGAGTAATAAAGTTTTCTCTTCCTGGCGCGAGTGGCGCATTAAATTGATTGTATCATGTAGGTCATCTACACTACACGGAATGGCACCACAAAACGCGCCCTTCACAAGTACGGGCGGCTCACGGGCCACAGAAAGGATATATTCACTGAATGATAGACGGAAAGGAAGCCTCGGTTCAAGGGAAATTCGCTATTCACTACAGAATGTCCTTAGTTGACCGCATGTTTTTACGTACAAAATTGTTCTGTGCTCCCCTCCCGCAAAAAGCTACAATCCTGACAATGTTTGACTAGAGTAAAACGCGTACAGTGGTACTATCGTTGTCTGTCAATAAATACAAACTAGCCTCATCAACCATACGTAACCAAACAATAACAGATAAATATGCTAAGAATGAACCTGGGTTGTTACAGACTCTCCTCGCTGACAGAGTACCTCAGCAATGGTTCAACAATGTCTCCATCTTTCGTTTGACGTTTACACATGCTTGAAAAATAAACAAAACATGAAAAGAGATGTTTTATTGACGCAACTAAAAGTGTAAAGTACAGTGACTTTCGTACGTATGACCAACTACAAAATAGAAATTCAAAATAAATCTTAACGCACTAAACAATAAGCACTAACATAACATAACATAACATAACATAACATAACATAACATAACATAACATAACATAACATAACAAAATATCTTTAATACCTTGTTTCAGTCAGATGCGCCCTAGCGTCGTTACTAGTTACAAAATAATACTATAGAACACAGAGACAATAACTAACTAGCTAACGGTAGAGAGATGGAAGGTGCAGGTAGATATTTGAAGGCAGCAGCAAATTGAAATGCGTAGCCTCTATTATACTTAAGTGATATTTTGATAATCTCGCTCTAAGATAATTTCCTGAACTTTCTTCAATGGCTGTATTGGCTATTGGTGGACTTTTCCATTGACATTGCCAAACAATAATGTCCAGCTGTTGGGCATTCTTTTTTTTAATCATCAATCAGTAAGTGTTTATTTCTCAAATTTGGCTACGTACCGCCGCCAAAGGACAACATGTTTGTTGAATGATGTCTTTGTGGAGGTAAATTCGACTTTGATTACCCAGAATTTGACCCTGCTCATGACAAACAGAGCTAGTTCTCGGTCCCGTTGGAAGTGATAACATTACAGCACACAACATATATCCTCTGTCGAATTGATTATTGAAGTAGTGCCTTGATCCGTCCCACAGTTAATATTTGATTCAAATAGAATACGTTACCATTCTTATGCTGGAGACTACAATGTACTTGTAGAGAATGTATATTCTCATTTTTTTTACAAGACTAGCTTATTATAGCTTATTACACAGATAATAGCTAACCGTATTGGTGTGCAGTTGTGTATCTGAAACCAGTGTAATTATAATTTGATATCTTGAGTAACCGTATCTTAGATAGTACAGACGCGCAAGCCGCACCCCAGACGTTCGCACCTATACAGGCCCCTAATGTGCATCGCATCGGTGAACACTTGACATAAAACATTCCGCTTCGGGCCCGACTAAAAACCGCTTGTGTCTCTCAGACATCGAGTCAGCAGGCTTATCTCCGCAGTACACTGTTATCTCCGCGGTGTGGGAGGTATATCGTTCAGGTAAATATGGTCGCTGGATGCCGAATTACAGCGTTAGAGGTGCCGCGTGCAGACAATAGTAACCACGGTACGGAAGGGATGGCGAGAGGTGTGCCGGGAAAGAGGGAGAAATTGCACACGAAGGATATCGATACCGAATAAATTTTGTACAAGAAGTTCTGAAACAGACATAGCTCGTTTTGCGTACTTTGTATGTCCGACAGAAACAGCTCATTGCTACCTTTATGTTCCGAATGGAGAGGGGATCATCACAGGTTCCGTTACCTGTGGATTCTATGCAGTTCGTGTAACGGTGCGGTCACATCATTATGAATTTTCAAGCAGGTTTTGACAGACCAACCGCTGATAATGACCTAAGATAAGTTAGACACCTGAATTTTGACATATCCGTGACTAACTCATGAATTCCTTCAGTTTGCCGTCGTATGACGTTGAATGTGTTAGTGTCCTGAGCAAAGAACGCATCGGTGATCTATGTTAGTGATGTTACGCATTCCCAGCTCATTGTAAGTGCGGTGCCCCCCCCCCTCCCTCCGATCGTGCCAACTCCCGCACATTTCACTCCAAGACGTTCGCTCTTCTACTGTTGCTCTCCGCGGTTCGGTTCGTGTGCAACAGTAGTGTTGAATAGAGGGTCTGTTCAAAGACATTCGTAACAACAACAAATGCCGGTGAGTTCAGGACAAAAGCCACACTATGGGTCCTTACAATTTGTTCATTCTTGCCTTCAAACATCTAAGAAAATCAGGTCTATGATCAGCCCTTTTGGTTAGTTCTTAGTCCGTACGAACAGCACTTTATGAAGAAGACTAGTGTCCGCAATACTTCATGGCGCAGTCTTGGTAAGATTGTAAAGGGGTTGTGAGATGTATGACGGGTCTCCTTACACAGTCCTGGTAAAACACGAAGGGCGGCGTACCATGTAAAGGTCTCCTGGCCATACCCAAACGGCCTACTTGCGTGCTGATTTCCCGGAATGTAGCCCACCGATTCGAAATGGCACTATCCTGGCTTGACACGATAGCGTGACTGTATAATGGCCTAATGACCATGCCAGCCGCCTGGGGACCACACGGCAACCATGCATCATTTTGCCACGAATTCCTAGCGCATTTCAGTGATGGCAAGAAATTTACGGAAGATTACCCGGGGTAACACTCCGACAATCTAAGATTGTAAAAAAAACTTGCATTCACCAGGTAACAAAGTAGGGGGGCTATTCCTTTCAGCCAACAAATTTGAGTTGTGGAGCTATGTCAGGTTTTGTATCTCATGAAAAAGCCGTTTACTATTTAATTGTGTTGTGGACTTTGAGTACCAGTCCCCAATGCCCCTGCTAGTTGTCTGACAATTCAATGATGAACACTCTACAACGAAGTGCGTCATTCATAGCAGGTGGCGTAGAAGAGCACATATTTATGAATAAATAATCGGAAAAATAATCATCATGGGTTTACCATTCATATGAGAAACAGGCCATTCTTTGTTCTTGTCACGAGTGTGCATTCATAGCATGACTGCAGCAATCATCATCCAAATATTGTAGAGAAAAATATACATCTGGTTACCGTAACCATTTGTTATGACGTCAATGAACTCGCAAGTCGTGGTCGTCGCACTCGCTATTTTTGAGCAACCGAACTCAGTAATTATGGGCCACTGTGCAGTAGTGAATGAGCAGTGTGCACGGGCCAGTATACTCGGTAGTCTTGTGCTATTGCATTTGCTAATCACGGTGCCTGCATGTGTACTTGGTAAAACTATGCCATTGCATTCACTAATGCGAGAAAATACACTTGTTATGCATCGCCACTGCACAGTGTGCAGCAATGTGTGGTGGACATGTACGCATTCTTCATGGGCGATTGCTCTTTCTAACCGCACACGATCAAACTAATTATGCGGCGGAACCATCACATTTGGTATCTCATTGTCCTCCGACCGACGTCAGAAATACAACGATTGAAAATCAGGTAAGCAACCAACAATTCAGCACCATGGAGAGAAGCCCCATGGATAGTGCATGCTGCTGCGTACATTCCTTTTGTCGCCGTACACAGTCATTGTCAATTGTTTGGATGGTTTGGACGGTGAGAAATCTCGCGCTCCATATCATACGTCAATGAATGAGATATACGAACGGACGGGGCAGTATTGGCAGAGGCAAACGCAATTTCGTCCCCATCTAAATGTGAATCGCGTCATTTCAATATCCGGCAAGAGTCTCTCCCCGGGTGAGCGAAGCTCTGTAAGTACCCGGCCAGGTTATTTAACCCGTTTGTCAAAATGGCCATGGCAACGCCGTCATAAAAATCGTCTGATCGTGGCTCCCAGAATCCCCTGCGGCCCGGAGGAAACGACTCAATCAGATTACTTCTGGAGCGGACCTAAGCCGGCGGCCATGATGGGTTTGTGATACAGGGCGGCTGTTACACACATAAAGTCTGGCCTCACACAACAGCACTGTTCTCATACTCTCAACGATACCGATTTAACATAGTCAGACATTACTTTAAAAATTCGTGTACATAATGTATGATGAATAATGAATACTATACAAGTAACGAACGCAGCTTGTCCTGAGTGGCCAATGCCGTTATCGCCTCTCATACCTATCAACGTGCTGTAACTGTGAACTGCTGCAAAGTGACCTTCCCCTAGCCGGAAGGATGGTATGATAAAAGATGCTATGTCCATCATGTGAACATTTTAGAATATGTAACAAGGTAGACCATATGCATATGCCCCCCTCCCCCCGGAAGAAAGTAACAATCGCCATGATGAAGATAACGTACATCCGGCAGTATGTATACTTATGTACTTATGAGGTCTTATGTAGGGACGCCGGAAATGGCACCCCTCTATCCTGATCATGTCCGCAGGCCGTGCGGGATGGTATCCTAACCACCAGGTCATCACGTTCCTTCACGATGGGGCAGCGCCTCGTCCCTCTACAGTAACTGTTGAAAATTACCAAAATGGCCTCTAAGACAAACAATCGCTACTAGAAAAATATCATACATCGATATATTTCATACGATAATTTCTCCTAGTGTTCCTTTCACTTCTAGATACCCTCTACTTGAATGTCAAGAGGAGGTTATCTCCAACTTTGTCAAACCTGGTTTATCAGAAATTGAGAAGCAAAGGCGACCAAGAGCCCCATCATGTATCTTACATATAAGTTAGGCACAAAGCCAGGGAAAGGCAGATCTTCGACCGCTGGCCAGTAATCTGTATCCCCAAAGGCAACGATGAGGTTGATACTCAACGCAGATGAAACTGCTGGGGCGCCAGAGATAGGCTAATGCGCGCGCATATTGAAAATCGACGATAGCGATGCCCAATAGTACAGAAGAACCTCAAGGGCGCCAAGTTGGACCGGGGGGGGGGGCTACGCCTGGGAAAATGATGCCTGAGTTCATCCAGTTAAGTTGGCGGTTTTGGTAAACATTTCATTTTTTCATAAACCAAGATCGCAGTGAAGACATTGGGCCAAATTCAGGAAACTCCGTGTAAAATGTAGGAAAACATACACTACCAGGCTGAACCATACACCCCGCCACACACATACAGACACACACGCACATACATACATACAAACAAACGCGCGCACACAAACACATACCTTTCGATACATTTTTCATACTAAATTTACTTCCTCTTGGGACGAATAAATCCCTAATTATCCTTCTCGTATCGCTTAAACGGTACATGCAAAACCATGTTAAAACAATTAGGGAGCACGGCTGGAATGAAAGGGAAGCGGCGAGGGGCGAAACTCCCAGCGGGCTCGTGGGGGATAATTTGCCAGCCTAAGAGAGGAACATGGGATTGTTTTGAGTCTTTTTACAGGCACTGGTTGACGAGTAATTTCAGACTCCTATTTAAACATGATGTTGGCCCTTTATTTTCAATCATATTGCATTTTCCTGACACTACTTCAAACCTCACATTTTTTTCTCTCCCCACATTGTCGACATAACGCTAAAATGCATTGGCACGTTTTAGAACATTTACCATGTATTGCCACTTATTTGTCGAATCGTTGATTTCTACATTGGAAACACATCATCTGGAATGTTGCTGTAACCCTGACCCTCGACCTTGCACAACATGGTTACCCGTTATGATCAGCAAGTCACCCCCGTTTCATTTTTTATCCGTACCTCTTCAAAAGGGACTTCCAAGAATCCCATTCAAACCACCCCCGCAACTAACTCCCTGAGAAGAGAAGGTGTAGGAATGTGGAGATGTGTCAACTGGCTCATTGATTTCCGATTCGCCTGAAATTTTGAAATACTGAAGCAATAACAAAACACGAGGTTTTAAATGTCAAAGAGTTATTTAGCACCACCATATATGTATGTTCTCCGGGGGAATATTCAGGACATACAATATTTCAGTTACTCTCTGGTACATATCCGGTCCACTGAGGAAGACATTGAGTTTTAATGAAATAATCTCTTCTATCTTTTGTCTCATCTCTTAAGATGAATTTAGAAAGGCATCGACATGAATTCATTCCCCAAACCTGCCAATCTGTTTTACACTGGTTAGATGTAAACAATGTCTCAAATAGAATATCCCAGATATGATAGTAGAGCAATATCACACCAGTTTGGTTCAGAAAACCGTGAAGAGAGAGACTAAACCACTCTCCATTGCGAACACCTAGCGACACCTACACCGCAGCAGTCAGCGGTTTGTCCCTGGTTATCTAGCCTACCTGTACGGACAATGACGTCATCTTCAGGAAGCCCGATTTAAAGCGCAGACGGGAGGCAGATAACGTGAGGATCTTTCAGAGTTGACGTTTTCCAGTCGCCAGGCCCCTCCCGTCCCCCTGCCGTGCTTCCCCACGTATCGACCGGGTCACCGCCGTGGAACACTCCACCCACGGTCGTCACATCGTCCGTCCCTTTCCCAGACGCGCAGAAACACGGGGAGAAAGCGAGCCCCCAGCTTTAGGCTGTGGTTCCCGCCTTACAGACACTTTATGGCAGCCACCCCCGGCGGTGGACCCCACCGCAGCACACACGTCACACGGAGCGCGGCTCCGCGCCGGCAGGCATGCCAATGCCCTGCTGGTGGGAGGACCCAGCCTGCCAGCACAAGGCACATGGCGGGAAGATTTTGAACAGATATCCGTGCCGCACCACACACCTAACTCCCGCCGTCGTTTTAACATCATTAACAAAAACCACCACTTATAGTACACAGCCAACAGAGCAAGCCACAAAGGCTATATGATACCCTAATGCAATAAACGCTGACTGTGAGCGCGTTTCTTACCGCTTATCATATTTCACTAATTGATAGAATTTCCGTACATATCTAAGCATAGCAGACCGTCTGCTCTAACACAGGAGTGCGCTAAGTGAGCCACTGGAGGAAGGCATCATTAACGGAGCGCTCCCAAATATGATATGTGGCCGGGCCGTCTCCTCACAACCACCCATTCAGTACCCCAGTCAGTGCCCGCGTCACGCCGGGCAGAATTTCGCGCGTAGCAAATCAATTGTGGCCCAGACAAAGGCGCCCTCCGGAGGCCCGGAGAAGCAGAGAGGGCTCACCTGTGTTCCAACGCCACGCATGCGTGGTCAGACTAAAAAAACGGTGAAGATGAATCGCGGTGATTCTCCCTCTCCACATTCCTCCCCTCTGTCTGCCCATCAATAGTTCCGAATATGACGTCAACGCCGCTAAATCTCTGACCTGTGGGGGTCAAAGTTCACCCAGCTTGCCAACTAGCAATGCCTGATAACTTCCATCCCACTATTGTTGGACCATGATAATGGTTCATTCTGACTGTTTATCGACGAATAATGAGTGTGGAAATATAATGATAAAACCTGCACGATTCCCTCAGTGGACACACGGAAATTACCACTGGCTGAAGCGGCGCACCCAACGAACTTGGCGGAATCACTCAATTAAAAAAAAGCCAAAACGTTACCTTATCATAGAAGCGGCAGGTGGGTAAGCCTCCGTCCTATTTGCCGACACAGCGGGGCACCTAGGTGCTAAAACTGTCACGAAAAGAATTACTGAAGCAACAATATGCAGGTACCTGTCGGTATGCCGTGTTCACCTGTTAGAGCCCCGCCAGGTGAAGCGCCCATTCCGACAAATCCAAGTAAATAATCCCGAGCTGGGGTTTACTTTTCCCCGGACGGCAGGGGAAGAGATTTCGCATTCCGCCCACTTGCTGAATATTCCAGAAAAACAACGACAAGCAGGGCACAGGCATGACGGTCATGGCGGCCGGGTACCCACCTGTTACAGGCTGGTGAAGAAGGTGGGGCCGGTCCAGGTGACACACCTCCTACACACACACACGGCACCGCGCAATCAACCCCTCTTTCAGGTCAACATCAAGCCCGTTCCCCTTCACTGACAACACACATGAGAGAGGATTACCTTGCCAGGGGCTCCGGTATCGTCGCCCTGGAAATTTTCTGCCCCATTTTCCGGGCGAGGGGATCCGTGCTCGGTCCAGCGGCTCCGCGGGCCTGGCACGCATTTACTGATGGTGGGGGCGGAGGAGGAGCGCTGTTTTCTCAGATGGACTGTCGTTAAAAAGTCATGGGGGCTTTACCCAGATTGAGCGGGGGCTCCCCAGGGGCATTTCTAGGGCGGTTCCACTCCCGACCGCTGACTTTTAGGTGATTAGACACAGCCGCTACGGTGTCAAAGTCATGTAACGACTCGGGAAGGCAGGCACAGAGGGCAAGCATGGGTGCAAAGAACAATGCGCCGGTAAAATCGGAAGAAGACGATGACGAAACATGCAGACGAGAGCTACTCTCCTCTGCGGAGTGAAGAAATCGTCAGCATCGGAAATAAGATAGTCCGGGCTGCACAAGACGCTGATCGATTCTCCCAAGCTGTTCTTTCATTCCGATCACACCGCCGTGCAAGCCTAGTCCGTCTCCAAAATCGACATTTTTTGACGCACGCGAAGGAAATGAATACAGTGGATGCGCCTTAAATTATGGCTGCGCGCTCTCCCCTACCTGGGCCCCTTAATGTCGGATTATAACTACGAGGATGAGACTTTACAACATTTCGTGCTTCCTGACTCCCTATTGTACTCACCTTTGCCCCAAGAGACTTAGGGATCCGCCGCTCCTAAAGACGTTATTGTCCCGTAAGAACGATCCTTCTTTCGCGCCAGAGAGCACCTCCATTACAAAAGGGGGGCAGTAGAGGCGGGGCGGGCCGAGAGGGGGCCGCGCCAATCCGAAATCTCGGAAATTCCGTCACACAAAATGACCTCGAAAAACACCTGGAGATGGAGGCAGAGGGCAGTCAGGTACAGCTCGCCCACAATCCGAGTAAACCGACTGTGGTGTAAGCTGATTAGCTCGCCATTAGGGCGGCAGAAACGCGGCGCACAGCAGAAATGCGCATATCCGTGAGGTACGACACCTCGCCAACCTGCCAGGAAGGCTGAATTCGATTGGAATCCCATTAGGGGGAGGATGGGAGGCCCAGGTGGGCCCGAACAGGGGCAGGGAGAAAAGGGGACCGTTCACAGGACGTCCAGGTGGGGGACGGGGGATCAAACATGCCCGAAAACATCACAGACGAGACGGGATTCCTACTCTCTATCAGTGAGCGGAATGAGGAACGAATCTGTAGTCTGGTCAGTCATCAAGATGGCCGGAACAGGATGACAAGCATTAAGAGTTAAAGGAAGATCAAGACTGTATATGTTCATTATCGTATGTAATATATTTATGATAGATACATGTTTAGCATAGAACCTGCAGGAATATCTCTGTCTTTGTTGTTCCCTTGATATATCAATTCAAAAACAAAAACATAAACACAATTTACGAAGAAAGACATCGCTCTAAACCCCGATACTGAAGGACACTATAAATGTATTTACATCACCATGGAGGTCACTATGGTCACGGAATTAGGACATAATTTATTGATTTGCGACTAAAACAATCATGGAAGAAGAAAAACTTCATCATGCCAGCAATATATCATGTTTATATGCTTACAGCGCAAAACATTAATAATGTGGGAGTGCATGGAAGATCACTTAAAGCCACTGCTGAACTGAAATGTTGGCAAGAAACTTGATACAAAATAATAAAAAGATATTAAAAACAAGGCAATCTTTCACCGAACAAAACTGAGCTTAAACGTAGCTATGCCTTGAATAAAACAATATCAACGTCCTTGTCTGAAAACGGATACGAACAAGAAATAATTAATGCGAAAAGTCTTCATAATAAAAGTATAAGAATACAATTGATATGTGGAGCTATCGATGACTATCTATTGCCAGTCAAACACAAAAATATCAAACCAGCCGGGGCCGGTTACTTGAGTCCAATATCTTTAGATACATGTCACGATTTGAGAATTTATGTAGGAAGATAAGAACGGACCCCAAGGAGAGGATCAATCTTGGTGGTATCTCAAGGAGTAATCAACTTCTGCTACTGCTCAGGGAACAGCAGGAAGTTCCACGTTTAGAGAAGACATCTTAGGAAAAACGGAAAATGAAAAAGGAATACTTAAGGATAACGAGGAGGCCAATTGGACAAAATTAAATGTGGGAAACAGAAAAATGATAGATTAGAAAGAAATTTATTAATAAGAAATGACAACAAAATTACCTCAACTCCCAATTCATCCCGTCTCTAACCTGATTGATTCTAATGTTGATTGGAACATACAAATAGAGGGAGCAAACTGGTGCGGATAAAAAAGCACTTCTAACATCATTTGTCTGACTGTGACGATGTTAGGACAGATGCGGTAGATAATGCCAATGTCATCATCACAATCAATCAAGAAAGTCAGCCTCCCGATGTTCCTATAGGTCATACATAATCCCCTGCTATCAGGGGTTACCTGGAGCCGGCCCCCCGCCTGATAATGAGAACGCACCGTGGAACACCTTAGTCCAATGGAGGTCAGTGACCCCAAAAGATGGCGGCGTGGTGTCTTTACCCCTTTTCCACAAGAGGTTGCGACCGCTGTGCGACTACTGAACGACCAAAACAGTTTGCTCAAAGAAGTATAAAAAAAACTACTAAGTATTTATTACGTTTTGTTTATGTACATATTGCATTATATTCCAGTATGAAATCAAGGGCCACACCAAATTTTGGTCGCCCTGAGCTAGCTGTCTAGTGGAAAGGGGCATAAGCAAAAGAAATTGTGTAGTTTATGTAGCTGAAATAGCAAAATAAGTTTCATAAACCAGTATGTTATGTCCAGCTAGGTTTCGTCTGCCATACAGAACGACAACATAATTCAGTACTAGCAACTTGGTTGAAGATGGCTCATGTGTTCGATACAAGCCATCGCTTTCTGCCCAAGGCGAGCGCGTCTAACGCTGGGGTGTTTGTCATCATTGATGCAAAGACATGTGTGGAAAAAAATACAATAATCGTGCCTACTTAATATTAATCGATAGGCCTTAAAGCATAGAATTAACAAAACAACAACAAACGATGCGTCACTGGAGCTTTTTGTTTGTAAATAGTGACCCGCTAACTGCGTGCCATGAACATGTGAACAAAATAAATGGACTTAGGATTTGAAAGGCATAAAATACAGAATTACTTTGCGACTTTAATCTTGTGTTCCAGGAGAATCGGTCATTTTAGAATGATGTCATTTTATTTGCGGTTAAAGTATAGAAATGCGTAAAAATGTGTAACGAAATAAGTGCTTAAAAGATACTGAGATCCTCTCAGAACGTGATGGGTATAAATCATATGGCGGTGAACCAACGAAATGGATTTTTTTCTCTCCCCGAGCATCCAATAAATGGCATTGTTACAGCACAAGCGTTTAAAGCACAACCTGCAGTAGCAATGATGTAGTAACAATAATGGTTTCACCAATTACTGATGTTCCTAATTCATCTATATGTTAATTTACCAGTAACGACACCCCGCTCATGAATTTCAAGTGGGCACAGTTAGGTTGTTAAGGCCTGTCCTGGTGATGGGCTATGGCAACGTCCTAACTGACAGTGCCGAGAAGAGGTTCTTTAATTGTGCAGTCCCTCTGGCAGAACTAGAGCGGCAACGTACAAACGTTTACAGCTGGTTAAAGTGGTGGTTACAGTAGTGTGAACCATAGCCATCGGAAAATAACATTTGGATGGGCAGTTGTTGGGAGACAGCGGCACCAGGAAGATTGGAGCGCCGGAAATATTGGCCCTGATGTTGGGACATCCGTGCACATCGTGCCCGCTGCGATGCTGTTTTGATGAATATTTGATATGACCTGATTCGTTCAAATGAGAAACGCTACATATGAAATACAACAGGGACGATCCAGGTGCTGAAACAATGCCACGACATCAAGTACAGAATGTGGCGTGGATACTTCACAGCAATGTGATCCTTGAAAGCTATATCTGTTCAACCTTTTATGCTTTTCCTCATTTATTGTTCATATGCTGTCAAACATCTGACAAATTTCTTTAAATCTTCGCTCGACAGGTACATGAAAGGGCACTTTAAGTGCCCAAAACGGGGACTTTGCATTTATTCTTGGTGGGGGAGGAATGAAGCTATTGTTGTCTAAAATTGGAAGCCTGAGCGACAGGTTTTGAATATACTACAGTAAAAGATAGCTCTGTTGATAAATTTTATATCGGCTGTTTTGTGTCAGTGCATAGTTTTCATTTGCATTAATCAAGACAATAATCATACAGCTGATAACGTATAAGGAAGGCCATAATAATTTGTTTGAAGATTTGGAACTCTGTAGTAGGTTATCTAGCGGATGCCGCCATGGGTACTTGAACACGTCAGCAGCAAATCCATTCATGTAGATCTGATAAGCGCTCGGCGTGATTGGCACCTCTGAAATACGTCAGGAGAGATGACTCCATACAGGAACCACAGCGACACCATTCCTGGTAACCTGAGGTATGGCGGCAACATACCACTAAAATCTATCAATTTCAATATGTACTTCTAGTAGCTGCGAAATCCAACTTCTAGTGCGAAATGCATTATGCCATTGTATCCACGCCTGCAAGGCCGCCTGTCAACAATCCTATACTACTTCTAGTTTCAAAACATGTTCCGTGCAGTGTTTTAATTTTGCATGGTGGTTTAGAAAAGCTGCAGGATCTCGCCAAGTGCCCTTCTCCATACACCCAGCCTGTCCCGTCCCGTTCTGTCCCGTCCCGTCCTGTCCCAGTGTTGGCGGTCCTGCCAGCTGGGCGGTGTGCATGGGGGGACGCGAAACAGACGGCGGCCATCATCCCATGTAAATAAAGCAGGTTATTATTACCGAGCCTGCCCGATTGGAATGAGCACCTAAATGCCGTTCAATCTTCCCGTAATGAAGTCGCGAGATAAGCAAATCAAATCTGCCGCACAATGGTCCGGAGATCGATGGGGGAGGGTGCTGGG
>NW_017803954.1:193785-199889 GCF_001625305.1 Branchiostoma belcheri | reverse complement strand
ATTTTTTCTCTCCCCACATTGTCCACATAACGCTAAAATGCATTGGCACGTTTTAGAACATTTACCATGTATTGCCACTTATTTGTCGAATCGTTGACTTCTACATTGGAAACACATCATCTGGAATGTTGCTGTAACCCTGACCCTCGACCTTGCACAACATGGTTACCCGTTATGATCAGCAAGTCACCCCCGTTTCATTTTTTATCCGTACCTCTTCAAAAGGGACTTCCAAGAATCCCATTCAAACCACCCCCGCAACTTAACTCCCTGAGAAGAGAAGGTGTTAGGAAGGTGGAGATGTGTCAACTGGCTCATTGATTTCCGATTCGCCTGAAATTTTGAAATACTGAAGCAATAACAAAACACGAGGTTTTAAATGTCAAAGAGTTATTTAGCACCACCATATATGTGTGTTCTCCGGGGGAATATTCAGGACATACAATATTTCAGTTACTCTCTGGTACATATCCGGTCCACTGAGGAAGACATTGAGTTTTAATGAAATAATCTCTTCTATCTTTTGTCTCATCTCTTAAGATGAATTTAGAAAGGCATCGACATGAATTCATTTCCCAAACCTGCCAATCTGTTTTACACTGGTTAGATGTAAACAATGTCTCAAATAGAATATCCCAGATATGATAGTAGAGCAATATCACACCAGTTTGGTTCAGAAAACCGTGAAGAGAGAGACTAAACCACTCTCCATTGCGAACACCTAGCGACACCTACACCGCAGCAGTCAGCGGTTTGTCCCTGGTTATCTAGCCTACCTGTACGGACAATGACGTCATCTTCAGGAAGCCTGATTTAAAGCGCAGACGGGAGGCAGATAACGTGAGGATCTTCAGAGTTGACGTTTCCAGTCGCCAGGCCCCTCCCGTCCCCCTGCCGTGCTTCCCCACGTATCGACCGGGTCACCGCCGTGGAACACTCCACCCACGGTCGTCACATCGTCCGTCCCTTTCCCAGACGCGCAGAAACACGGGGAGAAAGCGAGCCCCCAGCTTTAGGCTGTGGTTCCCGCCTTACAGACACTTTATGGCAGCCACCCCGGCGGTGGACCCCACCGCAGCACACACGTCACACGGAGCGCGGCTCCGCGCGCAGCATGCCAATGCCTGCTGTGGGAGGACCCAGCCTGCCAGCACAAGGCACATGGCGGGAAGATTTTGAACAGATATCCGTGCCACACCACACACCTAACTCCCGCCGTCGTTTTAACATCATTAACAAAAACCACCACTTATAGTACACAGCCAACAGAGCAAGCCACAAAGGCTATATGGTACCCTAATGCAATAAACGCTGACTGTGAGCGCGTTTCTTACCGCTTATCATATTTCACTAATTGATAGAATTTCCGTACATATCTAAGCATAGCAGACCGTCTGCTCTAACACAGGAGTGCGCTAAGTGAGCCACTGGAGGAAGGCATCATTAACGGAGCGCTCCCAAATATGATATGTGGCCGGGCCGTCTCCTCACAACCACCCATTCAGTACCCCAGTCAGTGCCCGCGTCACGCCGGGCAGAATTTCGCGCGTAGCAAATCAATTGTGGCCCAGACAAAGGCGCCCTCCGGAGGCCCGGAGAAGCAGAGAGGGCTCACCTGTGTTCCAACGCCACGCATGCGTGGTCAGACTAAAAAAACGGCGAAGATGAATCGCGGTGATTCTCCCTCTCCACATTCCTCCCCTCTGTCTGCCCATCAATAGTTCCGAATATGACGTCAACGCCGCTAAATCTCTGACCTGTGGGGGTCAAAGTTCACCCAGCTTGCCAACTAGCAATGCCTGATAACTTCCATCCCACTATTGTTGGACCATGATAATGGTTCATTCTGACTGTTTATCGACGAATAATGAGTGTGGAAATATAATGATAAAACCTGCACGATTCCCTCAGTGGACACACGGAAATTACCACTGGCTGAAGCGGCGCGCCCAACGAACTTGGCGGAATCACTCAATTAAAAAAAAGCCAAAACGTTACCTTATCATAGAAGCGGCAGGTGGGTAAGCCTCCGTCCTATTTGTCGACACAGCGGGGCACCTAGGTGCTAAAACTGTCACGAAAAGAATTACTGAAGCAACAATATGCAGGTACCTGTCGGTATGCCGTGTTCACCTGTTAGAGCCCCGCCAGGTGAAGCGCCCATTCCGACAAATCCAAGTAAATAATCCCGAGCTGGGGTTTACTTTTCCCCGGACGGCAGGGGAAGAGATTTCGCATTCCGCCCACTTGCTGAATATTCCAGAAAAACAACGACAAGCAGGGCACAGGCATGACGGTCATGGCGGCCGGGTACCCACCTGTTACAGGCTGGTGAAGAAGGTGGGGCCGGTCCAGGTGACACACCTTCCACACACACACACGGCACCGCGCAATCAACCCCTCTTTCAGGTCAACATCAAGCCCGTTCCCCTTCACTGACAACACACATGAGAAAGGATTTACCCTTGCCCAGGGGCTCCGGTATCGTCGCCCTGGAAATTTTCTGCCCCATTTTCCGGGCGAGGGGATCCGTGCTCGGTCCAGCGGCTCCGCGGGCCTGGCACGCATTTACTGATGGTGGGGGCGGAGGAGGAGCGCTGTTTTCTCAGATGGACTGTCGTTAAAAAGTCATGGGGGCTTTACCCAGATTGAGCGGGGGCTCCCCAGGGGCATTTCTAGGGCGGTTCCACTCCCGACCGCTGACTTTTAGGTGATTAGACACAGCCGCTACGGTGTCAAAGTCATGTAACGACTCGGGAAGGCAGGCACAGAGGGCAAGCATGGGTGCAAAGAACAATGCGCCGGTAAAATCGGAAGAAGACGATGACGAAACATGCAGACGAGAGCTACTCTCCTCTGCGGAGTGAAGAAATCGTCAGCATCGGAAATAAGATAGTCCGGGCTGCACAAGACGCTGATCGATTCTCCCAAGCTGTTTCTTTCATTCCGATCACACCGCCGTGCAAGCCTAGTCCGTCTCCAAAATCGACATTTTTTGACGCACGCGAAGGAAATGAATACAGTGGATGCGCCTTAAATTATGGCTGCGCGCTCTCCCCTACCTGGGCCCCTTAATGTCGGATTATAACTACGAGGATGAGACTTTACAACATTTCGTGCTTCCTGACTCCCTATTGTACTCACCTTTGCCCCAAGAGACTTAGGGATCCGCCGCTCCTAAAGACGTTATTGTCCCGTAAGAACGATCCTTCTTTCGCGCCAGAGAGCACCTCCATTACAAAAGGGGGGCAGTAGAGGCGGGGCGGGCCGAGAGGGGGCCGCGCCAATCCGAAATCTCGGAAATTCCGTCACACAAATGCCTCGAAAACACCTGGAGATGGAGGCAGAGGGCAGTCAGGTACAGCTCGCCCACAATCCGAGTAAACCGACTGTGGTGTAAGCTGATTAGCTCGCCATTAGGGCGGCAGAAACGCGGCGCACAGCAGAAATGCGCATATCCGTGAGGTACGACACCTCGCCAACCTGCCAGGAAGGCTGAATTCGATTGGAATCCCATTAGGGGGAGGATGGGAGGCCCAGGTGGGCCCGAACAGGGGCAGGGAGAAAAGGGGACCGTTCACAGGACGTCCAGGTGGGGGGACGGGGGATCAAACATGCCCGAAAACATCACAGACAAGACGGGATTCCTACTCTCTATCAGTGAGCGGAATGAGGAACGAATCTGTAGTCTGGTCAGTCATCAAGATGGCCGGAACAGGATGACAAGCATTAAGAGTTAAAGGAAGATCAAGACTGTATATGTTCATTATCGTATGTAATATATTTATGATAGATACATGTTTAGCATAGAACCTGCAGGAATATCTCTGCCTTTGTTGTTCCCTTGATATATCAATTACAAAAACAAAACATAAACACAATTTACGAAGAAAGACATCGCTCTAAACCCCGATACTGAAGGACACTATAAATGCATTTACATCACCATGGAGGTCACTATGGTCACGGAATTAGGACATAATTTATTGATTTGCGACTAAAACAATCATGGAAGAAGAAAAACTTCATCATGCCAGCAATATATCATTTTTATATGCTTACAGCGCAAAACATTAATAATGTGGGAGTGCATGGAAGATCACTTAAAGCCACTGCTGAACTGAAATGTTGGCAAGAAACTTGATACAAAATAATAAAAAGATATTAAAAACAAGGCAATCTTTCACCGAACAAAACTGAGCTTAAACGTAGCTATGCCTTGAATAAAACAATATCAACGTCCTTGTCTGAAAACGGATACGAACAAGAAATAATTAATGCGAAAAGTCTTCATAATAAAAGTATAAGAATACAATTGATATGTGGAGCTATCCATGACTATCTATTGCCAGTCAAACACAAAAATATCAAACCAGCCGGGGCCGGTTACTTTAGTCCAATATCTTTAGATACATGTCACGATTTGAGAATTTATGTAGGAAGATAAGAACGGACCCCAAGGAGAGGATCAATCTTGGTGGTATCTCAAGGAGTAATCAACTTCTGCTACTGCTCAGGGAACAGCAGGAAGTTCCACGTTTAGAGAAGACATCTTAGGAAAAACGGAAAATGAAAAAGGAATACTTAAGGATAACGAGGGGGTCAATTGGACAAAATTAAATGTGGGAAACAGAAAAATGATAGATTAGAAAGAAATTTATTAATAAGAAATGACAACAAAATTACCTTAACTCCCAATCCATTCCGTCTCTAACCTGATTGATTCTAACGTTGAGTGGAACATATAAATAGAAGGAGCAAACTGGTGCGGATAAAAAAGCACTTCTAACATCATTTGTCTGACTGTGACGATGTTAGGACAGATGCGGTAGATAATGCCAATGTCATCATCACAATCAATCAAGAAAGTCAGCCTCCCGATGTTCCTATAGGTCATACATAATCCCCTGCTATCAGGGGTTACCTGGAGCCGGCCCCCCGCCTGATAATGAGAACGCACCGCGGAACACCTTAGTCCAATGGAGGTCAGTGACCCCAAAAGATGGCGGCGTGGTGTCTTTAACTTGAAGAGGTTGCGACCGCTGTGCGACTACTGAACGACCAAAACAGTTTGCTCAAAGAAGTATGAAAAAAACTACTAAGTATTTATTACATTTTGTGTATTTTACTGCCTTTTAAGTCATACATGTACATATTGCATTATATTCCAGTATGAAATCAAGGGCCACACCAAATTTTGGTCGCCCTGAGCTAGCTGTCTAGTGGAAAGGGGCATAAGCAAAAGAAATTGCGTAGTTTATGTAGCTGAAATAGCAAAATAAGTTTCATCAGGGCTTTTTCCTTCTTCATAAGCCAGTATGTTATGTCCAGCAAGGTTTCGTCTGCCATACAGAACGACAACATAATTCAGTACTAGCAACTTGGTTGAAGATGGCTCATGTGTTCGATACAAGCCATCGCTTTCTGCCCAAGGCGAGCGCGTCTAACGCTGGGGTGTTTGTCATCATTGATGCAAAGATATGTGTGGAAAAAAAATACAATAATCGTGCCTAGTTAATATTAATCGATAGGCCTTAAAGCATAGATTTAGCAAAAAACAACAACAAATGATGCGTCACTGGAGCTTTTTGTTTGTAAATAGTGACCCGCTAACTGCGTGCCATGAACATGTGAACAAAATAAATGGACTTAGGATTTGAACGGCATAAAATCCAGAGTTACTTTGCGACTTTAATCTTGTGTTCCAGGAGAATCGGTCATTTTAGAATAATGTCATTTTATTTGCGGTTAAAGTATAGAAATACTTAAAAAACCACTGGGCAAAATGGCCACGGATCCCGGCAGATACCGTCGCATCCGTCAAATTGATCCGTCACGGATGCGGAAGATTCCGAACAAATGCGAACAAATGCCAAATCCGTGAAGGATACGACAAAATACCCAACGGATGTGATACCGTATCCGCTCGGATAGCAGATACACTATGGATACGATGTTTTATATGCTCGAATCCCTAACTGTAAACGAATACGGATATATCATTTGCACGAATCCTTAAATAAAATCATTTGCAAGGATCGAGAGGAATAAACTTTTTCATTCACTCATTGAATTTTCTTATAAACATAGACAGGTTTGACTAG
>NW_017803954.1:191413-193765 GCF_001625305.1 Branchiostoma belcheri | reverse complement strand
AGGGATCCTATCAAATCCGCTTTCCGTATCTTCTACGGATCCGCTAGCCCAACCCACGACCAGGGATCCTATCAAATCCGCTATCCGTATCTTTACGAATCCGCTAGCCAAATGAACGACCAGGGATCCTATCAAATCCGCTATCCGTATCTTCTACGAATCCGCTAACCAAATGAACGACCAGGGATCCTATCAAATCCGCTATCCGTATCTTCTACGAATCCTCTAGCCAAATGAACGACCAGGGATCCTATCAAATCCGCTATCCGTATCTTCTACGAATCCGCTAGCCCAACCCACGACCAGGGATCCTATAAAATCCGCTTTCCGTATCTTCTACGGATCCGCTGGCCCAACCCACGACCAGGGATCCTATCAAATCCGCTATCCGTATTTTTACGGATCCGCTAGCCCAACCCACAACCAGGGATCCTATCAAATCCGCTATCCGTATTTTTACGGATCCGCTAGCCCAACCCACGACCAGGGATCCTATCAAATCCGCTATCCGTTTCTTCTACGGATCCGCTAGCCCAACCCACGACCAGGGATCCTATCAAATCCGCTATCCGTAGGCAAATTATGCACCAATTCACACACGCCTTTTGATAAGGTATATGTATCTCATTATTTGGAACGACTCAATATTTTTGTCAAGTGAGGCAAAAAAATCCTTCTGTACAAGAGTGGACCAGCAGATACGTTGTCGCATATTTGGGGTATTTTTATGTATCCTTTAAGGATCTGGGATTTGTTTGCATTTGTTCGGAATCTTCCTGTATCCATGACTGTGTGCAGTTGACCAAAAATGCTCTTTTTGTCTCATTTATGCAAATTATGCCGTAACATCACCAATTCGCACACATGGCATCAGGGGACATTGCGGCACCTGATAAAAGTCGTTTCGAGCGAAACGCTTGTCGTTTTGCGAATTCCAAATTTTCAGCCAAAAATGCTCTTTTCGTCTCATTTATGCAAATTATGCCGTAACATCACCAATTCGCACACATGGCATCAGGGGACATTGCGGCACCTGATAAAAGTCATTTCGAGCGAAACGCTTGTCGTTTTGCGAATTCCAAATTTTCAGCCAAAAATGCTCTTTTCGTCTCATTTATGCAAATTATGCCGTAACATCACCAATTCGCACACATGACATCGGGGGACATTGCGGCACCTGATAAAAGCCGTTTCGAGCGAAACGCTTGTCGTTTGCGAATTCCAATTTTTCAGCCAAAAATGCTTTTCTTGTGTCGTTTATGCAAATTATGCCGTAACATCACCAATTCGCTCACATGACATCGGGGGACATTGCGGCACCTGATAAAAGTTGTTTCGAGCGAAACGCTTGTCGTTTAGCGAATTCCAATTTTTCAGCCAAAAATGCTTTTCTTGTGTCGTTTATGCAAATTATGCCGTAACATCTCCAATTCGCACACATGGCATCAGGGGACATTGCGGCACCTGATAAAAGTCGTTTCGAGCGAAACGCTTGTCGTTTTGCGAATTCCAAATTTTCAGCCAAAAATGCTTCTTTCGTCTCATTTATGCAAATTATGCCATAACATCACCAATTCGCACACATGACATCGGGGGACATTGCGGCACCTGATAAAAGTTGTTTCGAAGGAAATGCTTGTCTTTTGCGAATTCGAATTTTTCAGCCAAAGATGTTTTTTTTTTTGTGGCATTTATGCAAATTATCCCGTAACATCACCAATTTGCACACATGACTTTGGGGGACATTGCGGCACCTGATAAAGGTCGTTTTGAGCGAAACGCTTGTCATTTTGCGAATTCCAATTTTACAGCCAAAAATGCTTTTCTTGTGTGGTTTATGCAAATTATGCCGTAACATCACCAATTTGCACACATGACTTCAGGGAACATTGTGGCACCTGAGAAAAGTCGCTTCGAGTGAAATGCTTGTCGTTTTGCGAATTCCAATTTTTCAGCCAAAAATGCTCTTCTTGTGTCGTTTATGCAAATTATGCTGCAACATCCCCAATTTGCACTCATGACTTCGGTTCAGGTATGTATCTCATTCATCGGAACGACTCAATTTTGTGGATTGAGGCAAAAAAGCCATTTCTGTACAAGAGTGGACCGGCAGATGCGGTGTCACATCCGTGGGGAATTTTCTTGTATCCTTTAGGGATCTGGAATTTGTTTGCATTTCTTTGGAATCTTACTGTATCCGTAACAGTGTACAATTGACTGATTCATTCAAAATTGATAGAAAAGCCACATTTTCTGTGACTCGGTTTCTAAACAATCTGATACAATAGCATCCTTCATAGTGTGAATCCACCAAAAATTAATCTGACCCTGCCCTGCATCCAATTTTTTTTT
>NW_017803954.1:178514-191393 GCF_001625305.1 Branchiostoma belcheri | reverse complement strand
AGTTTTACAAGTTTCCCTGGACTAATGTGACGTATTTCAGCACAGCGAAATAATGGTGACTGTGCCCAATGATTGGTTGCAATAGTGTCCCTTAGTTCCAAGAAGAATGTGTGATTAATTCAACGTTATGTCATTCTTCATTATTGATTTTTTAAAAATCATTTCTAAGACATGACCAATATTTCTCTGCTTAGCACCACACATTTATTTGGTAAGCTGTTCTATGTCATAGATCAAGTGTAATAGATTGACATTCCTGAGGAAGATTTTAAAATTGTCAAAAGTCTTAAATAGGGACAGAAAAAAATCTCGAAGCCTGGTCCCGTCGGAAAAATAAAACTTTGTGACATTTTTGAGTAAGAATAATTGCTATAAAAGCTATTGAATGTTATTGTGCACACTAGTACTGTGCACGTGAATGCTATTCATATACGCGATTAAATTAGATCTCTCTTCTGTTACTTTTCCTGTTACTGTTGAGAAGATTCTATGGAAATAAAATTTGAATACATGTAATTCAATTTGGTGTGTTGTATTGCCTCAATAACCTAAGGAACGTACCCTTGCAGTCAAAAGAACATGAAAGGTAAACAAAAATGGATTTGTGCATTATATACAACTAGAGTTCCACGATCTCATACCTTCGCCAACTGATGTTCACCTTAATTTGTATTAGATTATGCATATGAGGTCTTAATTTGAATAAATTATGTTTAATGATATTCAGCTTTGCTCACCCTCCAAACGCCACAAACATCAAATTGAAACTCCTGGCAGTTAAAAACAATGAAATTATAGCTTTTTTCTTATGAATTATGCAAATTAGCCCCCAATTTACATAATATTATATGGCCATGTTCCTCTCCTGTCCAATTACACAAGTCACAAGTCTGAATAGTCCTATCATGGCATGCAACAGATTTATAGAATATCCTCATTAACAATGCAAATTATATCCTTATTTGCATAATTGTCATCTCATTATGTCAAGCATAATTATGATTATGTCAACCAGATCAGCTTGACACAAATGTGAGGTTATTTGCCGATGACTGTCTATTGTATGTAGAGCTTTCTACACAGACCGACTCACAACTTCTCCAAAAAGACCTGAACACCCTGGAAGAATGGCAAAGCAAATGGCTCATGCAGTTTAATCCCGAAAAATGCTACATTATGCACATAACAAACAAACGAACACCACATGCAACTAGCTACCAGTTTTGTGGTCAGGCTTTAGCAACCACAAAAATCCATCCGTATCTGGGCGTCACGCTGACAAGCGGACTGAAGTGGGGTGCACATGTTAATAATATCACAACTAAGGCGAAACAGACATTGGGAGTGATTAAACGTAATCTGTGGGCATGTCCAACGAGAGTAAAATCACTTGCATACACGTCACTTGTAAGACCGAACCTAGAATACGCTGCGACAGTATGGGATCCATATACAAAGAAAGACAAAGACAAATTGGAAAGGGTACAGAATCAAGCTGCAAGATTCTGTATGAACAACTATGTAAGAGGTGCTAGTGTCACGGAAATGAAAAGAAACCTACAGTGGACCTCACTTGAAGACAGAAGAAAGATGTCTAGACTATGCATGATGTACAAAATGACTAATAAACTGGTGGATGTCCCAACTACTAAGTACCTAATACCAGCTCAGAAGAGAACAAGAAATAGCCACACATTCAAGTACCAGAGTTATCAACCAAGGATTGAGGTGTTCAAGAATTCATTCTTTCCTAGAACTATCGCAGAGTAACTCACTGTCACCAAGTACAGTAGGGGCACTGTCAATAGATAGCTTTAAACAATGTCTAGAGCTAGAAGTTCAAGGGTTAGGTGTAACAAGTCGATCGGTGTAATATAGCCAGCTGCCGCCGCGCCGCGTGCCTGCGAAGCTGGTGTGTTACGCCGAAAGGCGGTTATACCGGCTATACAGATACAGATACAGATACAGAAGCATCATCTAGGCTGCCTACATACCAAAAATCACAATGATTCCTCAACTGGTTCTTGAGTTATCCTCCTTTAAACATTTGAACTTAAAGTCCCTTGCAGTTCCCAAACAAGCTGCTAGGGGGTCCAAACTTACGTCACTTATTCCCTAGGGCAAGAGCTATCTATCATGCAAAATTCATGACCCTAGCATGTTCAGATCACGAGATATCAAAACTGGAAGTTCTGCTGCAGTACCATAACAAGCCGCTAAGGGGCCCAAAATCTAATCATTTCGAGGTCTCATCAAGACCAACCCACCTACCAAGTATCAAGACAATATATTCAAGCGTTCTTGAGTTATGGTGGTAACAGGCAGACAAACAGACAGACAAACAGACACACCGCCACGAAAACATAACCTTCTTGGCGAAGGTAATTACTGAATATTGGTATTGTCATACTAGAGGATAGTGTTTGTTAATAGGTAGCATCTGATATAGTAACCACTGTGAATTACGAAGGCCGTAACAGAACACATACGGGGTGAACAAATCGATTGAGGGGGTGCAAGATCGCTAGCGATTATGCACCCCCCGGGGGTGCAAGATCACCAAAGGGGTGCGAGATCACTAGTGATATCGTTCCGGGGGGTGCGAGATCGCTAGTGATTTCGCTCCGGGGGGTGCGAAATCACTGGGGGTGCGAGATCTCTGTCACACCGGACAGGGCAGGCTGGGACTGGGATGGGAGGCAGAACCTGACATCGATGTGATGGAAGATATGTTATTCCAAGTGACAACTTCAAATGTAAGAAGTCAAGATGTATAGGAGGCCTCCAACAATGGTGGCATTTTGAAATATTGTTTTAAACCTCAAATTGACCTAACATAATGTAATATGACTGGTAGTAAATACCAAAACAAAAAAATGTGTCCGAGTTGATCATAATACTCATATGACTCATATATGAATCCCCGCCATGGAGTGATAGGTGCTCATCAATGATCTAATATGAAAATCAGACAACACAAATCTTGTGCAAAATATCGGCTGATCAAACTATCTTTATCATCGAAAGTAGGGATTTTATGGATATCCTTCATATCGATCGGAAACGACATCATTAATTACCAACCACTGATAAATGCTAAACTGCACTTCATTCTTAGAGGCTCCTCAATGTTACCCTCTATGTACAACTTTAAAACGATGCAACTCACTCAGGTTTACATTGGAGATACTAAGCGCTTCTAGCTCTGCTTGACTGTTTCTAACAGTCAATTAGATATAGAAGTCCAAATACTACGTAAGTGTTAATGGGCCTAAATTCTCCTCCTAGCTCTGATTGGCGGATGTTTTTTCCGCCAATGAGATATAGGAGGTTACCATGTAATCTTATCTTTCAAATAGCTCTGTTAGCATTTGATTTGATATTTTAAGGTCTTGGGGTGGTGGGACTACGGCGCACATGTCAACTTTGTATATTTAAATGTTAATTGTACCTTTTTTGTGTGTGGCGCTGTTAATATAAGTTGTTAACTTGAGTGCAGCGTCACACTGTCCTTGTTATGTCTGTATGTTTTGATGAATAAAAAAAAAAAAAAACCTGATAAACAAGAAGGTATCTCCTTCTAGTATGATGTTGTTCCTCTTTTGATGTCGTATGTTTTTGAAGCAGATTGTGACAGAACCAACCGGTGACAATAATGTAATAATGATAAGGCAGCCTTTTTCGTAACAAGACCATTGGATTTTGTACATGTACATGTACTATCTTGCATGACAGCCCAAAGAATGCCCTCGTATGGCAATCGCACGACATGTAACCATGTCCTTATTGCGTAGGAGGTGGCTGTATGTTGTCCATAGTTTTATCATCATTACATTCGCTAGGATGGAGCAAGCAAGGGCATACCGGTACCAGTGGTACACCTTACAAGTCTAAGACCTACACATTAATGATTTCCCTCTCTAGATCCTCCAATACGTCTGATCTTGCGCATTTTGTCTCGCGTCATCATATAATCTACTGGACCCATCCAGGCCAGATATGAGATCTGACCAACTACACCACGACCAGTAATACAGTTACTAGCTATATAAGGTGGTCAGGTAGAAAGGTAGATAGTGGGCAAAGGTCTACTATAATTTAACTGGTTAACTATAATATATAATAAATAAATATAATAATAACTGGTTCAAATTTCACTGTGAATATTCTGTTCGAACCACGCAATCATGGAAGAATTGTAAGGTAGCATGTCTGGGCTATCACCTTTTGCAAAGGCTCTGAAATTATGAAATTGCTCTAAATATGTAGCGTATGTATATAGTCCATTGCAGAGTTATCCGGGTGGTTTGCTAATGCACAAAAGGCATTTAATAGAAAAAAATCCCCTCCGCGAATCTGTTAAATGGAATATCCCTGACACAGGGTTGCACTCAAATGCCCATCCAAAAGCGATTGATCCAGCGGCGGCGACCACTCCCTCACCTGCCGGGTCACTTTCCAGGCACGGAATATCTGCACTGTTCGTGTCAGATCGATAGGGGGCGGCAGGAGGGTGGGGCACAGCAGGGGGTTGGCGTTTTGGCCACCCCAGACCATATAAGGTCATGTTGTCGTAATGGACCTTTGCTGAAGACCGTTTGGAGACATTTTGATTTCCCACTGACCAATAGAAGGAGACAAATACATATGTTAATGCATACAAAGGTCACCAACCCGTGCTGAAAAACAAAGGTGACAGAAGACCAGAATATTCAAGATGGCGACTGAGAATGGAGGGCAGATGGAATAAAGACATGAATAAACAGCGCCTCCTGGGCATGGAGGGGAGAGAAATGCCATGCGCATGGATACCTTATAATTACCTAAACTTAAGCATGCTATCCAACGAAACAATGATAAAACTGTATCAAATTCCACTTTTTTTCACTGGTTTATTACATCCAAGAATAAGGCTTTTCCTTCATAAGGACCGGAATGACCCGTGGGCAAACAAACCTCTATCCTCAACTCAAGACATGACGTCAGTTTCATCTAAAACATGAAAACTGTTATTTTCAGCAAGCGGGAAATTATAACAGTTGAGATGCGCCTGGATCATGCAGGGAATAGGCTGGTTTTCTGTCTCATATTTTGCCGCTGAAGTTAAATCCCGCTTCGTCAGCAGGCCCTGAATCACCGGCAGAATACCAAAGGAACATCTGTGCCACCGGCCAGCAATCGATATGCGGGGGCAGCTGAAGCGGAACACTGCCAGAGAGAGCAGGGGCTCCGGCTGGGAGATCCGAGCCGGGGAAAACACGGGGAAACCGACTGAAAAGAGCAACATCTGCGAGCAAATGCATCAGTCGCCCCTCCGTATTTTCCTTAGATATTATCACACAATGTAGTATCTGAGCAGTCGCAAAGTCTGATTTATATTTGGTCATTATCTGAGCACTGTTCAATTTGCGAACCAAGTGCAAAACCGCGGTACTTGGACAAGCCCAACAATCTAGCCAAGTAGTGGACCATGCAGTATGATAGGTGCTGGCAGACATTACTGTAAAACTGTCCAGCAGATCCCTCCACAGTTTCAACAGGCTAAATCCATCGATCAAACAAACACGGACCAACATTTTAAGTAGTGCCTCACAAGGTCCTTTTACATACCTAAACTCCAGAAGGCGACAGAAAATAAAAGGTAACTTTAGGTGGACACTGAGATAGGACGAATTGTGTTAACCAAAACATATGGGACGGACCAGATATTTATTTTGTGTTGACATTTAAGATCAGTCCTTACGGGGCTAAAGGTATCAATACATCATTGTGGAAGGAAGAAAATAATTAACGATTCTAAAGAAAACAAAAATTATATGAACCACTCATCCAACTAGTGTAGCCAGTCAGTAAAGACACATTACATGGTTATCACCAATAACTAAGCATACATACTGAAGTACCACCCATAAACTGTATACGAAGGAACATGGCCCTGTGCACGTGATACTTTATTTAAGATGCACTTTCAAAATGTATAGAAATCTCCAGATGCCGTACGTAACTCTAGAAGAAAAGGCGGCAGTGTCAGAGAAC
This sequence comes from Branchiostoma belcheri, assembly GCF_001625305.1. Classification (NCBI taxonomy): domain Eukaryota; kingdom Metazoa; phylum Chordata; class Leptocardii; order Amphioxiformes; family Branchiostomatidae; genus Branchiostoma; species Branchiostoma belcheri. Next base: position 185,357 of record NW_017803954.1, on the reverse strand, counting down.
TATCAGACCAAACAGATAGACGAACACAGCGTTCAATACATGTTCAAGACAGTTCTGACTTGCCGCGGCCCTAAACAATTCAAATGTTCGAATTCAAGTTAAATACATCGTGAAAGCCATAAGGCAGCTACATGCGAAAAATGATTGTCTCTACCCTAATATATACATATTCGTAGCGCGGTGGCTGCTCGGTGGCCATGTTTTTACACACAGGTCTGTATCAATAACAGCAGTCATCAGTCGGGGATCTCTCGCGCAGAGCCATCTCCGCCAGGGGACCTCAATTGTCAAATTACATACGGCAAGACGTATTGCCGGAGCCAACCGAATGGGGGCGCGGGTGGGGAGACGCGCCGTGCAGAGACGGGCTATAAGCGGTATGGCTGGTTGAGATGGCGGGCACTATACAACACCCAAGGCCGTCCGCCGGTTGTATTACATTCACGGCATAAAACCATGACTAATAGTCAGCAACTCAAAAAATCGGCGTTGTACATGGCAATCATTGAATCAAATGAAATTGTTGAAAATACGTAAGTGCTGATATTACGAGAACAAAGACGTCATTTCTCATCAATAACGTTGAGTAAAAACGCAGCATTTATACACGTTATAAACAGACATTAAACGAAGACGCTATCGAAATAACCTATGCTGAAATGTCAACCCGTAGAAAGTTTAATTTACGGAATGTTGGGAGGACCAGTGTTGGGGGTTTCACAAGTTTTCTTCAGTCCGTAATTGTAAGATTTCCTACGAGGACAAAAATGCTAAGATTATCAGCAAAATATATGCTGGTTGCAGGCGATCATATTTCTTAATACTAGCCCCCTTCTAGACATGTAAACCTAAACTAGAACTGATCTCATAATACAGAGAGTTCCATACTAAGTATCAGTTTGATGGGGACATATCAGGACAAGTGGTCTCACAATGTCAAAAGATAAGGAACACATCACGGGGTCAAGCGCGCAGGCCGCCGCCTTATCGCCATCACCTTTTTTCTTGGTACCCTTGTGCCGCTCTGAACAGTCGATCTCTGACCTATTTCTGCGTGTCAATGGAAGATTAGTATATCAGAATTTGAACCTGTGCTGACATACGCTGATTGTTACGTTTGATAACAGTAATAAGCTGATCTGCACTTTTCTAGTTTAGAGAGATGTCAAATATCTGAGGTGACAAAATGGCGCCGAATGCGAAGACACCCGAATGGCATAATGGGATAGCAGAAGGGGGCTGGGTAGCCAGGTATACTGTGTTATCAGTATTCCTTACTGAAGCAATCGGGTGTACGCAAAGGTTTAGACAGATTTCTCCCAGATATGTATAAAATAAGTGACTTGTGAATTCGCCACATTCTGTAGTATATTAACTTGCAGTAAGACGGGCCGTATCTATCTAATAGTATCTACATGCGTTTCTGCCGTGGTACTTAAGGTCAATGTGAGACCCCATACAGGCGTTTGGTAGAATGTACCTCGTGCATTGCATAGACACACATTCACACCCCATATAGACACACAACATGGACAGCAAGTTGTCACATACACAACATATAGAACACGGAATTCTTGTCAACGTTATACATGTAATATGGGCACATAACAAACAAACAAACACACATACAGAGCATTAGAGCCCTTTAAATTTACAATTACTCAAGTAGTGCCCACGTCACAAGTGGACGCTGGCGTGATATCAATCAGCACTGAGAATGCCAACACTTGTTTTCCTCTCGATTAGCCAAAGAACCCACCAGAAGCGTTCATAGAATAAAGTGACTGTTGACATCACATTGATGCTGGTATCACGCCAGCTCCGTAGACATTCATGTGTACTTTTACATGGTAAAAAGGTACACTACACTACTTCAAAGCAATGGTTGAACAGACGTGATGAACAAGACGTCGGTGCGGATGAAACATGTGCACGTGAAACAGAAACATGTGCGCGTGAACACAAACATGAAGCATGCACGTGCGCATCACACATTTTCCACGTGACTCACTGGTGTGCAGGTGACGGAATGCCGGAATAGCATACCGGTTGGTGGAGGAGATGGAGTCGTGCTGGTGAGAATGAATTCACGGCATGCAAAAGGAGAACTACGGCTCTACCTCACTACGTCGGGGAGGCCATGGCGACTACACCACGCAGGCAGAGAGTTGAGATCGGGGTAGTTTCGGGGCCTACTGCCAGTGCTGGTTCTGCAGGGAAAGGATAACACATGGTCAGCCACCAGAACGTAAAACAGGGTTTGTCAGGAGAGAGGGATGAGAGAGGAGGTTTGTCAGGAGAGAGGGATGAGAGAGGAGGTGGTGGGCTTTTCCGAGTATTTAACCCTCCGAGTGTCAGGCGCCGATGAAAAGGCGTTCTTGTAATCGGTCCGGACACATGGAGTGTTAAACGTGTGGAGGCGGCAGTCGGTTAACGTTTTGTATCCCCGTCCACACCCCTTTCAGATTTAAAAATAAAACTCTGACCTGCCCCATCCGTCAACAGAACAGCCCAAAGGCCGCTTTCATAAAAGGGAGATGAACGGTAGAGAGAAAAGACGGCGGTTTCAGAATAGATCCCCAACCGTATTCATTTTCAGTTGTGCAATATTCAGCTGACCTTTATCCGTATGTTCATTTCCCTCCCACCCCCGTCCACACACCCACGCACACAGTCCGTCTTCTCCCTCCACAATCTCTCCCCTTTATGAAACCGCCCGGGGTTAGTACGCGTTGTTACATTGATTCTACAACATTCCGTCTCATTCACAGTGAAAACTAAAAACAATGCATGAATTATATACAAAGGGTTCGCAGAATTAGAATGATTACAATGACATACAAGTAGTTATTCTACATGTGCAAGTTAGTAATGTGATTAATTGATTCAATTGATGTTGGCACGTGCAATCTTCAATAAACATGAATGATTAGACATAAGTGTATGAGAAGGTTAAGATAGTGTATCACCACTTCGGTTCTCACCTTACACGACAGAAAATGCAGCTTTTGTATCCTTTGTTTCGAGATTAACTTAGTTTGATTTAATTTCACGGCGTTTATCTTCATCAATAGATTTCAAACCGTATTATATCTAGTAAAGTGATAAAGACAGATCCCAACTACTGTGCTATTGCAGTCCTAATTGACCGTGTGAGCACGGCAATACAACAACGAATCGCAAGAGGGACCTTCGCCACAAGAACAATGGTACCAGCTCTATGCGGGATGTTGGTAGATGCGGCATATTTCAAAGAATAGCCATATACATATATATGTATAGATATGAAAGCTATGAAACATTTTCCTATCGAAGCATATATAATTTTTGCCATTCGTTCTCAAAAGCATTCGATGATCATGGGCGCAGGGGCCAATATGGCCGTCAAAATTAAACCTTGTAACCTTGCAATATACGACTTCAACAGTAGGTGTCATGATAGAACAAACACTACATTACTAAATTTAGATTTAAATATAGACTATTGGTATCATTATTTGTCAAAGACCTGGAAATACGTTGTGTAAGTGTAAGTAACTGACTGAACAGCTTAAAGCAATGTATATAGGGAAACGGCACAATGTAACACAACAGACTGCTGCGGTACTAAGGTGTAATTTTCCTCGCGAAATACCGAAACACCCATCATGGATGCAATGTTTTAGTAGTCGTGCTGTGTGATTCGGTGCCAAAAACAGCCAAAAGTTCAGGTAAAGTAATCACAATAATTCACAACTTAAAGGATTGAAACAAGTGCATTCATGAGCCGTTACAAAATACCACTCCGAGTTCACCAAAAATACAGATTGTCTGAGGCACCCCCTCTCCTTAACCTAATTTGGTAGGACGAAGACGCAGACATGTACGGGGTGACCTCCGGTCAGGACACGTGTACATTATAGGCTCGCACAGACCGACATGTTATTGGACATGGAGGCATTTTTATGACGTTTCCTGTCGATTCATTATGCATTAATATCTTCCTGTCTTCCTAAGTGGCAGTTTTACACACAACCCTGTTTTTCCAGTTTGGTTTTTATTTTTAGAAATCTGTCCAAGCTTGTAAAATTGATCAATGTCTCTTAATAAATGCCGGCAAACACTGAAATTATCTTATTATCAGGTAAAGGACTGTTGGTTACCCGGATCTTAGCAGGGAAGCTCATTGGATGAGAACACCACGTGACCAATCAATAGGTGCCACTGAGGATTGAATGAGTGACGTCACGTGTCAAATTGACATTGATCTTTGAACACCTGTCACGGTATAGCGTCCGAATAGGTCAATGATAGGGCAGTTAGGCGCCTTTGTTCCTGCGGGCACTCTCCTGGACGCAGGGGGAATCGGAAAATCATGTCAGAGCAAGAAGGCCGGTCTCAAAGTCAAATTTCATTCAGTTAAAGAATTCAATTGACATGCTGTCAAACATTTTTCTTAAGCCAATGAGGACATGAAACCATGGCCATTCTTTCTTCTTGATCAACTGTTGTCCTTTATCTGGAGTGAAATACGTCTTCATAACCCGCACGCAACTTCCGTGTCATGCCCGTCCACTCCAGGGAATACCGTCTTAATGAAGGCTTCCGTTGGCCCTTGTTATTGATGGCCTCTTCTCAGAACCTTAGGTCAGAGAAAGCTCCTGTTGAGACCCGTGCAGTTATGGGTCATTTCGGCGTGTGCCTCGCAAGTGGCGATTGCATCAGCCCACTTAGTTTTCTATTACATCTGGTTTCCTCAGACGTGGAAAGGTTGCTGATCTAAGTGCGGTAGCAAGTCGTGTGTACATGTATGTCTTTGTCAATGGCAGGCTTGTCTATGCTTTGTTCTTGAAAGTAAGCCAAAGTTATACACTTTATGGAACTAAACTTGACTTAGTTTGTCTTTCATAAGATCTAGTCGGTCACTAATCCAATGGCGTTCTCAAGATTACTGGACAAGCAAAAGCGCCTGTAACTTGTATAGCAAATAAAGATGTCTTCAGCATGGCTGACTTTAGCCTGAACACACCAGGTTTTAGCCTGAATACATCAGGTTTCTAGCAGCTCTTCCACTAATCAGGCCATTAGAAACTTGGTGGGCCACCTGTGCGTCAGGAGAATTGGGAACATGTATATGTGCTCACATGGGCCAATTATTGCGAGACTGAGAATTGTTCATTACCACGGTGTTGGAGGCTATGATGACTGGTTTCCATAGTGTCAGAGACTTCTGAGCTCCTATTGGACTTGTTTTCATGTTGACAAAGAATCCTGGTAGTTTTTTTTGGGGGGGGGGGGCATTCTCGACTTCTGGGAATGGTTCTCTTTAGTTAGAGAGGTGTATGACCACAAGCTCCTGTGATGGAGGTTCAATCAGCGCTAGCCCCCGACAGCGAGTAATTTTGTAACACAGGCTCATCTGATAGCTTTGATAAACTTATCCAAATGTGGTCACAGTGATACACTACTGGTACAAGTTGGCTAAAATCATATAACAACTCCGTAACAGTCATGCAACCGTCTCTTCCGACAGATAGCCGACTGGTCAGGTCTGGTGCGCCGTGTTAAAAGATCGCCACAAATGCTGCCCCGATGTGGCCGTGAGCCGGATTATTGACTGGAATCTAGGCATTAAGAGATCCTGTTTCACAGATCGATAGGTAATGTGTCGTTAGATTACCGATTCAGCTGTTAATCCCAATCAGCCAAAGGCGTTATCGACCGGCCGGCCAGATCATCGTCAGGCGATACCAGTTGATAGGGGTGCTTTCACCATATACCATATACAATACCTGGATCTGTCCATCCGTGAGCGTGAACAGCAATGGGATTGACTGAAGAATTCTGAGCTGAACGCTTCAAAGGACTACAATGTTCGTATGACAAGGGAAAAGGTCCCAATCCGCTCCCTGTTATAGAAATGTGAAAGTCTTATATGGATATTGTAATGAAAGGATGGTTAATGTCAAATCTGTAATAACATAATGGTTTTCTCTTACTACAATTCCAAAGCATAGTACATGGATGTACGAGAAAAGCAAATGGTTTCCAGAACTGATGCTAACTTAATCCAGAAGTCCTTGTATGTCATTTTCAATTCGAAATTAGTTTCCTGAAAGGCAAGGTCGCCTTTATCTGGTTGGTTGACATGTGTACATTTATCTTACATTGGTGGCCTAAACAATGGATATTGTTGTTCCACGGAGATTGTAGCAGTGATTGCAGCAGTGATATGTGTACAATGCCAGATTATATAGCTTGCGCGAGATATATAACATGGACACACAGTGGAACAACAACAACCATTGATTCAGCACCAAGGAAAGCACACAGTCTATTTACATAGCACTGATAGCAGGGCAGTTGCAACGAATCTCTCGTTGCGGTCGGAAACATATAATTGTATTCGTTTCAGCCTGAAGCTGCATTGATCTGCTGGAGGGGGGTGCAGTGCCAGTGGTGAGGCTGAGACAGTTTAATCCCAAGCAAACACAGACCAGCATAGATTGTTGCCTTCAATCGCGACGATCCTGTTCTTTAACCTCTATGTCATATCATTTCAGCACAATAGTTTTTTAAATCATTTTTTCTTTTGGTAATATTCAAATGAAGTACAGCGCTGCATTGTGGGTGCCCCACACAATGACGTACAATGCGTTGTATAATTCTCTGTTGATTGAATCATTATAGATTTCAGGTTAACTTGCTGTCCAAACGCCGGGTTCCTGGCTAGTTTCTGGCCATGCTCGATCCCAATACAACCTAGCCTGTCCACCAAATCCGCCGAAACTCCACATCGCTATGTTTCCAGCAGACGTACGCCGGACCCTATACTTGAGTGCTGCAGCCTGATAACAGCGGTGT
>NW_017803954.1:177014-178494 GCF_001625305.1 Branchiostoma belcheri | reverse complement strand
AATATTTCTTATATTAATCATACAAGAAATTTGCCCAGCCAAAATTGACTTTCATTGTCCATACTGGTATCCTGTTACAATGTTAAAGCAGATGACATTTCGGAGTGATATCCACACCACCTTTCGGATATTGTTTTTGATAACACACAAGGAAAATAAGAACTGCAGGTAAAATCTGAGTAGTGCGAGTTATTTTGAATACTACCAGCACCAGTGTAGATAGGCAGAAAAAGGCATTACGTGCCCTGATACCTGTGTAACCCATCCAAGGCCTGGCACAGCCACTTCCAGCTGCTTGAAGGGATGTGATTCATTCCATGGCTTGCCAAGACTCAAAAGCAAATCTAGTTATGCTGCCATGTAATAGAATTTTGCATTGTCGTGTGCTGAACAATGTTCCATCTGAATTGGCATCTTATTCCAAATAAATCACACCAGCAGCTGTGTATAGTGCTTATTGTTACTGAGCAGCCTTAGCAGATATGTTTCTGAGTTGGTTGGGATGATGATTTTGATTCAAAATGTTCTGGCACTGGTGGATAACAAAACCTGTACACACACCTGTCCATGGTGCTGAACACACCATCAACACAAACATACAGGCTAAGAAGGTAACAATGGTCAATACTCATACAAGGCCTAAAATTCCTTGGGAGCTAGACCTTGCATACACTTTTGTATGCCAGTAAGGCAGTGGTGTATTTATTGCCTCAATAACACAAACCTTCTACATGTATACTATCATAATATGTGAAGCCTGGGGCTTACTGGACAGTTTGAGCGACTGCTGTAGTTCTTCAAGCTATCCTATTTATGTATGTATTCTACTACATGTATAATAATCCAAAGAAAAGATCATCTTTTTGGATGGCAGGGCTCCAAATTAACTTTTTGACCTAGGAGCACTGTGCTCCTAACCATAAAAAGTTAGGAGCACAGGCTAAAATCTAGGCGCACCAACAAAAAATATTGTATTGCAAAGGTGTTAATATATTAAAAACTAAGCTAGATCATATTTCCTTTAAAAAAATTCTATCAGCATCCTTAATTTTGAAAAAAATTGGGCATAGGTTCCCCGGATGACCCCTAACCGGGGGCCAACGGTGCTTCCACAAGTTCAACAAGTGAAAAATACATGATACAAAATGTACATGTATTTACTACCTGGAACTTGGAGCAATTATTCCCAAAGCTGTACCTGACATTGATATATTAAAAACTAAACCAAATCCTATTTCCCAAACAAATCACATATTGACACAGCTGAACAAATAAAAATGTGATCATGTCTATAAACTCCACTCAAAAACAATTTTTGAGAGACACTCGGGTCGCGATACTAAGCATGATAATCTTTAATATCTCATCTGATTCTCCCAATGTATTACTATTAGGGACTTCACAATCACAGCATCCAACCGCACTAACACAAGAAACCAATAAATTCGGAAAATTTCTCAATAATGTTTGGAAATTAACC
>NW_017803954.1:145613-176964 GCF_001625305.1 Branchiostoma belcheri | reverse complement strand
CGGTAAGGGTTCTGACACTGGAACCTCTGGGGACGAGAGTATTGGACGAATCGCACGCATGCGGCGGCTTGGGTTGACACACGATCCCAGGGAGACTGGAGGGCCCCAGCGCGCATTGTGTGACTGATAGTACAACAACGCGAGGGGCCATCTTCGGGGATTTCCGGAAAATAACCCTGATTACAACTACTTAAAGCTCTTCTGTGTTTGGAAATGTAATATTAGTTAAATGTGTATGAATGTTATTTTTCAGTAATGCTATTTCTCTCAGTTATGGCTGTGATTATTCTATGATATATCTGAGCAGAGTGTGGCTAAATATATAGGATTATTTAGAATAAACGATTTATGTATCGCTGTGCGTTTGGTGCAACGTACAGTCAGTAATATCGGTAGCATCAGAAAATGTAGTCATTTAGCCATCGTTATAGGAACGTCTAGCAATTATGATGGAAGTAATGAATTGATTTACGACATGCGTCATATCCCTGGCTTTTGGTGATATGGAGTAATTTTGAGTAAGGTGCTTAAAGTACACAGTAAAGTCCATAAAAACGTGACATTTCAAGACTACACCTAAACCTGCTAACGACAGAGCATGGTTTGGCTGCATACCAAAAATCAATATTGTTATATGTCAAGGTAGTATTGTGCGTTAATTGGGAAGCGATGGAGTCGACAAAGAAACAAATAGTAACTACACTAAAGATAAGACCAACTTGAGTGACTATGACATGACATGTAGAATGAAATGAATTATAGAAAAAAGAGATGCACATTGTTAATATCATCCAATGGGACCGAAAATTTGTTTTGACAGGTAGCATTTAGCTTTATATTTTCAAAAACGTTTTACAAGTTAGTACATATCTGGTTGGAGTACATTTGCAGGAATCTTTCTGTAATATTGTGAATGGGATCAACACAGCGGTAATCCAGCTATGTTCTAGGTTGTTCGTCCCGCAGGCGCGACCTAAAATAGTTCCACGGTATCGATGGAACGTGCTGAGCGGTATGTTTTCTCTCTCACTCCCTGTCAGACATGTCAGAAGACATGTCCTTCCACGGCCTTTTGACCCCAGGGTTTTGTAGTGGCAATACTGCTGCATCGGAAACCATTTCATTGTCCTGAACACCGGGTAAATAGTTTATCTTCGCTACGAGTTCGGTTTCTTGCCTCAACAAGTTGTGCATGTAATTGTTTGCACCTATGTATATTAGCTTTATTTTGTTTTACTTAATTCTAACAAACCATAGACAATTCAGGGTGAGGCACATTCGTGCCCATTGTTGCCGATGTAGATTTAAAGTTGGTTATAATGAATGAATGAAATTTGGATAAAGTTGCTCTTTTCTTCGACTTGCTTTTAAGTTCTGCTAAACATTTGTTTTATTTCATCAACACTTGGTTTAAACCGACAAAACAGCACCGATGACCTCTCGCTCACCTCATCTTTCACCTATGACCTTTCTTGAGATCAGTAGTCCTATTATTATCGATCTCATTTTGACCCTCTGCTTTTGTCAATCTTGAGTCCGACGTAAAGAAGATGGATGTTGGATTAATCGGGCTATGTGCTGTTCAACTAATAATAAATACTCCTAGACTCCAGAGTTCGTCAAATACTGCACTACGCTCCCTTTTTGAATTTACTGCACTACGCTCCCTTTTTGAATTTACAATGTTCACAGTCCTACATGTTTGGAATTACTTATTTTATCACATTCTCCTTATCCTTGCTTCCTTGTTGGTACTTTTCATCTTATTATAACTCCCGCCTTCCTCCTAGTTATGTATTCTGATATCATTTGTCATACTTTTTGATAAGGCGGACAGTTGCGGGTGTTTCATTTATCTGGTTGGCTGGCGTGTGTATATTCATACTTCGTTGTGGCCTAACCATGGATGTTGTTCACATGGACACACAATGGAACAACAACATCCATGGTTTCAGCACCAAGGACAGCACATGGCGCATCTCATAACACATGTAAAACGCCTGTTTGAACCAGAATTGAAATATAAAATATCTTTTTTTTGTCCTAAGATGGAAGCGTATCTCTTCTAATTGCACCCAGGTCATTCTCGGTATCATTGTCCGTATGAATAAGGCAAGGCGAATTTTGAGTCCTTACACGCAATTGTGCCAGAATAGAGATTCGAGTCAATGTATCAAACAGAATATATTCCAAACAGGGTCATTGCCCTTATGCATGCCTTGTAAACACGAGCATATAAAAAGGCGAAAAAGCACCTTCCATTTTTAAACACAACCATCAAGGCGTTGTTATTTCTTCCACATGCAAACACAAGGTCAGAGCTCAACATGGAACAAAAGCAGCGTCGTGCAAACGGCACCCAGCGGGGCTTGGCCATATAAGGAGACAATTAAGGCATCTCGTAGCGGAATATAAATGGCTCGGCTATTGTTTCGCTGCCTGTAAATGTGCTGCGTCCGCAGTAACAGGCGCGTAATAAAGGCACTCACTGGCGCCATCACTTTAACAGTCGTTATTGCCCACCCCCTGCTCATTATAAGGACGTACTCCGCTTCTGGGGCGTGCATTCGTGGTCTGTTCTCAACACACCGCACGATGCTGCAATTATAGAAGGGCTGGAAACATAGATTTTGCCTCTAACGGCATAAAATTCGTCCAATTTTACGAACGACATGACATGACAAACCGCTTGTCGTCTGCTCAGTCTTCTGAATTGCCGCTCTCTTGACGAGCCTGTATATTGTACCAGAGGAGCAATATGGCGCTTTGTCATGTTCTCCACATACGTACAATAATGAATTCACACTTAACACACTAATGATTCGCTCTTTTGGCATAGGTCGAAGCTTTTTAAAGAATGAATAGTGTGAAAACTCCTTCAGAATGATTGGTACATTTCTTGTCACTCTCTGCAATCAATTTAGAACAGTAACAATTTGAAGGTGATTAAGTTTTAACTGTCTCACAGTTGGAAGAAATTTATTTATCCCTAGCTAGCTACTCCTTGTTCTACATAACCTCAACTGAGTGATGCAGCGTATCATGTTTTTAGATGTGAGAGCGGCGGATTCCTTAAAATTGAAAGAAAATCACAGGTGAATGACCCCAGTTTATGTTCTTCGTGTTAACTGGCAATTGTAAAAGATAACCGGTAACAATAAACAGACAGGTCATGTAAATAATACATTATGTGAACAGCGATGTTTTTGTGATTCATGTTTCCCTTTATGTTGCAATTGCTCCTTTTGTTGCAATTATGTCCTGCCTTTGAGTTCAGTGTATTTGCCTTTTAAGACTCGCGGGCCTGTACCGGTCACATTTAGAGTGAAAGATCTATGTTTGCACCAAGCGCCGATCTGACCAAAGCACCGCATTATCGTTTCTTCGGTAACCTATAGGCGCTTCTTTGTGCTCAGCTATAAAGTGTTTCCCTGAGAGACAAGAGATAGCGGCCGCCTGTGTGATGTTATCGCACTGTAGGTATTTACCGCACTGAGTGATGGGGACTGACGCCTCTCTTCTGCATCTGCCTGATAAGCTAATGAACACGCCTCACGGAGTCAGGCAGGAAGATTCAGGAGAAGAAAATCTAAATTTGCTGACAATCCACGGTGGGGCGAAACCCACAATGGTACCGGTGCGGGACACTTGGTTGAGTCCTGTGGCGAGCCCTCCCCCCTCGCCGTGCCTCCACGCCGCATGAAATCTTTATACGACTCATTTGTGCCCACAACAGCTCCGAAAGCACCCCCATGACGTCATCTTCCATACACCACAGCAGAGGTATTGATTGGTCAGTGGCTGGGATGTAGACCAAAACTAAATCTCAATAATTTTGCGACGCAAGGAAATTGTCCAAAAGCGCAGAAGACGGCCATCCATGTCCGATATTTCATTTTACCGAGAAGAGGATTTGAACAGAAGGAAAGTTGCATTATTGAGCCCGTGTTCTAAAACGGACCGGAGACCTAATTGGCCCTTGGGGCTAAACAGATAAAATCTGTGCTCGTTCATCCGTGGTTTGGAGGGCACTTTAAGGTAACCACAACGATATCAAGGACCCTTTGTGAGATCCATGATATTCTGTATGAATATTTCCCAGACGAAACACCCTATCGTGTATCAGGTGGCACGCAACAGCTAAACGTTCTGTAATCGAAACTGTTCGTCTTTGTAGACAAAGTCAGTCTAAAACACCCATCACGCGCCGGGTCCCCTTTCTTTAAGACTGAAAGGTTTTACATCTTAGGCTGGACGGTCGCCAAGACGAGACACTGTCCAATTTTCATCAATGCGCAAGACAGTAGAAAATTAGACAGGTGAATTGTGTGACACCTTTAACACCGTATGATGTCTGACATAATGTAACCGCAGGTATTGAGAAAACGTAGCCGCAAATTAACCGGACGAAAACGTGCACTCGCGCTCACCTAGGCCTCTTCCAGGCACCCCAAATTTATCGGATTTCTCCGGAATCCTTCCTACCATGACGACAAAAATCCTATTACCTTTGCCGGTGCCCCTACCCTTTGCGGGTTGGGGTTAGTAAGAAAACTCTGACTCAACATAACGTTGTTGTTTGATTGAGTTTTTAAGTCATTTTTGTGATGAGGTGATTGTTCTGGCGCCTCCTGTAACACCGTTTGTTACCAAGGGTCAAAATGTCTTAATATACCAATTTTCATGTCCTCCAGACCAGAACAAATAACCATAAATCTGCCATTCCCAGGTCGAGCCTCGAGGTCATGGAAAAACACACAAATCTTCGACAGGTTGGTAGCAAAAGTGGCGCATAAAATCTCGGCCAGCCTATGAGGTATCCGAGGAGGCGATTGCACCAAATTTCGCCATCAGAGTGCATGAGATGTAACGGGAGGGGCGGGGCTAGAACACACCGCCATGCGGAACTCAGCTGGGGTACCGGTCCCGTCCTGATCTACCCCGCATTATCACCGCATTTTCTCACGTTAATGTTTCATCATCATCGTCAATGCAGGTGGATTAACAAATAACAGAATAAGGCCCTGCCTAAGGATTAAATACGCTATTTTGTTACGGAATAATAAGAAAAAAGAATGGATGCACAGCCAGCGGCAGGTCCCGTGACCAGTTTCTCTTTTCTCCCATTCAGGGTTCGCAAAGGTGCGGGACGATATGAGCTGCCGTAATTAGACCACTTACTTCTTGGAGGGTTTAGTTTCCTTCTTGGTGTCTCGTCGTTTGGCGGTGGACTGTTCTTGGGCCTGTTGTTGTTGTTGTTGTTGGGTCTGTGGGGTCTTGTCGTCCCGTTTCCTTATCCTCACCATACGCGGCATTTTCGTTGCACTTTTTAATCCAACACGGCGTCGAAAAGCTTATGAAATGACAGCACAGCAGCGTCCTTTTGGAATGGGTCGGTCCTGGGAGCCAGGGGCGGCCGGCATCAGGAGCCCGGTCTGTTCTGGTGTCTGCTCTGCGCGGGCCGCCTCCCGACAGAGCGCCGGCAAGCCCGGGAATGCGCCAGGAGAACTGCAGCACACATCATACCTGCACGGGAACCGTCCGCCGATAAACACCACCACAGTAGCTGGGCCCAATACATCCATCTGGCCGACAAATCATTATTTTCTCCGACGTTTACAAGAAAAGAATTAACAATAGAACGTCAGCACCGGCACATCGAAGGCTCCCCCGGCCATTTCGCGGACGAGATTCTCGCGTGGGTCCCGGAAGCGTGATTTGTGAAATCACGAGAAAGCCGCTCCTCTCCGCTGGGGCGGAAGGCGTTGCCCAGTTTGGGGCAAACCCTCTCTGGATCCGCTATTCATACTGCAGCTTGTAGAATAAATCTGGCCCCCCTATCAATTAAAACCAGGGGTGTTGCCACGTCATTACCTTCAAGGCATCAACATCAATATTCATCACAGGACGATATCGACCGATAGGAACTGATAATAAATGGAAGAATCGATAACCTGATGGTCTAGCGGCGGGGTAAGGGCACGCCAGCAAGGCAAGGGTGACAGCGCGAACTTGGAGCGTGGTTCTGTTTGGTGGTACACCACTCGCGCAGGCTGGAGAACAAAGGCGGGCTATTTCAATCCAGCTAGATTCATTAATCCACTATTAATTCATACCCTTCGTCATTATTGTAACCAAACCTGTTAACGTGTCGATTTAACAGGTGACGTGATTATGTTGCGTGGGTCTCCCCAGGGGTCATTTTTCCTAAGTCCCGTCTGCGCCGTTTTAGATTGCACGACTTCAAAGTAGGCTATGCAATATGCAGACGCTTCAGTCGGTTATTCCGTCTTGTTGTATGCAATGAAAACTAAAGGCGATTTTTATATTCAGTCTATCTCTATTGGGTGGCACTCTAAAATATTGCAAAATTGAATGAAAAAATGCGGCATTTAGTACAGCGGATGGCAACGCGTTTTTGACATATAAATGATTGAATATGTTTCCCACGAATAATTGAATACACATTAAACAAAGTAAATGACAAGTATATATCAACGATCGAAAGTGATAATGACTAATTACATCCAGAAGCCTTAATGACGTACACGGTGTATCCTTTGACATAGAAATGTATCTAAATGTTCTTATTCTTTTTTAACCTAACGAAAGGCGCCTCAAGGCGAAAAGTCTGTTTTAGAAGTGTGTAATATTTAACCAAGACAGCTCTTTTTGCAGTATAGTATTAACGTTACCTCCCAGTCCCCGGGGATATTACAGCAGAATTACGTGTACATGGATACCTCTGGTTGCAGGGCGTTATTAACACGGCCCTACTGTAATAATGCGGGCTGGCGGCTTTGTTCGATGACCTACTTGTGACAAAAGAAGCATACGTTTCGCTAGAAGAACACATCCCACGAGCAGTGCATTACTATTCCCAAGGAGTAGAGATCCAGGTCTACACAGATCCGGCCATACATTATACAGGCTATCTCCCCGACTAGCCTAGGGCTGACTGCTGGAATGGCACAGTTCAGTTTGACAAACCGACTAGCTCTGTTGCTCCCAGCCATGCTCGTTTTGTCGTGGAAAGTTGTCGGTGTTCTATCCCAAGGCGCACATCTGTTTGTCAAATGTCAATCATTTTACAACTGCCTGGATGTGACTGGAGGATACTGACGTGAGAGGTCCTGTAGGGTTTCTCAATGTGCATGAATCATTTCTCTAACGATTCTTATTTGTACTTCTGTATCTGTATAACCGGTACATCTGTATCTGTATATCCGAGCTAGCTAACACATCAGCTACTTGTAGATCATTACGCTTCACGTTTTATTTGTTTTCAACAATTTTCAGTACCAGATATGACATATATGTGAAATGTAATGCAGCAGCTGTGATTTTATATTTAGTCGATGCTTCAAAATGTCCTGTCCAGTAACAGCATTGATGTGGACAAAAATTGTAGCGGAAGAATCCGAGAACCAAAATATCAAATCAGTACTGTCTCTTCATAAAAGGCTCAGGGTCGGCTCTTAATCTGCTCATAAAGCGGGTTGAACGTCTCTCTGGTACGTAAGTGAAATTCTGATGATGTGCGAACGGACCACGGGGAGGGACTCATTATAAAGCGTCCGTGGATACATGCTGCAGGCGGGCAGCTGGATCCCAGACAGCCTGCCACGACTAGAGACACAATCTGAGTTATATGATAATACCATGATATTGTAACAGCCAGATTGATATGATCAACCCCATGAACAAATCTATAAACATGAGTTCTAGAATGCGCCGCTCGTATATTTCCCTGTTGAATGTTGGGAACATAAAACGCGCAGGAAGGTTATGAAAAATGAGGTAATCTTGTTGAAGCGTGCTGCTCCCAGCCTACTTCCCCCCGGCCGGAATCCCGTACAGACCGGAGGCATACATTAGTTCTGCCGGAGTGTTTATCTGCGCGCCCCGGCTGCGGCATCCTTGCCCCTGGCTTTTATAACCCAGATGTTTTCCGGAGATCTGCGGCTGGCTGTCGGCATCAATATTCATCCGACTAGAGGAATCAATCGATGTTTATCAGGAGAGACATTTTTCAAGACTGCCGTGCCGGGATGGGTGTGTCGTCGGGCCGAGACCGAGATCTCAAGTAACGGAACTCTGCTGTAAAGGCACCTGGTGCACGGACTGCCAAGTTGATTGGTTTGATTTATCATTAAACACTGCTTATTGATTTTGTTAAATGTGTGTAAGTGCCAAGCAGCGAAAAGCGCGTTGGGAAAGGAAATGGAAACATCACCGCCCAACAGCGCTGTTGAAAATGCTTTCACCTCAAACCGCTTTCACAGGAGGCGCTGCGATAACCCGGTAAACCCGCTTTGTATCGCTCTTTGTGGCAACGTCTACATGCAGCACCGCTGGTAATCTGCCATGCACAAGGAGCCAGGCAGACTGTAATGTTACTCCTGGCATCGCTTTTGATTACCGTGAACTCCGTGTTAGCGGGATTCGGAGTTACAGGATGAACGAGAAACCTTGAACCCCGAGCAACCTAGGCGATAATTGTCGCCTGGCACGCCACATGAGGAGAGTTATTAATTACCATTACACACAGTACGTCACGACCTCAGGACTGTCCCACTTAGCATGGCCACGAGTCTTTGCTGTATGATACACGTCGCCAAGAGGCCAGGATTACAAAAGGGGGCGTACACAGAACATCGGTATAAAAGATAAATCGAGTAGAGAAATAGCATAATTCAGAAAACTAAAAGGTACAAATCTAAAGAAAATGGAGAAGACGAGTTCCTAGGACGAGAGAGTATTAGATCCGCCCCTTGGACTCATTCTAAATGGAACACTTCTGAAATTAAATGAGCTGTCTTCTCTCATTCACGTAACAACCTCTAACATCAGACAATTGGACACAAGCACGGAAACTTTGACCCGATACGATCTTAATCTGCACGCAACCACATACAAACCCACTCTCTGGGGAGTTAGTGGCCAGAAACTGGTAGAAAATGATGGTGTGCTCCTGGCGATGGGAAAACAGCCATACATCAAAATGTCTTCATTCTGCTCGGGGTCCAAGAAACGTTACTACCTGAACTATGTATGCATCATCTTCCTTTGTCATGTTCTTCCTTTAGACAGCTTAAAGAGGAGACAACCAGCTGATACACGTCGTTTAACCGTTTTGCAATGTCTTTTCAAACTAGAACACAGGGACTACCACGAACAAGAGTAACCATGACGAAATGACAAGGTAGCTATTCTTCAGAAAAACTAAATGCAGCATAAACGTGATGCGGAACTGATAATACAGTGGGCAAAGAGCGTTGAGTTGTTTGTATGGTACAATAGGCTGGAAGATATGGTAGTTCTCGGAATGATAACACGGCCACAAGTACTCTTCCTGGGCAGGGTACTGATCCATCATCCAGCACAGCTTTATAAATCAGACAGACTCTGGGGACCAATTCACAGCTTGGTAAGGAGGAACAAATAATGATGCACCGACGTGCATAATCTGTGTCTAATAATGTTCACCTTTACTTAACTTCCACACCTCCCAAGTATGACATTCCTGTCACTTGGGTATTATACTCGGGTATATTATAGCATTTGCTCATTGATTATGCAAATATGAGCTTCTAATACCTGACAGCACACCAAATATCATATAGATCCATCAATAATTCTTGAGTTATGCTCACACACACACACACACACACACACACACACACACACACACACACACACACACACACACACACACACACCATACACACACACCATACACACACACACTCACTCACTCACTCACTCACTCACTGTGTTTTGAGTAGGATAGGGGAAGAGTTGGAGAGGTGGAAGAGTCAAGTTCATGGTCCCTAAACCCAAAATAATTCCTGGAAGTCTGAATTTTCCAATGTCTTATTTCCTTTTGTCTGAGGTCAAATAATGCAGTAAGAATTGCCTGTTTGATTTTGGATGACAATCAGAACAAAATAATATCGGTGGGGCAGAAACTGTGGAGGGAATTATTCAGCAGAAGTGACATGATGTGAACTAAGATGTGGTTCAATAATGCATTTCCTACACTCCATCCCCTCTGGAATTTTAAACAGGAGACAGTTTAAGTGCCATCAATTTGCAGAAGATGTATAGTTCCCAATCTGTGCAAGTTCAGATTCTCCTGCTTGAAGATTTTCCACACGTGCCAGACTGACATAAGCCATTAACTATGAAGGCTGTATTATGTAATGGAATACTTTGCCCGCTACTTGGGTGCTAAGCCAGTTTAATCATTCCCTGCTTGCAGTAAGGTTATTCTGTTTCAGAATAATATCATGATCTTGACAGCTAAAAAGTATAGAGCCTGTTGAAAATGGGAGAATCAGAAGTCAAGATAAAACAATACATGAAAAATAAGAATAATTGTCAAAACTAAACAATCAACAGATTGTATCTGTGGATATTAATTTTCTTTTCCTTGCAGCCTAAGAACTATGTAAACTCTGTGTCTTTTCTCTCTTCTGGATTGATCCATGTTATACACTTATCTGGGGAATAAGGAATTATGTAGTTGTCCTTTGAATAATTACAAGGTTGGTCTGTCCGTGGTGCTGAATTTCTGGATGTGACAGAATTTTGTTTCAGTCGTGCCAATATCACCATAGGTCACTCTTTTTACCTTATGTTTCTTTTCTCTACATTGAATCTTTATTCATAAGCAGCAAAAACAAATGGACATAGTACAAAAAAGAACTGTTATCCAGACACCATGTTGCTGGAAATTGCAGGTCAAAGTTAACGCTATGGCTGAGGTCCTGTTGCTATCCCAGAGGCCTCCAGCTTTTATGGACTTATCTGGAAAGGCATTAAGGAATAAATGACATCATCCAGCGCTGATGTAACGGCTCCCCGGGTGAAGGTCTGCTTACAGAATGACACAAAGCTCCTGTTCTGCTGGCTACACTGTGAAGACCAGCTGGTGTCTAGTTAGGCCTGTCTTGGTCAAGTCATTGTCACTTGGATTAGATCCATTGTTCTTACCTCAATGTTGTCTTAACAATGACTTACACATTTGTAAAGCTAGATCTACAGTTCAGAAGCCCTGGGTCCCTGCATGTGCAAAACCTACATCAGATCCCAAAATTTGTATTAAAAAATAGCAAAGAATTTATCCAATGCAATTGCTTAATCTCTTTTGTATCATGTTTCCTGGATTAATGTAAACCGGGATTTGCTCAATAAACTTTAAAGTAGATCGGTACATCTCATGTGAACACTTCAATGAAATACACAATCCATGTGTCTATATTTTCCTTTGAGGTAACACGAGGGTGCAATTTCTAGCTGAAGACTAAACACAGCAAAACAAAACAATAAAGGAGCACAGTACTGTGAGTCATAAGCTTCTCTGTATTGGCATTATTAGCTTCTCTAATTACTGCAATGATATCTACCCTTGCCAATCTGTGCCAGCCTACACTGGTGATAGGTAGCAAAGCTAGCCATCCATTTCAGGCTCCATACGTTACACTGATTGTGTTCTATTGATTGCAGTAAGCTTGATTAAAGCGGAACTTTATCTGCATATCGGCTGCTAATCTCATTGGGGTTCCTGGCACGTCAATGTCGACATTAGCGCGGGATTGAACAGATTTGGGCGTTGGGTAAACTCCAATGTGAGATGCCATTTTCAGTGGCAGATGGGATGGAGCACACCTTCAACTTCTAATATGGAGGTGCTGGGGAGGGGTGCAGAAGGAAGGTAGAGGAGGAGAACATGCACTATCCAGGACCAGGAGTGTTCTCACAGCCAGGATCATGTATCAAGAAGAGATTTCAGACTTTGACAGTTTTGTGCAATTGTGAATGTAATGGAGCTGCATTGTATGATTATGGGGAAATAACTGATTGCATTACATTATAGAATGGAAATATTAATGATATGATTATTACTTGATGATGATGATTATATGACGTAAATTACTGGTATTACATCAGAGTTCATGTTTTGTACCATGATTACACAGTACACATTTCTGAGGACATCAAACCACATCCTCCTAACCAGGTCATAACGAGATACATCCCTGTTAATCTGCTGAAACCAAATCTCTGCCCACTCACAAACTCCCAGTAAACTAGACCAAACTAAACCAACAATGTACCAAACCAAAGGCATTCTGCACTTTAACATTACTGTTTTTGCATATAATGTAGCCTGCTGATCTATGGAGGATCTTTCATCCTGTCTTCACTGTAGTATCATCCTCCTGCCTCTTGTCATTAGCCTACAATATACAGCACTAATTTTACATGGCCTGTTGAGCTATAAAGAATCTTCTTAGAGCTGTCCACTGTCAGTTTGCTTCACTTCACAACACCTCCTGCCTGTTGACATCAGTCTATACAACATGACCAGCAGCAAAGGCCTG
Organism: Branchiostoma belcheri; assembly: GCF_001625305.1. Taxonomy (NCBI): domain Eukaryota; kingdom Metazoa; phylum Chordata; class Leptocardii; order Amphioxiformes; family Branchiostomatidae; genus Branchiostoma; species Branchiostoma belcheri. Next base: position 164,575 of record NW_017803954.1, on the reverse strand, counting down.
AAACCTGACACAGTAGACCTCCTAACAGTTGTCACTGATAGAGCAGGCTGTGGTGTAATCATGATGCTCCTCACAGCTTCACACAATGGTGCATCATCAGAAGGCAGTGTGGATCTGTAACCATCCCAGTATCATGATGGGAGGTCAGACAGCTCCTGTCAGCCTGTAACTACCAGTATCTATAACTAAGATGTAGGCTTGCTATTGCCTGTACTTCAGCATTAACAATGAAAGGATGCAGTCATGTAATGACAAAGGTTACTTCTATATCTGCTTCAACAGCATGTAATCAGTCAATCAGAGGTAAAAATCAAATGAAAAACAAATTTGATCAAAAGATGTTAACAGTTAACCTAAACAATGTAAAGATAATGATAGCTTATTGACAAAGCATAATTGCTTTATCTTTAGAAAGTACCCCCCCCCCCAAAAAAAAAACACAGAAGCTTGTCTGCACATAAAGGCTTCCTTACTCCTCATCACAGGTCACTTACGTAATGTTTCATCACATAGATGTATCAGCAAGTTTCAATTAGTTTAAGTAGTTATCCTCCCCCAGGCAAACAGAGCAGGCAATATAGGTTTATAGATCTGGCAAGAGCTGGTCTGTTATTCCTGTGATAAAGTCTACCGGATCCCAGAAGGCCAACAAAATTGATTGTGCATTACGTTCATAACAGACTTTATAGATTTCTATTTTTGTATATTTGGGGCTCACCTGTGGCCCTTGACACAGTGTGACAATATTCACTTATACATATTGAAAAATTTCTACATTCAACCCAATCATTGTAATCAAATCAGAATAAGGGTTTGGCAAATTCCTTGATATGATCTGATTCTTTCTGATGACATTGTGATGCTTTAGCAGGCCTGTTCATTACATAATTTCCAAAAGACAAATACAAAATTAGAAAACATTGGGTACGATAAGCTTTCTTATCATCTCATCTAAGCCTTAGTCTAATTATTTGACCATTGGGACACCACAGAAGATCTGACAACCAGTTTTCTCCACCCTTCTGGGTTTTCTGTTCTTCTTGTTTCATTTGTGTCATGCCAGTCTGTTCTTTGATGTTGTCCTCCCATCGTTTCCATTGCGTACCCCTCTTTCTTCCTCCCCAACTGTTCAATGCATACTGGTAATAGTCTTGGCCAGTCCTAATGACAGTGATACGTGGCCACACCACTTCAGTTTTTGTTTCTTTACTGTGGACATGAGGCCTTCGTCTATGTTACAGTACATCCAGTACAAATGAAATATCGTCAAGGAGCCCCGGGTAAATCACCAAAACTAATATATTCTACAGAAGGGGCAGACAGAACCTTTCAAACATCAGATTATATATCGCTGCACTGCACCACCTTCCAACCGGCTACACGCATGAAGAATTCTTGATGTTACTTGCCAACCCAAACCACAGCACATTTACCGGATGTGTGACATGATTGCTGATCTTTGTTTCAGAGATCATACTGTTGATCTATATGGGGTGATACTTGAATTTTTCTCCTGGTCACAGACTGGGGGTGGTTCTTTGATGTGTGACGGGGCAACAGGTTGGATCATTCCAGGCTGAGGTGTTAAAATCAAAGAACAGGAACGCAACCAATATCAGGTAGTTATCCATCAATAGCAGATGGTATCCAATGACATTCATGATCATTTTCCTGGCTTCATTGTAGAGCAGAAGTCAACTATTTGAGCTATGAAATACACAGTTTAAGAATGAAACCCAACTTCCAAATGCTGCAATAACTGTGAACAACCGGACTAAACAATTTATACCCCATTTCACACATCATCAGCTTTTAGCAGTCTACACTACAGCTCAAGTTCATGTGTGTGATCTCCTTCCATTGTCAAATAGTAAACTATTACCAACACGGTTTTCAAACATTTTAAATATTAGATGATTTTGAAAATGCCAATTAAGTAACAAGCCAAAGCAGCCCAGGAATAGCAGTGTAAGTATTGGCTACTGTGTAACATTAAGCACGGTCCTGATTTTCTGAAAATCTTTGACTGACTCAAGCACAGATGCGTCATGAAGCTCATATTGCACATGGAGTGGCCGCAGTGCAACGTCATTGAGATACCTTCAGGACAAGAGTTGGCAGGCAGGTTACACTAGTCACATCAGCAGTCATGGTGCCCAAGAGGTGCTGGTGCGGGGAGACCAGACAATACAGGACACAGCTGCTCAGGTGTGAAAACCCATTTAACATATGAAAAATTATTGACAAGGTGGAGACTCCCTGCCAACTGACAGGCTGGGGTGAAAAGGGCAGGGAGGTTTTGTGGACCATGTTAATCTCCATCTGTGATATCCAACATTATATTAGGGTTATGATGCACAATTCTCCTGAGGTGTCACCATCTTTCAGCAGTGATGAATTAGATATGGAATTTTTGGATGGTCAACAGCATCTATGAAGATCTGCTGGTTGACGGGTCAAATATTCAAATTTTATTACTGCTGTGTACAGAGATATCGTGTTGACTGTGTTTGTCTGTGTGTATTTGTGTGTGTTTGTATTTGTGTGTGTGCTTGTTTGTGTCTGAATCTGAAAGACAGCACTACAGAACAATTTCAGACACAGGAAGTGGGGTCCCAGAATCTGGCCTGAAGCCAGAAAGACCTTGGACACAGTGTGCCAGTGGGCAAATTCCCAGACATGAACAGAGAAATTCACAATGAATAAAACAACGAATCACAAAAAACATTTCATGGAGGTATGACATCTCTGTTTTCTTGTTCCTTTTGTTCAGTATACTCAAAACAACATCTGTTTGAAATACGTGATCCAGTCTACTTGGCATGTTTGGGTGACCCAGGTCATTATAATTATACTTTATTTAGTTGAAAACCACACTTTGATACAATATTCAGTATCATCTGTCACAATCATATTTTGTGCATTGATTTACTTTTTATTGATTATTCATAAGTGTATGTTCAAAGAGCAAAAGTAGATACAACTTAAGATATTCATACTAAAAACTGATGCCACAGCTAGATGAAAAGCTCTGAATCTATTCATATCTACAATGATGTCAGATCTTAGATATGCTGCTTTCACCTTCCCCACAGTTGGCTTTACCCCTGCCTGATGTGTTCCTTCTTCATCTAAAAGCTTGTACCTTTATTGCACCTCTATCGAGACTTTCCAATAATCAATAAAGCTGTGCAATGCTGGTTAGCAGGAGGCTTGGGACTTGGAGAGGGGATTTCACAATCTAACCAGCGACTGGCAAGTCCTGAGTGAAGCTCCGATTGCATATATTGTAGGACGTGTCTGCGATAGAGGTTTTCCACAACGATAGAGCCAGATGTCATAGATTTGAGAAGAAAAGGGTGCAAGAGTTTAATCTTTTAATGGGTACAATAGTTTAAAAGATTAAACTATTGCACCCTCTTTTCAAACCTATGATGCACTGCAATACGACTGAGGAAAAAATACATTGTAGGTGCGTCATACTAGATACTCATTTCTGGCCTTACCCTAGTGACATAAAGAAATACATATTAAATTAAAGGACATTTATTGATGCTTATGAGAATGATAAGAGAGCAGTAAATCAATGGATTCAGATGTAAGAATAGGGAGACGGCCAATGTGGGGTGGGCGGCTGTACATGCATAATACTATAAATACTACAAGTCTTAATACTACTGTTACTGTCCTATCCCCTGTATAATGGTACGGTCCAAAAAGTGGTCAGTTATTCTAATAACCGACCACTTTTGAGGTTACGGCCTGATAACCTATGGGAAATTGAGCTTTCTGATTGGTCAACGTTGCCCAGCTATATGATATTATTTCAACAGGTATATGTAAAAATCTGCAGGGGGTACCTGTACCTGAAGTGAGGTTATGTACGCAGCACTAATGTAGAACCACCCTTGTGATAAGGTAATATACGTAGGGTTAAGAGCTCTCGGGGTTAAGTGTGGATTCTCCCAGTGTGAGCTACGTGAACAAGCCCCATCTGTGACTGGACAATACTCAGCACTGCGTCCCCCACAGCAGGCAATGCTTGAACAGCTCGTGCATCTACACGTGAAATTGGAACATGTGGCCGCCACCGCTGCCAAACGCACCCGCCCATCCATCATAACGCCCCGTGGGCCTCCCTTAATAGGCAAGATGATTCCATTTTAAATATTGAAAAGGCTAAGCCAATGGCTGTGGCATAGAATATCATCAACCTTAACCTTCTCTCTGCTGAGGTAACTTTCTGGCAAACAATGCCCAAGGATTACAGCATTAAGCAGCAGAAAGATGGTTAAAGGAACTCTAACCATGTTGGGCAGTGTGACAACTGGAACTGTGTAGTATCGAGATATGCAAATAAAAGCAACCATATGTTTCTGTGACAAGAGGTAGGAGATAAAATGATGGGACAACTCCCTGTGCACCTCTATCTACATTTCCATACCAGGCAGTATGAGCTGTCTGCACCTACGGGCATGCTGCATCACTTCTGCCTCACCAGATCAAATATCAGCAGGCTCCCCACCGAGACCAGCTCCATAGCATGGTAAGTGCTACATAGTTATTGGTAATCATTTATGATCCTCAGAGTGATAAATTGTACGTAAGGCCATGCACGTCAATTTAATTTATTGGTTCTCAGATTTGCCTTCCACATTTTTTCATTTGCAAAAGAAAAAAATATATATAATTTTTTTTATATGAATACCGTTCAGGTTCTGAATAAACCTCAAAATACCCATATTTTGGCAAGAACAGTTGAAGAAAGTCCCTGACTTCCTAGATGTTAGAGTTTTTTTCCATTTCTCAATGCAATGACTTGGCGACAAGTTCAAAATTCATTTGCATTATAAACCAGCCTGGTATGCTGACTTTGCAACATTTGGGATTAAAGGATGCCTCTTTTTTTTTACCTGCCTGCTTCATTGATTTCTTTCAAAAATGTGAGAACCAGCAAATCAAATTGATTTGGCCTAAAAAAAGTGATTCCAACACATCTGGGTTAGACATCAATACAAGCTACTGTGTAATGAAAGAAATGCAACTAATCAATGAAAAGAATTCAACATAAAATATGGCCAACAAAAAAACATATATTTTTTATTCCATGTTACACTAATATATATAAACATACAAAAGGACTTACAGCATTATAATTAGAATATTCACCATAAAATGTATCATATCTAGTCTACATAAACACATGAATATTTCCCTTTCTTCTACCAACAATGTATCTAAAATAGCAGTAACAGAAGTGTGAAATGATTGCATCATCATTAAATTATATATTAAACTAGCAAAACCCAATATTATATAAGTGCCTTGAATTCTCATTTTTTAAAAATCTCTGAAGACTATTAGATGGTACAAGTCTGCTTGTATGATAACAACTAAATCAATCTCAATAAAGACATTGTCAATTCATGTTGAAATATCTTCTGTAGTGCCCTTTGGCATATTCATCTTAAAAGTCAGGAATTCACCAGTTTTAACCCCAAAACACAGACAAGACAGTTTGTGAACACTAGCAAAGGGAAGAGAATGCCATACTTGTAAATGTATGTTGACAAACACTGCAATCTTTGACTTGAACACAATGTTGCAAATCTAGCAGTGTTTTTTTTAAGATTGTAGTTGTAAATTTACCTGTCTTGCAATCACACATAGTTCAGCACCACGGACAAGGGAGGAGGTAAGAATTCAGATGCAGCTAAATTTTGAGCTTCTCTTGTGCTGTATCTTCACTTAAGTCTTGACACCATTATTACAATATTGCATGACTTCAACCTCATAATCTGTATGTTCATGTTAACATTTCCACCACTTTGCCCCCCCCCACATTTATAGTTTGACATTCATGTTCATATTTCCCCTGTAGTCTTCTCCATGTCATAGATAATTTGCAATGGGAACATTATATGTCAGCAGAGTAGGTTGACAAAATAAATATTTGAGATTTCAAAACCCATTTCTTATTTCAAGGGCAACATATCATAATTATCATGACATTAAACCAATCATAAATATTGTACATTACCACAACCATTAATAATGTACTATGTACCTGCCAAACACAGGCATGCCCTACAATCAAGAATTGAGAGTTGCAAAATCCTAACATGCAAAAAAAAACATGGGCCTGCTTTAAACCTTTGGAAAAGACGCATTTTAAAGAAACCTCCGTCTATTTTATTTCAAGGATCTCAACATGCCACTTTTCATGTCATCAGTTAATGTTGAAAGTCTAAGCTTCATTTTTGAAAAAAAATGGCCATTGATCAAAGATAGGAAATACATTAAATAATATATTTATCAAACATATTCTAAACAACTTTGTTTAGTTTTTCTTCATGATCTATAGAAGAGCAACATCTTAGTGTCTGTGAGGCATTGGCATGAATGATGGAAGTTGATAACCAACATCATGAGCAATATACATGTAGGTAGCATTAGACACTTCAAACAGCCATTTTTATAGCAAAGCCCTCTGCAAGGTACCTGTTGACCTAGGGCTGTTCCATTTCATTAGGGAGGGGAGGCCAGGTTAATGATTCAAACTGAAGGGTAAACAGGGGTGGAAAATGAACTATGTACTGAGCACAAGGAGGAACATGTTCCAAACTCAGTTTTGATCATGAGACTTCCAGTAGCCCTACCACTGACTTCACACACGACACAGTTTGTTTACCCACAGATGTACCTAACGCAGCTGCAGCAGGTGACCAGGTGCGACTGTGACAGGTGATGTTTTCTTCACGATTTGTCTGAAACACAGGAAAAAAACGTCATTCAACAACTCCAGTAAACAAATACATTCAGGATTCATCATCAACTTGTTTAATCTGTTGGTTACATTTGTGAACATCTAAAAATGATATTGAGTACTACATGTATGTTTGAAACAGGTGCTTTCATAATTGTTAAGCTAGGGGCCAGGCAGTGGGTGGGGGCTCCCACGACTACAATGTAGACATACTTTTACCTTATATGTAACTGGTTTACTATTTCTACACTCATCCTCTGCTTGCAAGTAATGTATCATCCCCTTTACTTCACTCCTTACAGTCAGTAAATGAGCTGCCCCGGATAAGTCCCTTGGCATGCCCCATCAAAGGACTTAAATAACTGCAGAGATGAGACACTGAGACATGGCTAGTTTGGTCACAGGTTCTGTAAAAGCACCGGTCTGTCACTGTTGTAGGGGGCCAGTCAAAGCACTGTTGGTCCATCACTACTGTGGGTACTAAGAGAAGCACCCATCCATCACTACTGTGTGTCAGCCTTCTCACCAGGCATGCGGCCTTGTGTCTTTGGGTGCACTTTTTGGGGGAATGACATATTCAGATTCAGATGGGCAATATACTACCTAATGCTGACTCACGCCATTGGGAGATATAATAGCTTTAAAAGCTTTGTTAAAAAAAAGGTGGTCTAACAGTACCAGGACAGACTGATGGGTCAGGTTTCCTCACCATCACCTGTCATGTAGGCAGGCCACCATGTCACCTTATGTTTAACCCTACTGTAAGGTGCTGGTACAGCTTAGGGCTTAGTATCAGAGAGGCAGTAAGGAAAGTGTTGTAATAAATGTCACTTCTCAGTGGGCCACTGGGAAAACTAAGAAATAATCTGCAAAAAATCTGACTGAGTACCATCAGGGTTATCTATCAATAAGTGTCGTTTCACTAAAATTTGCTAGGGGGAGCTGCAAAACAGTCTCTTCCCTGCACCAGTACATGTACAGAAACCTTAATGAACTTTCCTTTGGCTTTCCATGAAGTAGCCACTTAACCAGATTACAAATCAGTTTTCGGGAATAATCTTGTTCTTGTTACATTGTTTTGGCCCACATCAAACTGTAGTGCACTATGAGTCTATGACATTGCAACAGTTCAAAGCATGTTCATTGTAAATCCATACATCTTTTATAGGGAAAAAGACTATCCAGAGTAGAATTGATACCAATTGTTAAACATTCATTGATTAAGTATCTTGGAAACTGTGTGATCTGGGCTTTCTTGCCCAGGCAAAGATGGCCCGATATTGATTCAAAAGAGTCACCTTTTGGACAGTTTAGGAACTACACTCAGAGACTGACAATACAAAAGCACCTCCTGGCAGTTGTTTAAGGAGCTGCAGACAGGTGGGACTGGGCATTCCTCAGCCAGAAGAAAATCCACCTACATATTCCATTCTACATTTGTAACGCCTGTGAGCCACCTTTCCTTAATGTACCTCTACAAAGGAGGCTATATAATATCATTTCCTTTTGCAAAACAAGCTCTGCTCTGTTTTAGCTATACCACATGAAGCCACCTTGCAGAAGATGCTATCAATTCAATTAAGTGCAATTGCCCAATGCTACAAATTCAAAGCTATTATTGCAATAGCATACAACTTATATAAATAACACTTAATGGGTCTTTCCCAAAATTCAAAGGAAGCCCTTAAGAAGATTTCAGGAAACTAACATCCATGGACACTAATTCGGGGAGACAACCATTAAAAATGGTGTGGCCGGATGTACCCTGGAAAATTACATCTCATTTCTGCTGATTTTACCTGGCTTTCCCAGCCATACAGATGGCCCTGCCATGGTTGGTTAGCCCAGTCTGCCTGCAGCTCAAGACGACAATTACCATGAGTATAATTGTAACATGTACAGAGTGGCAAACTGAGATTTTCCGGCTCACTTAGATGATGAACATACGTCCAGAATGTTGATGCTGGTTTAAATTGTTCTGTTCATAAACAAGTCAAATACACAGCAGCTAATACAACTGATTATCTGTACCAGCGGAAAGCAGATAATAACTCTCACAAGCTGATGATTTCTATTACAAGTACTCTACATACACATTGAAATATGTATTCCTCCCCTAGTATTCCATAAAACAGATAACAGGACATGGGGTGTAAGATAGAGATGAAGAAAATTACAGTCTACTGTCTATTTTGTAGTGTCATCATTCTTATCTATGACATCTAGATATTCATTTTTCCTTGGAAATAACAAGAGAGTAGAAGCTTTTTCTATGTTTTTTTAAACACTTTTTCATAGAAACAAGCTGACATTCTTCCGTTGAAAGTTTTCCTAGCTTTCCAAGATAAAATGAATTTCCATAGATTTTTAGATTTCTAAGACATGTGTTTGAATCCTTTTGACATGTAGAAAATTTCTAATATTACAGGATAGGACATCCTTCTAAGAAGTATTATCTCTGACAGCAAATTATCAGTATGTATATTTTAATCCATGTAAATGATGGGAATGTTTTACTGTCCCCGTCAGACTTATAGTACATGTACTGGGCTCCAAATACTTTTCTGCATAGCTGCACCAAGAAGATTTTACCTGCACCACCCAGACTTAAGGAAATATGGAGCATGCTACGAACTAATCAGAAAGTATTGCCCTTATTTCTTTCATACTCAATAGGTGGTAACAGTCAATGGAGCAAATTAAAATCCACATACACCCACATCATAGTACATGTATAAATAAACCTAGTACATGGAGCAGTATAGGTTACTGGTACAGGTAGACATTAGAAATACCTACACAGCTCCAATTTTATCTGTACTAACCTGCAGTAGTTTAGAAATATAGTCTGAATTCCCCATCTCCTTGTAAAATGGAATAGTCTTATTTTCTGTGATTTGACATCTCAATTACTATAACTGACTGCAGTAAAAATGTGATTATAAAGCTTACCTCTAATTCCATGTAATGTAGGAACATCTGCTTTGCACTCTAAATGAAGATCCTAAAGCCATTTATAATGTTCATATGACTACATTAGCTTATGGGAGCATACAGGCATTAAATTACCAGGACATGCCAATATTTACCAATGGCCCAGTAGATAGTACAGTTGATTCTGAGGTCGTAGGTTTTATCCCCACAAGTAGTGCATTACTTGAATGGTTGAAGTGTCCCTGTAAAATCCATTGCTTCAATGCATTCAGCTACAAATGCTCCATATGGACTCTGGGTCTTGTCTATTTGAATATACATTGTCTAACTACATAACCAATGTAAATTTGGTGCCTAAAGGTTACTTCAGCAGGGAGAAGTGCAACAAATTTGTGTCATTAGAAAATGTCTAGTTCCCATTCCTACTTGCATATCAAAACTGATAATTTTTCATCATGACAACTTCTCTTTCAGCACAAGGGACAAAACTAATCCATACCTTGTTTTGAACAGGGTTACAAAAATCCTGATATAAACTAGTCAGTACTTGGAGAATTCAAACATCTGTCAAGACAATTTTTCTCAGATCACAATAGGGGGCATCCTAGCAATGCTAGTTTCATCTCTCTCAATCTCTAATCTGTTATCCCATAACAAAACCTAACAAATGAAAAAAATCATCCACAAGATTCTGATTTTTCATATCAATTCAACTACAGCAGCAGAAAAATGAGCTTCTTTCCAATGTATTATTTGTGATTAACGGCATGGCAACAGTTAATTATGTCCTATCCTCAGCCACAGGCAATCCTCTGCTCTCTGATTATTATAGTGGAACAATTAGGATTACTGGGAGCATCTGTTTTTGACAGGTCTTTGAAATCAATCCTAGTTGCCCCATAACATACTGCCATTCAAATCAGTAGTTGGCTGCCCAACAGACTTTTCTGTGAAGTACTAGAATTGCTAATTAAGGGGAACGTCAGGATACACCATGTAGCTGTGTTACAATGTCAAGGACAATAATCTAACAATGACTACAAGATGTATACAAAAAAGGCACATGTAAATGCAATTTCTGCAACAGATTGGACAATGCCAAATTTTTGTCAGCTTTCTGTGGTAGGTCAAAAAGAACATGAACTGCCTTTGCAACCTACATGTATTTCTGTGCTGTATCTCTGCAAATTGGCATAATATACAGTTAATAGGTTAATAATTTGAATGTTATGTAAACATATGATGGATTTTTGCATTTTTGCCATTTGCTTGTTTACGGTCATGGAATGGAGAGCAATTTTAACTTTTCACACAAATCAAAGCTATAATGTTCATCTATTAAATATTATTATCAACAATGCCCGTACAATTTGAAATAAAAATGACTTTACTAGTCCAAGTGATGAGAGTTAGTAACTGACTTGATGAGGCCCTAGCAGCATAATGTACTGCAGGTGCAGCTTACAGTCCTACTGCAGCAGGGGGTCACCTTCAGAGCTGTTTGTGTCCTATCGGAGTAGTACCTCACATCAAAGGCTCAGGCCACAGAGTAGCCTGTCCATCAAGCAGCCAAGATTTATTCTCAAAAAGGGTGGACCACACGCTGATGGCTCGGCCAAAGGCTTGGTCATTCATCTAACTGGGGGAGGTTCATTATCAAAGAGTGTGGGGAGGTCAGTTGCTTGGATTGTGCTTTTTTCTGTGCTTGAACTTTACAGTTGAAACAATGCTGTAGTACCATAGGGATACAAAACCCATATTCAAGGTGTCATGATTTTGTATTTAAAGGATGCTGTGAATACCGTGGATGTCTACTTATCAAAGAGATAATCTATTCTTAATAGGTGGTTCAAGGCCAACATCCATAGCACCTGGGCATCAAAGACTTCACCTATAACTCTGGATATCTCCTATGACAAACTCTTAGTCAGTTTTCTGATGAAGTAAGTCTCTATTCTCTTACCTTAGAAATTGCAGTGTTTCAAAAACCATGAGAAATTTGGAATGCAAATTTAATTTTCTGAAACCTTCTTCTTGACCCCCATGCCTGGAGGTGCCCTCATCTGATGTTCTTTTGACCACAATATCCATAATTTGATCACTGAAACTGAAATCTCTGTGACCATCAGAAGCTGCCAGGGATCTAACCAGGAAATCTACAGGTGAATCTGTACTGCAAAAATGCCAACTTGCAAGTGTGTCCAACACAATGAGTCATGAATAGTACGAATAACTCACAACACATTTCTCCTCTTCATTTCTTATATATGTATACAGATGTCTTTCAACAAAAACCAAGGAATTTTCAATGTAAAGTTAGAGCAATCTGCTGATTGTATACAAATAGAGAATATAATTAACATGTCAGATGTAGTTATTTGTAATTATGAAACACCAAATGATATATATAACATACAACTGTGCCTTGTTGGCTCCTCCAATAGTATGTAGTAGGGACAGAAGATTGACTATTAAGTCTGTACATCAAGGACTGAAAGTGGTATCTTACAAGCACACTAAGGCTAAAAAACGGAGGCAGAGACCTGTGACAGTTGGTAGAACTTACTGTGAGATACATGTACCTACAGGTAATCCAATAAGGTTAATTCTGGTAGGGTTCATTTGCATCCAAATGTTGTTACCCTTTTTCTCTATGTGATAGAAGATGACACTGTCCTTTAATTACAAAAGCTTGCTTTTTTTCACAAATACCCTATGTATTTTTGGTTATCAATTTCGGATACATATGGGTACTTTCTTGGGCATAGTAAGGCTGATTTCCAAATGAGGCCATGGCAGGTTAATAGAATTAGGGAGTCATAAATAACACTGAAAGCTAAATGAAATTCATAATAAAATCCACAAACAAATCATACAAAGACAATGATGATAATGACAATGACAAGTACTAGTATCTGGGATTGACTACTGTGGAAAATTCTACCAGTTACCTAACTCATGAAAAATTGTCAGGCTTCACAGCACAAACTTCTGCCAGTTTCTACAAACCGTAGCGGAGACCCACATGCCTGGATGATGTTCCTGATCTTGCTCCAATTGAGCACTGGATATTGCAGCAACAACATCAGCACCATGGACAGGCATGAAGATGTACAAAGTCACATACAAATATATACCTGCTATATTTAAAGAGAAGAACACAAAATAGGCCAAGTACAACATAACCAACCCAGAAAAATACATGATACACAAAAGCCCATCTCCAGTCAAAGTCTGATCGAGGAGAGGCATGTCAAAACAGCTTCCTTACCTCACATCTTACACTTCCAACGTGGTTTTCCTTGCATGAAAATATCCAGCCTTTCATTCAGGACAAGGAAACCTGGACTGCCCAATCAACTTCTCAATGATGCAGACCTGACCAGATCCTGGCTAGAATGTGCTTGTGCTATGATCATATTTCAGTCAGATTATCTTAATCACATTTCTATGCTCAGTGATCAGTGCTACATTGTAATTGGACAGGACAGGACAGGACAGGCATTATGGCCTAACTAAGAGTTATGCCGTAATGATAAAAAGCTGGTTATGATAAAAATGCCTTCTTACATGCCAACATGATACAAAGTATTTATAGATGCACCATGATAGATGATGATGATGGGGGAAGCTAGACAAAGTTTTTTTTCAGATTTACAGCGATTGTATCTTTCTTTTGCATCACAGGTAGCTGTGTAAGACTGGACTGTAATGTTAGATCCACTCATCCTGAGATGGACCATATTCTTTTCAATAGTGTGGTGGAATCTGTGACATGCGTGAGGTCTGGCTCTCCTCAAATATAGCACCTCTGGCGTTAAATCTCATCCAAGAGAACAGCCCTACATGAAGCTAGGTACTCATTTTTTAGCTAGGTCTAGTGAGGGATAGGCGTTAAGTGCCTTTCCCAAGTGAAGGACACCACATTTGGGCCCCCTAGGGATTAGAACCTACGATTCTACATCTGAAAACCTTGCCTTAATGTCACCTTGCTGACAATATTTCATCCCAATGCTACTGCAGACATGACAAGGATATATATCTATATGTATGTCAACATTTCACACACTGTGACCTTTCTAGTCTACACCAAGGACTGGAAGTAGGGAGTCATATCATCCTTTTTACTTTGGACCTTGTGACCTATGACCTATACATTTTTATGATAAAACCAGTGAAACCAACACACACAATGGATGAAATATATTTTGAAAAGAAAATGATCACCCAGAGGAAAACTTACTGGTTGCCCAATGCTGACCTGGTTGTTTCTTCTTGAAAAATCGTAATGATTCTATGAGTTAATGTGAAATAGACAAAATGGGTGAGAATTTCAACTTTTGCTTCATGTGTCATACAATGTCTTCCTGAATATCAGTAGAATCATCATTGAAAAGCTGACATTTGTCTGTGGATGAGTTTATTGGTATCATATGTTTATGAAACCAATTTGTTTAAAGTTGCTCTTGACATGAAAACTAAGAGAAACAGCAACAAATTAACGCAAATATTTCTTATATTAATCATACAAGAAATTTGCCCAGCCAAAATTGACTTTCATTGTCCATACTGGTATCCTGTTACAATGTTAAAGCAGATGACATTTCGGAGTGATATCCACACCACCTTTCGGATATTGTTTTTGATAACACACAAGGAAAATAAGAACTGCAGGTAAAATCTGAGTAGTGCGAGTTATTTTGAATACTACCAGCACCAGTGTAGATAGGCAGAAAAAGGCATTACGTGCCCTGATACCTGTGTAACCCACCCAAGGCCTGGCACAGCCATTTCCAGCTGCTTGAAGGGATGTGATTCATTCCGTGGCTTGCCAAGACTCAAAAGCAAATCTAGTTATGCTGCCATGTAATAGAATTTTGCATTGTCGTGTGCTGAACAATGTTCCATCTGAATTGGCATTTTATTCCAAATAAATCACACCAACAGCTGTGTGTAGTGCTTATTGTTACTGAGCAGCCTTAACAGATATGTTTCTGAGTTGGTTGGGATGAAGATTTTGATTCCAAATGTTCTGGCACTGGTGGATAACAAAATCTGTACACATACACCTGTCCATGGTGCTGAACACACCATCAACACAAACATACAGGCTAAGAAGGTAACAATGGTCAATACTCATACAAGGCCTAAAATTCCTTGGGAGCTAGACCTTGCATACACTGTTGTATGCCAGTAAGGCAGTGGTGTATTTATTGCCTCAATAACACAAACCTTCTACATGTATACTATCATAATATGTGAAGCCTGGGGCTTACTGGACAGTTTGAGCAACTGCTGTAGTTCTTCAAGCTATCCTATATATGTATGTATTCTACTACATGTAGAATAATCCAAAGAAAAGATAATCTTTTTGGATGGGGACATAAAGCAGATATTCTTGCATAATAGGAAGCTTATAGCATTAAACCATTGCACCTAAAAGAACCCAACCCACCTATTGAGAAGAGTAGGGGTGACTTGGTTTGCTTGGCAGAAAACACAAGCCATTGGGAAGCTGCATTGCACTACCTGCTACTTGAAAAAGCTTAATTGCTTCACCACAATTGAGTGTGACAAGATCAGAAGAAGAGATGGTGTATCTATCATCCATTTTGTAAGGTAGCAGTTCCATCATACATAATGCATCTTGTAACATAACATTTCAACTTTTACCTGGACTAGCACTGCAGGAAAATATCCATTCAACACTTCACATTTGGGCCCAAAAAGAGCAACTGTTGCAGTTATACATGATAAATATTTAATCAAATCCTGCTATTATATTTACTTAATTCTGTGATTTATCTATCTGATATTATACACATACACACATTGCTAGGTAAATAGAGTAAGTGTTTCACCAAACTGTTTTTTTCTTCTTCACTTCTGATATTTTGGTACCTTGAAATTTTAACCTATTTAAAAACGATTGCTGAAGTTCCATGATAATTCCGTATGTGACCACGCATGGTAGGTTTGAATGGGAAATGAGCGTAAGTTTGACCATATTTGGTGTGGTGCTATGCAGTTCTGAAAACGCTGTTGTTGTTGTGCGCATGGGCGCTTATCCCCGCGCTCTTCTAATCCCACTTAATGAGCCGTTCTGTGTACGGCGAGCTGGTTGTTGTTAATTACATGTCGGCTGAAAGCGGGCGTGATCCCTCCCCTTTCCCAGGCTAAGCCAGAGCCACTAATCCAAAACTATGACGTATTGTGCACCTCGAGGTGAACCTGTGCTCCCCCCTCCGTCCACCCTCCACTGCCCGCACGTCCCCGCGAACACACACCGCTCACCGCCGCCTGGGAACTGTCCGCACAGCGGGAAAATGTCCCAAACCGTGTCGGCCAGCCGTGCAAGGGGATGTTGGCCTTACCTCTGACCCCGCCGCCGCTTCAGTAGAAGGCTGAGGTGGGTTGGAGGCTGGCGAGGAAGAGACGGTCCAGCTCGGCTTCACCACGCGATTCCCCCAGCTCTGACTGTTCCGCACGAGCCCCTATCTACAGATAGATCTCCTCTGCTATTGTTTAAATAAAATACGATATTTACCCCTAAAAAATAAGTAAAACCGCCGAAAAACACTCAAATCATCATTTTTTCCATGCAAGCCTTACCCTGACGGCGATCATCAGAGATCGATTATCCACCACGTGATCCCGCGGTCACGTGAGAAGTACGCCGATCTCGCGAGAACTAACGAGACCGGGACCAAGCCAAGATGGTGGGTAGTTCATGCGTGGTCGCTAAAACTTGCTAAGAAATTGTCATTTTCGCCCGTATTTTTCAACGCCAATGCCGATTGAACGTGGTATATTTCAAAAGGAGACCATTTCCCGTAGATGCACTTAATTTCAGTTTCATAAGTTTTGAATTTGTGTGTAGAACCAGGTCGAAAGTGCAAAAGGCGTGCAGGGCTCTAGCTGATGCCATGTGCTTTCCCAACAGGGTGGGAGGGGGGCCCGCAAATTATTTCTCTCCTCGAAGCAACGTCTGGTGTTTATCCTCTGAGTTCACGAGAAAAATCGATAAAGAACAAAAATCCTCGCGGTGTATCACCACCTGAGCTGTAGGTCTAGTGTTCAATCTCGTCCAGAAGTCCAGGGAGCCCAAGCCGAGATACCTCAAGAATAAAGGACTAAGATGAGAGTAAATCACAAGACAGTCTGGTTCAGGCCAGGAGGGAAATATGTGTAGAATGATGTAGGGAGAGCGAGAGAGGCCAGACAAACAGGAAAACAATCCAATTCGAAAAGAGCATTTTTTTTCGCAACAGGAGATTTTAGAAAATAATTTTCTGCTCGTTTTTCAACGTTTGAATTTACCATAGAAGATTTCTGCACACTTGTGGTTTACTTAAATTTTAAAAGGCCGTTTTAAAGGGAATCACCCTGTAGCCTGACCTGTCTGTGTGATGAGAATGGAAGTGCCGTCTGATGTTGCACCTGATTATTGATCAATCCAACCCTGATGGACAGGTTTAGGCTCAGGAAAATTGAGAAAAACTTCAGAAGGAAAATCTTTTCATTTAATGGTTGAGTAAAGTTTTTAACTATGTATGTGTGTTTTCAACTATGTTTTTTCATGTTTCAAACACGGAATCTCCACTTTACGTCCCATCCTCGAGCACATGCCTAACTAAAGGTCAGTGCTCATTTTCATCTGACTCAAGTGAGGAAATTTCCCAACTCACACACTTGCCCAAGGGTACCACATTGAGGCTGGCCATGGATTCGAACCCAGAACCTTTAGGCTTCTAAGTCAATGTTTTTCTATGTATACCCTGCAGGCTGGTCTTCACGTTCTGTTCGAGCATGCCTCGGGGTACGCCCTGTTCCGCGTGGAGGAGACTGAGGAGATCGGGATGCTCCTACCCACCGTGGAGAAGAGCGTCAAGTCGTACGAAAAGTTCAACTCAACGGTGAAGCTGGTGGCCTTCTCACCATTCAAGTCTGGCACAAATGCACTTGACAACTGTAACGCTATTTCTGAAGGTAGGAAATAAGAGTAAGAATGTTCATTCAAGGCTCACCACGTCCTTAGAAACTAGTAAGAAAAGAAATCAGATGAAATAGATGATGAGAAAGAATGAACCTTTCACTTGACTTGCATTTGTAAAACCCTAATGATTTCTTATTGGTTTCATTATTATTGGCAAAGTTCTAAGAATATCCCAGTCATTTTAGTAATACTCAAGTTGCATGCTGGAGACAATCATGACTTAACAATAGTGACAGTTCGGAACCTTAAGGCTTAACCCTGCTGTTCATGTATGCTGTATCAGTGTTCTCACCAGGATTTTTTCACAGCATAGGGGGCCAGGTTGCGGGCAAACCCACACATCGAGCGCCGAAGGCGCGAGGGCGAGCGCCGCAGGCGCGAGTAATGTAGGGGGGGTCCGGGGCATCCTCCCCCGGAAAATTTTGAAATATATAACCCTCTGAAACACCATTTCCTGCATTTTGAGGGTCAAATTTTGAAAAAGTTTTAATCTTTGTTACAGCTTTTTTTAAAGGTTCAAATCCAAAATTTATTTCAAAAATGGAGTTACTTGTCTTATGCTTGGTACAGGTCTTGGGCAAAATACTCAGACACTGTATAGACTAATATTTAAAAATGCTTCAAAAAGGAAACTACTGGAGTACACTTGTATCATGTTTTAGAATTTGCTCTGATATCTTAACTTTGCAACATCATAATTAGCCCAAGCCTCGGCACAGTTCAAAGGGTTTCTTCTATCAACACAACATCGGTAGCCAACAAGAGGTTCTTTGGTATTAAAACACGCAGTGCTTCCCCGTGGCATTGGTAAATTATATTGGTAAAATGGTAGAATTACTTGATAATGAGCTATATTACCGACGAAATCAAGAACATTCTGAGGGAAAACACCGTAAAAACTGGCTTCTGTGCAGCTGTGTCAATTTCTAACATGTGTTGCGTGCGCGCCATCTTGGAAGAGTCTATTCTGTAAACAGGGGGAAAGTTTCTTGGAAATACTTCAAACCCTTGTCAAATGATAAAAAAATACGATATTGTGCAGGAACAACATGGCATACTTATTTATTAATTCTTAGATTTAGAATTTAAAATTGTATTGACAGATGTTGAAAGGTAGACAACAGTAGATTTGAGACATCGTGGTCCCTTGAAATGAACTTATCCAAAGCATGCCGCTCAGTCCCAGTCCAGTTAGCGCTGTCAGTTTAATTTTTCGGTAAATTTCTCCATGCAAGACGATCCAGCCAAAAAAATTGACAAGTTTGG
>NW_017803954.1:120389-145593 GCF_001625305.1 Branchiostoma belcheri | reverse complement strand
GTATTACTATTAGGGACTTCACAATCACAGCATCCAACCGCACTAACACAAGAAACCAATAAATTCGGAAAATTTCTCAATAATGTTTGGAAATTAACCTTATAAAAATATAAGTGAATTTTTATTTCAGTTGTAGCCGAAAAAAATGTTTTCATGCGTTTAAAGTTTCGTTTTAGCACCTTGTAATATGTACTTAGTACATGTATCTTGTACATTTGGATGCTATCTTGACCTTTGACCACTGTTGTCGTGAAACACCGTCGGCCATTTCAGTCGAACCGCAGGTCACCGTAGAACGTGTTATTCTCTAAGATACGGCTTTTGCCGGGTCACGATTTGACCCTGTTGCATGGGTGTAAACAACTGCCTATATTGTAACAAAAATACCTCAGACCTACATAATGTTTATACTTTTTCATATCTGCAGGCTTTGCCGTGTACAACCATGTAGATATTTCCGTGCATTGCAAAATGACAGCGAGTCGCTACGGCCTTCCAAACATTAGCAATGTTTGGTCAGTTTTATTTTGCTTGTCTTTTTTGCTGTTCGACTGGATCCCATTAGCTAATACCACAGTGTGATAGCCCACTTCTTCGCCTTTACATTGATGCCAAAGACCCCTGGTAAATTTTATGGCAAACGGGTTTGCCCCCCAAAAAAACTGTGACGATGCGCACATCGCGGTGGTCAAATTTTAGCTACTGACACACACCATCCTGAGTTTCCGCTACATTTTGATACATTTCGCGTAATGTCATAAAATTCGTTTCTTGGTATGAGAAACTGTATGAATGCGGCTGCCACATGCAATATAATAAGTGATATGATAACATTCAAGTATATACAAAAAGAGGAATTTAATACAAGGTTCTGACCATTCAAAAATCGTCAAATTTGAAGTCAATCGGTTTCGAACTCCTGCGTTCGATCCATGGAACCAAGGCAGCGCGTTCTATTTTTCGCGCCGCCAACAATGTTGCAACTTTCTACCGCTGTTTGCGAAAGTTCATCAAAAGAAGGAATCAAGTTTTTTCATCACAAACAGACTTTCTTAAACCCATTCCAAGTCAGACTTATACCATGAAGACGCTAGAGAAAGTGGTATTTATGTGCAACTATACCAATGTCAGTACATATGCCCGATGTATGTATATTTACAGTAACAGGTCATAGTGTCCGATTTCTCCTTCAAAAATTCGGCCATGAAAAATCAACCTGTTGTTGTATTTGTTCATGCCCAAATTCCTTCTCTTCTGTTTTCATCCGTAAAGTGGGTATCGTTTTCAAGCTTACTATTTGGTCGATATTCTTCCACTTTCATTTTTGTTTTATATAACTTTTAACAGAACATTTTTAAAGGCAAAGAAACTGTAAAGAAATTACACTTTTTCTCAAGGTCGAGCTGCAATACACATCGTGCAACTTCCAAACTAAGTACACAGGTGTCAAGCCAACATAACTATATTTCAGCCATATTTTACATTACAGGTGTATTGGTTAGAAGTTAGAACTAGTTGCAAAAGGTTAGCGATTTGAACAAAAATCGTTGAGAATTCGACTGAATGAGCCCAACTTACTATCGGTTACTATATTGTAACAACTACAGGATCCCAAAAGAAACAACACATGATA
Source organism: Branchiostoma belcheri (assembly GCF_001625305.1). Lineage (NCBI taxonomy): Eukaryota > Metazoa > Chordata > Leptocardii > Amphioxiformes > Branchiostomatidae > Branchiostoma > Branchiostoma belcheri. Next base: position 143,960 of record NW_017803954.1, on the reverse strand, counting down.
GATGAGGGAGGGTCTATACTTTATTAAACAATACACCAAATCGACGATAAAATAGGGCAAACGGGTTTGCCCCCAAAAAAACTAAAGGGTACCTATCTCGAGTGGAATCATCTCCATCATACACGGTCAACTTTGAAACCTCGTTTCTCCAACAAACACCACCGGTAATGTACATCTACGACCTTGAGCGTGACGCCGGCCCTTCTTACATCTCACATTAACGTATGACAAGGAAACACTTACGCAAAGCGGAGTTACAAGCGAAACAGTAAACAGTAGCAAACTCTCGCGGATTCTCGCGGATCACATTACCTTGGAAAAGAAGCGCGAGATTTAAACGAGATCTTAGAGAGAGCTGCGCAGAACCGATGCGCATAGCGGTCTGCGGTTCGACTGATTTTGTCAGTCTCGCCGTAGATTTTCGAGCCGTTTTTTCGAGCAAATTTCAACGGTTTTAAACATTTTACGGCCTCAAAAACTGATATAACAAGGAAAGCAAGTTGTAGTTGTTATTTTCATGCGTAACATTTCTTCTGGGGATGGATTATTTTTCCGCCGAGCTGCCGAAAACTAGCGTCATGCCGCGACCATGCGGTCGGGTGCGGGCGGCCGGCGGGAGTATCGGTGAGCTTTCACGATGTAAACAAAGACATTCGGAGTTGTTCACATGAAAATTTTGCTGTGAAACGCCAGTGGGGTGTCAGATTTTCTACCAATGACAGCGTTTTCTTTGCGGCGTCATGGCGAGATCGACAATTCATCGTCAATTCACAAGATTGTGCCGACAATGGAATGAATAGGCTAAAATTTTTATTGGCGCACCGTGCGACCGTGATTTCAAATGTAGTCGCACCGTCAAAATTTTGGGCGCATATGCGACCAAATCAGTCGCAGTCACGAGCCCTGGATGGGGACATAAAGCAGATATTCTTGCATAATACTAATAGGAAGCTTATAGCATTAAACCATTGCACCTAAAAGAACCCAACCCACCTATTGAGAAGAGTAGGGGTGACTTGGTTTGCTTGGCAGAAAACACAAGCCATTGCGGGAAGCTGCATTGCACTACCTGCTACTTGAAAAAGCTTAATTGCTTCACCACAATTGAGTGTGACAAGATCAGAAGAAGAGATGGTGTATCTATCATCCATTTTGTAAGGTAGCAGTTCCATCATACATAATACATGTTACAAATCCTGTAACATAACATTTCAACTTTTACCTGGACTAGCACTGCAGGAAAATATCCATTCAACACTTCACATTTGGGCCCAAAAAGAGCAACTGTTGCAGTTATACATGATAAATATTTAATCAAATCCTGCTATTATATTTACTTAATTCTGTGATTTATCTATCTGATATTATACACATACACACATTGCTAGGTAAATAGAGTAAGTGTTTCACCAAACTGTTTTTTTCTTCTTCACTTCTGATATTTTGGTACCTTGAAATTTTAACCTATTTAAAAACGATTGCTGAAGTTCCATGATAATTCCGTATGTGACCACGCATGGTAGGTTAGAATGGGAAATGAGCGTAAGTTTGACCATATTTGGTGTGGTGCTATGCAGTTCTGAAAACGCTGTTGTTGTTGTGCGCATGGGCGCTTATCCCCGCGCTCTTCTAATCCCACTTAATGAGCCGTTCTGTGTACGACGAGCTGGTTGTTGTTAATTACATGTCGGCTGAAAGCGGGCGTGATCCCTCCCCTTTCCCAGGCTAAGCCAGAGCCACTAATCCAAAACTATGACGTAATGTGCACCTCGAGGTGAACCTGTGCTCCCCCTCCGTCCACCCTCCACTGCCCGCACGTCCCCGCGAACACACACCGCTCACCGCCGGCCGGGAACTGTCCGCACAGCGGGAAAATGTCCCAAACCGTGTCGGCCAGCCGTGCAAGGGGATGTTGGCCTTACCTCTGACCCCGCCGCCGCTTCAGTAGAAGGCTGAGGTGGGTTGGAGGCTGGCGAGGAAGAGACGGTCCAGCTCGGCTTCACCACGCGATTCCCCCAGCTCTGACTGTTCCGCACGAGCCCCTATCTACAGATAGATCTCCTCTGCTATTGTTTAAATAAAATACGATATTTACCCCTAAAAAATAAGTAAAACCGCCGAAAAACACTCAAATCATCATTTTTTCCATGCAAGCCTTACCCTGACGGCGATCATCAGAGATCGATTATCCACCACGTGATCCCGTGGTCACGTGAGAAGTACGCCGATCTCGCGAGAACTAACGAGACCGGGACCAAGCCAAGATGGTGGGTAGTTCATGCGTGGTCGCTAAAACTTGCTAAGAAATTGTCATTTTCGCCCGTATTTTTCAACGCCAATGCCGATTGAACGTGGTATATTTCAAAAGGAGACCATTCCCCGTAGATGCACTTAATTTCAGTTTCATAAGTTTTGAATTTGTGTGTAGAACCACGTCGAAAGTGCAAAAGGCGTGCAGGGCTCTAGCTGATGCCATGTGCTTTCCCAACAGGGTGGGAGGGGGGCCCGCAAATTATTTCTCTCCTCGAAGCAACGTCTGGTGTTTATCCTCAGAGTTCACGAGAAAAATCGATAAAGGACAAAAATCCTCGCGGTGTATCACCACCTGAGCTGTAAGTCTAGTGTGCAATCTTGTCCAGAAGTCCAGGGAGCCCAAGCTGAGTTATCTCAAGAATAAAGGACTAAGATGAGACTCATTGAGAGTAAATCACAAGACAGTCTAGTTCAGGCCAGGAGGGAAATATGTGTAGAAATATATTATGATGTAGGGAGAGAGAGAGAGAGGCCAGACAAAGAAGAAAACAATCCAATTCGAAAATAGCATTTTTTTTTTGCAACAGGAGATTTTAGAACATAATTTTTTGCTCGTTTTTCAACGTTTGAATTTGAACTTACTCTATTGATTTGAACTTACTTTATTATTTTGTAATCAACATTATGTACAAAGTATTGTTATCTATGTTTTATTTTATTGACCCCATGAAGAATAGTGCTTTTAAGCACTAAGTAATGGGGATCGAAATAAGCAAACAAACAAACCACGTGTAGAAGATTTCTGCACACGTGGTTTACTTAAATTTTAAAAGGCTGTTTTAAAGGGAATCACCCTGTCAGACTGTTCCAGTTTTCCTGTAGCCTGACCTGTCTGTATGATGAGAATGGAAGTGCCGTCTGATGTTGCACCTGATTATTGATCAATCCAACCCTGATGGACAGGTTTAGGCTCAGGAAAATTGAGAAAAACTTCAGAAGGAAAATCTTTTCATTTAATGGTTGAGTAATGTTTTTAACTATGTTTTGTCTGTGTGTTTTCAACTATGTTTTTTCATGTTTCAAACACGGAACCTCCACTTTATGTCCCATCCTCGAGCACATCCCTAACTGAAGCTCAGTGCTCATTTTTATCTGACTCAAGTGAGGAAATTTTCCAACCCACACACTTGCCCAAGGGTACAACATTGAGGCTGGCCATGGATTCGAACCCAGAACCTTTAGGCTTCTAAGTCAATATTTTTCTATGTATACCCTGCAGGCTGGTCTTCACGTTCTGTTCGAGCATGCCTCGGGGTACGCCCTGTTCCGCGTGGAGGAGACGGAGGAGATCGGGATGCTCCTACCCACCGTGGAGAAGAGCGTCAAGTCGTACGAAAAGTTCAACTCAACGGTGAAGCTGGTGGCCTTCTCACCATTCAAGTCTGGCACAAATGCACTTGACAACTGTAACGCTATTTCTGAAGGTAGGAAATAAGAATAAGAATGTTCATTCAAGGCTCACCACGTCCTTAGAAACTAGTAAGAAAAGAAATCAGATGAAATAGATGATGAGAAAGAATGAACCTTTCACTTGACTTGCATTTGTAAAACCCTAATGATTTCTCATTGGTTTCATTATTATTGGCAAAGTTCTAAGAATATCCCAGTCATTTTAGTAATACTCAAGTTGCATGCTGGAGACAATCATGACTTAACAATAGTAACAGTTCGGAACCTTAACCCTGCTGTTCATGCATGCTGTATGATGCCCTAGGCCCTGTGCCAGTGATGATCTCCTACTCTCAGAGACTCGAGTCAGTGATGTCTAGAGTTTCAAGACGGATCTGAGGCAAAGCAAAACACCATGGTTGTTAAAATCCTGTTGAACAACTTTGTCTAGTTTTAATGGTGCAAAACTATTCACATCTGATTTTTATACCACAGCATACCTGCTGTACAAAACACATTTGAATTGGTTCTTTGTGGCAATCTAGATGTGGGAGAAACTTAGTGCATTTGGTAAAGTTACTGAAAAGTCATTCTGCTAAAGCATGAAATTGTATGGTTAGTCATTTTTGATTCATAAGTCATGATGTCTGAAAAAGAACCCCTTTTCCCCTGTACCTCATACAGGAATTCTCCATGATGATCTGAAGGTGTTCCTGGAGAATAACTTTCCTCTTAAGAAGAAGAAAGCCACCTTAGGAATTGCTGACCCCAAGATTGGCTCCGCAATACAAGAGGAGCTTGGGATACCACTAACTGGTGGGGATGTGGTACTGGAAGTCCTCAGAGGTATGTTGTAGAATTCAAGCTTGCATCATGTTTACAATCTTTCTTGTATAGCCTGACCTGTCTGTGTGATGAGAATGGAAGTGCCGTCTGATGTTGCACCTGATTATTGATCAATCCAACCCTGATGGACAGGTTTAGGCTTACTTTTCAACAACTCCCTTGTGTTTTTGGAAGAGTCTTGGACACGCTCTTATTTCTTTGGTGGTGAAATCTGTATGTCTTTTTGTATAGGTATAACTCTCATCATATATCATACTTCCTATACTATAAAAACAGGATATGTGTAGACTGGATCACACGTTTATGAGTCAAACTTGTAGAGTGATCCTAAGATTTCCTTGTACTGATTTCTGTAAGATTTCACACAAGATCCCTTCTTCACACAGGTATCAAGCTCCATTTCCACCTGCTTGTGAGGGGTCTGACAGAGACCTCTGCCTCCAAGGCCCAGCTGGGTTTGGGTCACAGCTACTCCAGGGCCAAGGTCAAGTTCAACGTGCACAGAGCAGACAACATGATCATCCAGTCCATCAGTCTGCTGGACCAGCTGGACAAGGACATCAACACCTTCTCCATGAGGATACGGTGAGGGAATAGGTGGAGAATCATGTGATGGTGATAGGGCCACATAGTATTAGAAGGCATTCCTTGGTCTTGTAGGCCACAAACTAGTAAACAACAAGTCTCGTCACTGAATCTCATGAAAGATAGGGGATGCTGTCTGAAAAGTCTGACTCATCATAAAATTTATTTAGTTGCTTGATAATTTATTTTGCATTGCATGATATTCTAGCTAGATGTCAAGCCCTCATCAACAAAACAAAAATACACAACTAAGAATAAACCCATTGTTTGAAAAAATCCAATGTCGAGAAATATGATAAGTTGTGCTTTTTTCAACAACAGATTTTCTTTCCCAGTGCGGTAGTTATGGCAAAAGGCCACCATGCCATTCATGGGAATTACTCTGTCAGATAGTTTAGGTTTTTCTCGTTTTCCTGTTTTCTGACCTGTCTGTGTGATGAGGATGGAAGTGCCGTCTGATGTTGCACCTGATTATTGATCAATCCAACCCTGATGGACAGGTCAGTTGTCATGGGACAGTAGATCAGAACAGTTTCAACCATGGACCTTTATGTAATTCCCACCCGTGGTCCTTTCAGAGAGTGGTACTCCTACCACTTCCCGGAGCTGGTGAAGATCGTGAACGACAACTACATGTACGCGCGTCTGGCGAGGATCATCGGGGACAGGAAGCTGCTGAAGGAGGACCGTCTGGAGGAGCTGGAGGAGATCACCATGGACAGTGCCAAGGCTGAGGCCATCATACAGAGTGCCAAGTCTTCCATGGGTGAGTCAGGGGCAGGGGTTAGAACTGCACTACTGCAGAGCTAGTACTTACATAGATGTTGTTACATTGACAAATGTATTTGTTTATTTCAGCTTTGTTACAATACAGTAACTGAGTTATCAGAACAGGAGTAATATGATGCAACTCAAAATGATACATACAAAGCATCATCAAATTAACATTAAATATACTGACACACCATAAAAGAGATACATTTTTAATTTTTTGTCCTTTTGGAGGGCCTGGGTAAGGTTGATCCGGGCAGGTGTTTGTCAAAGCACTTCAACGCAAGACCAGCAATGTCTGTCTTTATTTCAGGAATGGATATTTCCCCCATTGATCTGATCAACATCGAGACCTTTGCATCGCGTGTGGTGTCCCTGGCGGAGTATCGGAAGTCGCTGCACGCCTACCTGCAGGGTAAGATGCACAACGTGGCGCCCAACCTGTCAGCTCTGATCGGGGAGCAGGTGGGAGCACGGCTGATCTCACACGCCGGAAGTCTGACCAACCTGGCCAAGTACCCGGCCTCCACAGTACAGATCCTCGGGGCCGAGAAGGCTCTGTTCAGGTGAGGAATAAATTAATTAGCAGTTCAGCTAATGAGAGCATGGCAGTCAGCTGTTCAACCAATGAGAGTGTGGCATCATTCTCATTAAATACTTGCAACTTTGTGTTTTTATATTGTGTTTGTACTCTTTTGATGGAGGTGGGCAAGGCTATAGGATCTGTGTATTATCATGCTGCTCCCCTTAAATCCATAAGAATACTAGTACTTTCCTTGACATTTTCAGGGTTTCAAGTTTTCCATCATTTATATCGGGGAGTCGGGGATAATCTGATTTGAGTTTTGACATTTACAATGATGATGCCTCTTTATTGCAGAGCCTTGAAGACTCGTGGCAACACCCCCAAGTACGGCCTCATCTTCCATTCCACGTTCATCGGCCGAGCAGGCGCCAAGAACAAAGGGCGCATCTCCCGTTACCTCGCTAACAAGTGCTCCATCGCTTCCAGGGTGGACTGCTTTGCAGGTAAGTCTGAAAGCACTCCTTTAAGCAGTGCTTTTTAAAGACACAAGTAACCATGTAAAATGATATTCAGATCAACTCCATGCTGGTGATCATACTAATATATAAAGACTTCAAACTGTCCATAGAATGTCTGTATGAACCCAGAAAGTTCAGATTAGCTGGCTTCCTGTCCACATGATGAGAAAGGAAGTGCCGTCAGATGACATGTTCAGCTGACGACCCAATCCAACCCTGAACGGACAGCTTCTCAAATATTTTCTGTTATACCTTTCATTGTTCGTCAAGAGACAGATTTGACAAACAAGTGTAAACTAGCTAACGCCTCCAGCAAGGCTGAAGAAAGTCTGTTACCAATTGGTACCGTGTACATCCATAAGCTTGTATGTTTGTGGTGCCCAGACTAATGAATGATCTGAATTGTTCTCCAGATGTCCCTACCGACGTGATCGGCAACAAGTTACGTGATCAGGTGGAGGAGAGGTTATCGTTCTACGAGACGGGGACAGCGCCCCGCAAGAACATTGACGTGATGAAGGAGGCATTGTCAGAGGTGGGGAGAATCAGTCACTGACGAAAGCTAGTGGATACTAGCTGAAACGTCTGACGTTTTCAAAATCATATCCAGTTGCTTGAGTAACTGTTTTTTGGCATATCGTATTACCTGGATGTCTAACCTTCATCGACGTGGGGAGAATCTATTTACCTTAACTCTGTCTCATCTGCCACTGGCACATAGAATGACAAAAAGACACACAACCTTTATAAATGCTCCAATTTTTTTTCAGTTGTAAGACTGTACATCATCACAGTATTTAAGCACTGTTCAGTGAAATGACTGGAGACCTATTTACATTTGTAACCTCTTGAATATTTCCATGCCAGATGAATGAAATGATTGCCAAGAAGAAAAAGGAGGACAAGAAAAAGAAGAAGAAGAGAAAACTGACAGAAAATGGGGACCACAATGCCACAACAGATGGGGCCGAGGAAGAAGAGACGCCGGTGAAGAAGAAAAAGAAGAAGGGGCAGAGTGAGGGGGAACAGTCAGCAGCTGATATCTCCCTGAACCAGAGCACTGCCACAGATGGGGAGGGGGAGGGGAAGAAGAAGAAGAAAAAGAAGAAGCAGAGCGAGACCGAAGCGACTGTGACAGAAACCGAAGTCTCACAGAATGAGAGTGCAGTCGCTGATGGAGACTCTGAGGGCAAGAAAAAGAAGAAGAAGAAAAAGAAGGTATGAGTAAACCCTTGAAGTGAAACTCTTCAATTCGTTATGTTATTTTTATTCAAGGATGGTGGTAGGAGTTACAATCCATTATTTACCGGTTTTGACTTTTTTGAGAAAGTCTACTTCAGGGACAGAAAATCCTGTCTCATATACATGTAACTTGAGGCCACAATGTTCATTTTTAGTTTTTTTCAGCAGAACTACCTTTTTTTAAATTTGATCAAGGAACTTGTTTTTGAACCTGCCTGAATGATGAAAAAGGAAGTGCCGTCAGATGTGAAACTGACGAGTCAATCCAACCCTGACCAGCAGGTCCTCTTGTGAATTAGAAGAAGAATAGAAAGGAAGGAAGACTGCACTTGGAAGTTATAGAAAAATTACACAAAATGTTTCAGGTGGTTGTGTAAGAATGAAGAGGAACAAGTGACACTTTCACCAGAACAAGAATGTAACTAACATTTTCTTACACACTTTGTCAATCCTCTTGCATAATGTCTTTTGTTGTTGGTTGTTTGTAGGAGACAGCTGAGCCTGAGCAGGAGGAAGAACCAGCCCAGGCACCAAAGAAGAAAAAGAAGCAGGCTCAGGCTCTAGAGGAAAGCATGGTTCTTGCAGATGATGAGGGGGAAGCAACACCGAAAAAGGAGAAAAAGAAGAAGAAAAAAGACAAGAAATAAGACAGTAATCAGCTGTAGACACACCCTCCCACGCAAACATCACCTGATGACATTCTTTCTCATATTGATTGGTTTGTTTGTCCCAGGAAAGATATATGACAAAAATTGTCTGGTAGTATGTTGTTGCGACCCAAAGTCAAACTATTGCAAAATGACAATATTAGTCATTGCATTGCAAAAAAGTCTTTGTCCTATTACAGAAGAAGCTATTTTTTTGTATCAGACATATAGCATCCTAAAAATAGGTGGGGGTGAGGATGCATTATCGTGTGCATTATCGTGGAACCTGTTTGACACATGTCAAGCCTTGGCACTTCATAGCCATACGTTTATGGCTAGTTTTTATTTCCACTACTATGTGATGCTGTAGCATGGCAGTCAGTATTTTCAAGTACATCTACTTTTTACTTGCCCATGAATGGCATAACGTCATTTTATTATTACAATATTAAGTCATCTTATTGGCATGTAGATCTACATTGACCACAATTATTGAGAATTGTCTCTGTTCCCAAGTAATTTGAGAAGTCCACCTTTCTGTCCTTGCCTTTTCTTCGACCTGGTACAATACCCTTTTATGACTTGACATGGATAACTGTCATGTAATAATGTTTTCCACAGGGCAGATAGCATCGAGAAAATACACAATGTGGAATACCTTAGTGAAAGTTTTGTTGTATAATCAGCAGAGAAGGTGGACATGTTTACATATAAAACAAAGGGACTTGCATAAAATGATTCAGTTTTATTTGTTCCCCTACTTGTATAATGTGTACAAGTTAACTTCTGAATCAATCAAGTAAGTTAACATTGGAAGAAAGCTGTAACTGCTCCAAATTATACGATTAAAGTCATTGTAAGTTTTATATTTACCCAACTTGTTTGTCCCTCTTTCCTTTACTGTACCTGCATTGGTTGGACGGTTACATACATGTACTAGTTAGTGGTATCATTGACCTTAGGAAGACTTGTTTCAAAACTAACTCAATGAAGCTCACTCTGACAGAAATCCTTCCTTTCCATTTAGGGAAGATATATACATGTATACATAAATTGGTAAAATTGCCACCGTCCAAACGACCATGATGTAAAACAACCATTTAAGTAAAATGACTTCCTCCCCTACCGAGAGTACCTATAAAGGACCTTCATGTTTGTGTATTTGTGTGGAATAAGTTCCACGGATGTCTTGTACCAGGCCTCACAGTCTGTTAGAGACGTCTTCACCTCGGTTCTGTACGTCATAGTCACGTGCTGGGGGAGGATGACCAATGACGTGCTGTACTCAGTCCGTCTGTTCTTCGTCCAGCATAACGGAGACCCTTTCGCCCGCGTCACGTTCCCGCCGTGCGTCAGTCCGTGTTGATTGACAGGCAGCATGAGCTGCAGTGCGCACCTGAAGATGACGGTGTCGATGAAACGTTTCTCTGTCAGCGTGTGGCAGGCGAAGGAGAAGTAGTAGATGCAGGGCTGTTCGTCTCGGTGTTGGGGGAGGATGGCGAGTTCACAGCAGCGAGCGGGGGTGATTTGTGTGCAGGGCCGCTGGGTTAGGGCCAGGTACAGCATCCCGCCGGACAGCACTATTGACTGAAAAGCAAAATAGGGGGGAAATTGCTAGAACTTTGTCTTACTTTCGCGTACATGCCGCAAGTAGTTGTCTAAAGAAACCAATACACACAAAATGTGGAACTGCTAGTACATGTTCACAACCAGCTGCTTGGAGACTACCCGACACAACCACGTTTTCTTCGGTTTTATCGCCTTCGATTTAAATGCCAACACCAACTAACATTTCCTTTTAAAAGTCGTTTAGTCTTACGACAGATAGCCAAGAAATGTGTCCTTTATGGGTTTGTTTTATCACCCGTCCCACTATGATCCCATTCGCATGCACAGCTTAAAGAGTGTCACAACACCGATAGGCTGACCACAGTGGCTTTCTCATTACACAATGTAGTCCACGCCCCAAACCGCACGATTCTCACCATGGACTGTATATAAAGTAGAAACTGTACATGTAGCTGTACTGTACAATGGGAAGAATTTGCACACACTGCACCCATTTCACTTGTTCCATCGATCGGATACACACACATTGTCGAATTTGGTTACACTTGGCTAAGATCTAGTCCACTTTAGCTATTAGCGAGTCTTCTTTTGAATTGAACCGAATATATGTACCACATGCTCCTGAATGGAGAGTATACGTACGTACATATGACAATACTCCTACCTCGTCAGTACCTTCAGTGAGCACTGCTATTTCTTCTTCGGCACGTGACACACAGTCGATATAGATAAAGGACACTTAGAACACGCTGTAGAATCAGCTGTTCACGATGTCCCATGTCCGTGTGCCGGATTCCCTGGATGTTCTCCAGTACTGATATTGGTGTAACTAACAATACAGTCACCTTAAAAACAATTAGGGCCCCTTAAAGATGGCGGTTCAACCCTTGAACAGCGGAAATGTCGTCCCTTCCCAGGCAACAGTTCTGCCTTCTCCGCAGAGCCAAAGGTTGACAACAGTACAAAGCGGAACAAACAGTACGGTGTCAGAACAGCAGCTTTTGTGGTTACCTTGCACCGATCACGGAGAAGTCCCCAGGGGGGTAGCGAAGTCGCATTATCAGAGAAACATCATGAAATAGTACGTACAGAACTCTGGGTATAACCCGGTGGGAATGGTAACTGCATGAGATAACGACGACCTATCAGAGCCTTAACAACACTAATAAATCGATGCAGACTTGTCCGTACATTGTGGTTCCCTTATTTGCTTGATAAACAGTACATGTTTAAATATTAGATATTCGAGATTGCTGTGTGACGATTTAACATACATAGTTTTCTACAATCAAAACTGTGTTTTCCGAGCAAATAGACTTTTCCAACTCGCAAGGACATTATGGTTGTAAAATGTGTAATCTGTCAACCAGTGTAAAAGCAAAACCATCAGTAGGATGTACAAAGGAAGGAAAAACAACACATCTGCTACGAACTTCGAAACCCCCAGGCCACTCTTGTCATGATAGACGCACGAACGCCTATTATTTCAGTCCAAAGGTTCCAACTGCGACCCGCTGATCTTTGCATTCACAAATTTTCCACAGACGACCGGTACTTTCCTGCTGTAAATTGGTTGTCAAGGCAACGCCTGACGAGCCAACAAGAACGGCCGTAAGGGTTGTCTCTCATCTGCCAGTGTGCTTTTCAAGGATTATCAATTTTAACAGTAGGGTAATGCTTGTTGTTTAGCTAGAAATATTCTAACAAATGCAGTTAACGTAAAGAAAAACTTTCATGTTAATGAAAAACAGGAAACCTGATGTTCCACACGATTTACGGTGTCCAATGAAGTTAGTTCCCGCATCAACCCAAATTTAACCGTGACTGATGTGGTTTGTTTCTCTCTCGCAAGGTGGTGTTCTCGCGTCATGGCCAAAGGAAGTGCCATTGCAATATCATATGCCTTTAAGTCAAACAAGAAATCGAAGATTTCATACCTCCGTAAAGTTGGAGTTGTTGCGAATTTCTTGTTCTATTCATTATTGTGAATTTCTTTCTGATCTGTGCATATTCCTGTCACTTCTCCCAGCCTGGAGGGACCATTTTGACCTCCAGTCCAACCTTCCAGTCAGTCTGTGGCACAACCCCCACTCATTTAAATAACTATTGACACACAAGCAAACATACAAACACACCGAAACCCTGTACATGGAGATAACAAAGATCTAGTCTTTAGAGATGGGCACATCCTAAACAATATCTGTACTTGTACATGTTTAAATTTAGGAAGAACAAAGTGAATAGGTAGATAACATTATCAGCCAAGATGAACAAATTAAACTACATTCATGATTATAAGTAAACTTTGGCCTCTTTTGGCCTAGTAAACTAGCATCTTGTTATACACAAGGTAAGACAACCTATTAAGTTTTTTTCTGGGCAAACTAAATTGGTCCCTATAAAGTGTGCTTTATGCAGATAAATAAAGTGTATTTAAGGAAATGTGTATTGAGGAAAACTGTGCAATATTATGTGTCTTGATGTATCACAATGTTTCCCTGCATGTTTGGTTAATAATGGCCGGCGTGACCTGGGCTCAATGTCTTTCTTTTATTTGGGAATAAAGAATGATTATACTACTTAAGTTCACACCTCCTGCAGACTGAAATCAGATACTGTAACAGTACTGGTATTGGATGTTAACAGTAACAGTAATGATGTAACTTCTTTTACATGTACTAGTTTAAAATTAAAATTGTACTACTGTTACTGGCTACAGAAATCTAACTTTAGATATATGTTACACTGCAAAATTTTTGCAGTATTCAAGTAAACATGTAAAACTTTGAGTAATATGCTATGTAACTAGTTCTGAACATTAGAAGTAGTGGTAAAATGACATTTTACAACTACTGTTATACAATGTATGTGCAAAACAATTCATGCTGCTAGACATGAAAAGATTACTTAAAACTAGAAAGGCCAATATTTGCTTTGGAGCAAATACAGCGATGGGTTCACCACATTTTACGACATGGCAGGGAAAGAATGAGAAACACAAGGGAAAACAATGATTTACATTGATATAACTATAATATGAAGTAACATACAACTAAAACAACAGTTGGATAGCTATTCCCTACTTTATTGGTTAGGATTTTTAATTGCATAATGCAAACTGTTGATTTTCAAAAAAAGAAAAAAAAACGTTCATGCCCCGCATTCCAATGCTGGAGCAGAAAAGCTTGAAATACCTACCAAAACACTTGAATAAAGACATACTGTCAGTATGGAAATGCTCTGTGCAGGTGTTAATCAAGTTAAATCCCAACAGCCAATCAGCAAGAAATGCTCTGTGCAGGTGGAAATGCTCTGTGCAGGTGTTAATCAAGTTAAATCCCAACAGCCAATCAGCAAGAAGTATAGAGGAAAGCTGCATGCCTATTGGTTGATGCCCTGCATTCCATTGTGATGACTCATGCCCAGACGTGGTAAACACGGCACACTAACACAGTAATACATTTGCTATAACACAGCCAAAAAACTCAAATAAAACCATTCTAAAAGCCTGTTTCACAAAAATCTAAAAAACGCCTAGGGGTATTTGCCCACTGTACCTCCATACCAAATTTCAGGACCTTAGGGCCTAAAATGAAGAAGCTGAATCCATTTAAAAAATGGCAGGAGAAGAAGAAGGAGAAACATCAGAAAAAGCAATATGGGTTCACCACCACTTCGTGGTGTGGTGAACCCATAATAAGAATAATATTTTGTCTAAGGCTAAACAATGGCTGCCTTACTAGTCAATGATGCTCAAAATACTGAAGTGTGTTCATTGCTACTTGGGCCTGCAGACTGTAAGTGTCAGACAAAACACCAGGGGCTCCAATTTTCTCAGATACTACATGCTTTCAATAACTATTTGTCTGACTTTCCAGGTCTGTCTTGACACTAACTATCATGATTTGTGTTAAGGACCACAAGACCCTGGAAGTGTCTGTCCTAATGTGTCTGTCTTTCATCCCAGCCTCAGTTGTCTTCTGCTATCTCCTCCACTTCGTTTGGAGTCTTTCTACTCTTTTTCCTTACCATAGTCATGTAAACCGAGTGCACATGCACCTGTATCCATCTCTGCTTACTCTCTGTCCAGAACTATTGCAGATATGTCCATCATTTTTTCATGCTCATCTTCAGACATTTCAACTTTATCCCGTCCCAATGTCAGTATTTTTGGTACCACCCGAGTCCCTCCCCATCATTTCCTTCCCTCCCATTCTCTCTGATGAGGGTGTGTCTGTCACCTGATCAATCATCTGATCCAATCTGATGACTTTCTTGTGATCCAATCAGATGGCTTTCTTCTGATCCAATCAGATGGCCTGTGGCAGTCTTCACTTCATCTTCTGAATCCTTCTCTAATGTCATTTCTTCCTTCTTCTTTCTTCTCTTCCTCTTACCCCCTGTGCCAATGGCTCTCCCCTTTGTTCTTGGCTTGAAAGTCCCATCTCTGTAGTGTTTCTTCATGTGGGTCTTCAAGTTGCTCTTCTGTGCAAAGGAAGATGAACACACGTCACACCTGTAGGGTTTCTCGCCTGTGTGTATAAGCAGGTGTGCAGGCAGGTTCCCCTTGTAGAGGGTTTCATACTTGCAGGACTCGTACGGACACCTGAAGGGTTTATGCGGCAGGTGGGTAAACATGTGCTGCTCCAATGCCTTAGGTCCGTAGCAGATCTTACCACAATGGTGGCACAGCTCGTGGGACCTCCCTTTCCCGTGCATTTTTCTCATATGGGTCATCAGCTTACATTTTGAGGTTGAGGTGAAACTGCACTCCTCACACGGGAACTCTCCTTTGTACTTGCAGGTCTGATGATGGGTCTCCATGGCTTCCTTGGTTCCCCAGTAATGGTGACAGTACCAACATTGCTTGGTCTCAATACCATGATCACTTTTCATGTGCCTGGAAAGACTGTTCTTGCTGATGGTTGTGTAGTCACAGTGTTTACACTTTACTGGCCCCACTCCCAGTCCTGTCAAAGAATGAAAAGCATCTGTAAAATTGGACTAATATTCAAGTGATATCATATGATGAATTCAACCACAAGAAAAGGGATATGTGGCCTCCTTAGCAGTATGACATGTCACAATTTTTACACAAAAAGCACTAGTCATAGGGCTGACTGAGGAGGCTAAGGGAAAAGATTGAGCATGAACAGATAACATCAGGCAATGTTTTCTATTTTCTTATACATGTATGTTGTAGGCTGCATGTTTGAAAGCAAAATTTCAACCTTTACACAGAATCTCCATAGATCCATAAATCATTATCCAAATCTACTACAAAACATGAACTCAAACGTTTGCATGCAGAAAAGAGCAATCAAAAACATTTTACATTTTGCCAAAAATTTTCATTTATAACAAGGCCTGAATTGACTCACCGTGTCTTGACACTCGATGTAATCGTAAACAGAACTTTGGTGTTTGTTTCATATTCACACTCCTCACACTTGTAAATTGTACTTTTGTACTTCTTTTTCACGTCTGGATCTGGGGACATAGAAAACATCATTTCACTCTTACATCCAACTGTGGAAACATTGTGTCATAGGCAAAAATGACAAGAAAAGGCAAAATGTACAATAGAAATGGTTAAAAACAGCAACAAAAGAATTGCACTCACAATATCAAACAAATACTGTACACACATGCACAATCCTTCTATGTATGATGAGACCAAAGGTAACACATCACCCGACAATCAAACACACTTTCCCTAACTAATGTGAAACTAAATATCAACAATCCAACCTTCACAGTGTTTCTGCTGCATGTGTGTCTTGATCCAACTTGGAAAGGGGCTGCGGTATTCACAGAGGGTACAGGCATACTTCAGGTCTTCCCTCTTGGTATGTTTACAGAGTACATGTCTCTTTAGATGTGATGCTCTAGCAGCTTTGTAGTCACACTTAGCACATTGAAAATCCTTTGTGCCAATTTCAGTTTGTTTAGTCAGCGTCCTTTTCTTTTTTCCATGTGCTTTTTCTCCATGGCGAATATACTGTCTTCTGGTTTGGAAAATCTTATCACAGTCTGGGCACCTAAGCCTGTGCATATTCATGTGTTCTGCCAGTTTTTCAGGATCATCTGTCTTGAACCTGCATCTGGGCATCTTACAACGTGGGTGTACCTCATCCTCGTGCTTCAACATCTCCCCCAGGCTGTTTCCAGTGAAACTGCAGCTCACACACACTGCAGCACCCTTGTGGACGGTGATCGTGTGGTTGTATATGACATGCGTTTTTTCGCTTGTGTAGTGACATTGTGGACACTTGTACTGCTTCCTGTTCCCGCGTGGCTTTCGTGGCGTCCAGTTTTTGACGGCTAGCCCATGGTCTCGACTGAGGTGGGCATTTAGCCTAATTTTGCTAGTAGAGACAAAATTGCAGTGATCACATTTGTTGAGGGCTGGGCTTTCCTTTGAATTCCTCCTCCTCATCCTTTTCTTCATACTATGTTTGGTACAACCAGGTTGAGCTGGTGTCTTCACGGTAGTGTTGTCCCACTCACTGTCTGAGCCACCCTCATCAGAACCGCTGCTAGAATAGGACTGTTCAGACTCGCTCACCTCCCTCCTTCTCTTCCTGGGTCTGCCACGTTTCTGCTCAAGGTCATTAATGTCATCACCATCTGAGTCAGGTGAGCTTTCTTCAACATACACAGGTGCCTTCTTCTTTCTAGCACTCCTCCTTAAACCCACACTCTTTTCACTGTAACACTCTTCTGACTCTCTTTCTGCCCCTTTCTTGGTGTTTAAGGCTTCTTGATGACTATGCCCAGCACTGCTGCTCGTTTCTGACAGCAAAGCTTTCTTAACATCTTTTCGTCTCACTTGCACTGTCTTCTGCCTGGCTGGTTTTCTTGTAACTTCACGCCTCTTTCTACCAGACTTCGTTTCTTGCTTCTTGCCAACAAGTTTACCCAACTCACTGTGATCAACAGCAATCTCTGTACCCTTTTGCCTCTTTTTACTTGAGTTTTTTGTTCTAATATCCTGCCCTTTACTTGTCATAGAAGGCTGACGAGTCTTTCTAGTCTGTTGGGTTGTCTTTTTCCCAACCCTGTTACTTGGTGAGCTCTTGGCCACATTCTTCTTTGTTGTCTTTGATCTGGACCGAGTTTGTCTCCTTAATGGAGTGAGTGGAGTGTCTGTTTTTCTTTTGCTTCTTCTTGGCATCCCCCTCCTAGGAACACTGCCTGTATCAACAGTTTTGGAGTGAGAAGTTTGTCTAGAAGATGTGAGTGTATCTTGTAGTGTCTCTGCTTTTCTTTGAGTAACCTTCTTTCTTAAAGAGGTTCTTGCAACAGCCTCTTCTCCCTTTCTCTTTTTTTCTTCACTAACATCTTCTTTACCAGTCTCCTCCACAGATCCCAGTTGTCTCTTATCCTCCAAAGAATCCTTCCTTACTGACACCCCAGGTGTCTCTGTATGGTTTTCTGACACCTTGGTAGTTCTTGTTTCTGCCGTCTTGTCATTGCCAGATGGTTGTTGAAAGCGTGGTCTTGCTGGCATAAGAAGAGGTCCATGGTCTTCACATTCCAGCAGCATGAGATAATCATCAGGGTCTGATTCAGATGACAGGTGTATATTGCCATCTTTGTCCCTCTCAGAAAGACCATGTTCACCATGTTTGTCAGCTTGGTCTGCCCTATTGTCTGACTTGTCAACTTCCATGGATGAAGTAGTATTGGAATTCTTGGTCTGGAGAAGATCTTGTAGCTACATGTATTATGATGCTAGTTTTTTCCTGACAACCTTTTGCCCCCAGCAGGTATCTGAAAGAATAAGTGGCACGTAGCTTTTGTATGACGTTGGAAAACTACCTGAAAGAATTACATGTCACATCATTGTATGTAATGTAGGATTGTATGATGTAATTTGACCCAGTACATATTACAAAATGTAACGTTACACATCTTCTCTTCTTGATCTTGATCTCTAACAAGTAACATTAACTGCATTCAAATGTAACCCATATGCATGTTACAGTACACATTACTCATGGCCCCAAATCAAATCATACTACCCGGGACATACCAAGTCACAACCCTGACAATCAGCCGACAGAAAATCTCTGCCCACTCACTAAAAATGCTGCCTGGGACAAGATACACTACCCCCACCCAAATAAATTGAAGCTGAGCCGCCCAAAACAATATTTCTGTGCCGGAAGTAAGAACGACAATATCATCATGACATCGTGCACCTTTGCATAATCTACTTTGGAAACTCACTGTGTGTTATAACTCCACGCTTGAACCTTGCCTTGTGGGAGCTCCTAGGATCCGAGCCTGGGGCCTAGTGCACGTGAGAGGTTCAGCTTATTATGTCAGACATTAGTTCTCTGAAGATGTAACGGTACTTATTTCGTCTCCAATTCTATGCAATCCATCTGTAACTGGGGACAATCAAGACACTTCCAGTACATGTACCTTTGCGCCTCCCCTTTGTTTGCCAGGAAAAAGATTTGACCTGACTTGACCCAGTGAGCGCATCGTAATGTCAAATAGTTCATGACCGTCTTTAGGGATAAAGAGATATTGACAGTAAAATTAGGATTTCAGAATTATTGAACGTAACAGTTGGATACTGAGATATGGATTAATTGTATGTCAAATGTCCGCATTTTCTGATGATTTTTTTTAAAAACCAAAGCCATTTCTCACGTTTTGATGCTGTGCTAAATGACAACAAAGAAAATGTCGGAAGCTCGGCGGGCAGACTTTCACCACATCCACGACGCCTGGATCGAGGCTACCAACGTCTACCTCGCCGTTATCCTCATCAGTATCGGGCTGTTCTTGTACGTCAAAAAGTGGGTAAACTGGTTCTGTTTGGTACCGTCTGTGCGTTGTTTTGTTTCAAACGCAGCACGGATTTGGGAAGTCAACGCCCCCCTCCCCAACACATATGATGATGACAACAACAAAAGATTCTACCTAATGCATGGAGCTCAGTGTATGATATGGAAACTAATGCTTCTCACTTCTTAATCTTTTTAACTTTCTAGTTGTGTGCCCGTGCAATTACTATTAAATTCCTACGCCTGTTCTTAGTATTTTTCACCTGGAAATGAATGTCTGTCTGTTTTTTATCTACTCTAGCACTAGCAGATCTGTCCGTCTGTGCTACTTTATATTCCCATGTCACTCACCAAGGTTGTTTGGCGTTCTGATCCGCAGGCACTTTAAAAGGCCAATGATCCGAGTGTTTCCGAGCTCAGGACAAGACTCTGTCTCTGCTGTAGACAGGCGCAAAAGAGCTGATGACGACTTCAAAAATGTACGACTGAGGCAACAGCTGGAACACTGGTACATCGGTGAGTAGTTAGACGTTAGACGATAAAGAAGAATTCAGACTGATAACCTGGATTCAACTGATTTTATTTTAAAAACTCTAGAACGGGATCAGCAGCCGGCCCCTTCTGTAACTTTAGTACTCATCATACGTAACAGTTAACAGGGAAAAGAGTGATGTTTGGAAAGTCATTACTTCCAGGTATGGAAGTTGTGTGTGGCTGAGTTACGGGTTTGTGTGTCTGTTTGCCCAAGTAGCAACTGTTACATGCAGAGTGGCAGGTGGTTTGACAGTTGATTTATATAGTTCTCGTTCAAGACAGAAGGTGACAAGGATTAAGGAAATGGTGTAATACTCAATTAGATTACATCATATAATCCCCTCCACAGTTCCAATTAATTCAGGAAAACCCAAAACACTTACTGGAGGTCTTTGAATTTGAATGTCATGGAAATCTCTGTCTGTATACAGTATAGTCTACAAGAAAGTAATAATTAAGTACACGTGCTGAATATCTCCCTTTTTGTTCTCAGCAAGGAAATGGGAGCAAGGTCAGGAGAGGTCAGCATCCTTGGAAAAGTCCTCAACAGTTCCCCCATCAACAGTTGTTAGCATTGAGGATAGATGATGATTAGGCAGCATCTATGAGGACAAAAAGTGTTTTACCTCGGGTTGGTGGATGGTGGAAAAAGCAGTCGAGTCTGACATCCCAACTCTGCATGTGAGCCATTCCAACAACAGACTGTTGACTGATTACAGGCCAGTCTACTCAACCTGGAGTTTCAGGCTGATACAGTACTTTTGCCCCATGTCGCTGTTGTTATTAAGATTGCTCCACTTTTTTGTTATCAAAAAAGGAGCAAGTATTTTTGAACACGGTAGAAAGGTCAAGTGGATTTTGTCTTTTATTTATCTCAGAATCATCACCTATTACTATTCATGTACTGTCCCATATGTACTTGCACTTGCAAATACCTGTAAAGTCTAAGTATTCCACTAAATGAGACCATTGCAAGGCTATCACTACCTTAATAGCCACTGCATTTTATAAGTATGACTGGAGAGGGACAAAGAGATTACTCTTCACTTTAGCTACTGAAACAAAAAAGAAAAGTGCAATAACATCTGTTTCATACTTATCTACAACAATAAATGATATAGAAATGTTAGTTTCCTGTTTTCTATTGAAGAATTTGCTTATGATTTTTCCTTGACACAGTATTTCTGCCACTGGAGTGACCATCAGTGAAATGACGTGTTTTGCCTGGGAAGGCCTGGCCTCATACAGGGGTCATTCTCTCTCTCTCTCTCTCTCTCTCTCAAAGAAAAAACACATTTTACCCAGAAAGTTAAACCACTGCACACTTTTATTCTCGACACCAATAGTAAAGCATAATAATAATCAAACCCCTATGTAATCATTTGTGTTCAGCAGATCATAGAAATCTTTGTGGAACTGATTGATGTGATAAATACACATTTGTTCAGGCCTTTGTTCGGATTAGTAATTGTTCGAATGAACAGTTCACATCATTATTCATGAAACCTTATACCTCCACTATTTTACTATCAGTAATGCTGCATAGTCTTGATGATATGTCTGTCAACCACACTGGAATTAATTTTGACTTGGCTACTCCTCTACATACAAATATATAAGCACTGATATAAGATCTTTGATAGAATCGTATAAAATCATGAAACCTGTGGCAATGATTTGTCCTATTCTACTCATCCAGAAAACTCCTTACAAACTTGACATGTTATAACTGTTTTAAAAAACACATCTTTAGAAATTGTTAAGAACCTACCCATACTACATGTATACCAGATACATCTACATCTATCATAAAATGTTCCATGCATTACTTAGTAAAATGAAAACACTTAAAAGCATAAAGCAAAAACCACAATATGTATGTACATGTATATCTTGCTATAAACTTTCTTGGCAAGCAAAGTTTTATATTACTAGTATACCTATACACACCTCACAGTCATGACATTGACAGTTTAATCTTTCAGCACACAAAACGAGCCTAGCTGTACATGTAACTGTTTCAGTAACATTGGTATGTTGGCTACTTATATTTTACAATGTCAGGGCTCTCAGATAGACTCAAATCATCTACTACTACTCCTTTGGCATGTTCTTACGCATAGCAAGGCATGCCACAACGGTAACCATGGCAATAAGGACAGGGATCAGGATGACATTCCCCAGTGTCATGACAGCCCTGGCTGCCCACATGACCCTCCCCACCGCCCCGCTCAGGACCATCCCTATCTCCATGACAACAGCCCCAAACTGGTCCCCTTCATCTGCCATGTCCTGTAGGTAGCTCATGTGTCGGGCCCAGGGTAGGGCAAAGGTCTGGAAATGTACAGAGGGAAAATTTGAGTATCTCAGTAAGAACAAGATCTCAAATCTAGCTTCATAGTAAAATCATACATAAGGTATAAAATTGTAAAAGGTAAGGCCTTATGAATATGATTGGAAAAATGTTGGCTAAGATTTGTCATTCTCTTCACACTGGTTTCAACTTCATTTGTGTTTCTCAACAAGAGTACATGATAAACAACAATGGAAGAAGCCGTTTTTTCTTAACTGAGAAGTCAGCCACTGCTTTTGGATCAAGCAGGTCACATGTAAATTAACAAAGACAATGCTCAAATAGAAGAAAGGAAGGTGAGAAGAAAAGTGGAAGTGTTATACCTTGACAATGGATGTAGCCGTCTCGGACCGCTGCATCAGCCACACGATGGGGTTGGCCAGGGTGTGGTACCCCTCCATCACGTGTGGGAACTCTGCAGCCAGCTGGCGACCAAAGGCAGCGTCAGCCAGGTAGGTCTGGGCATCCAGGTGACCTGTAGGGTCAAAAGTGGTGACATGCATCATCTTATCTGAACTGAGAAACAATTTTATGGCTAGACTCATCGAAGGTGATATACCCCATCAAGTATTTGTCATTTTGCCCAATAGCCCCGTGGAGGGGGTCAGCTTGTCAAGCCTCCAAAACCCATCACTCTTAATATCAGGAAGAGCTGGGATGACCCTGTGTGCTGATTTATAAAAGTGAGCTGCAGCAAAGGCACATTTCACTATCTGCAACCAAAAAGCATTATGCTTTGTCTAAATCATTATGCTTTGAGATTGATAAAAGAAGGATAGCAAATAACTGCTGTCATTAAAAGTAAATTCAGTAAGATCTAAAGCCTTGTCTGGGTACAAAACAATCTACTCATTTAGAAGTAAGCAAAACGTTTTTCAAATACTAACCTTGGGCAAAAAGTTCAGTGCAAATGATCTTGCCACTGCTAGCCTCACTGATCCCCGTGGCAGCAGCAGTACCGCAGGTGCCTCCGATTCCGAGCGCGCAGGGTGCAACACATGCAGCTGCACCGATACCTGTGTACAACAAAATGCATATCAAAGCTACAGGTAGCTGTGCGTGGTTCATAGTCTATGTAAGGTAGTCATAATCTAAAAAGTTAGTAGCCTATCATTTTCAATATCAAATTGTCACATTTGACACAAACAGGGACAACGTCAGTTTTAGTTGAATGTAATTGACATCTAGGAGTCCATCTTACCCAATGTGAAGAATGACAGGATTCCGACACAAACTCCACACCCGACAGCGCTGCCAGCACACGTCCCAATAGCACCTGCAGTACCTGCAGACAACAGTAGGCGGCGGCGGCCACCCTGAAAAACAAAGCAACGGGAAAACAAAATGTATTGATTTTGCATTTCTTAACGCACATATAGTCCATATGTCGGGAGAATATGTTATGAACTTATGGAAGAAATATGCGGCAAAACCTTACAAAGACCATGGGCACACCTGGTCGGTAACAGGATAG
>NW_017803954.1:103796-120259 GCF_001625305.1 Branchiostoma belcheri | reverse complement strand
TAGCAAACCGACCTTGACGATTTCCTCTGTCATTTTGATAACGATAAAAGAGATGTAGATGGTCGTCACTTCAGTGACAGATAAACAATTGTGATCTATCAGAAAGTAGTTTTTTGCAAACGTTTTAGAAAATATGTGGGGATCAAATAGGATCTTACAAGTTTCAACTCACCTTTGGACTCGCTGCATTTTTGTATAGTCAAGCCGACGGCGAGGCCGACCACAATGGCCAGCACGGCTCCGCTAGCCACCACCCCGATCAGCAGGCTCCGGTACCTCAGCTGCAGGGCATTCAGTTTCTTCTCGTCTGCCATTCTTTAGATTTGCCTGAAAATGATGTGTGGTTTTAAAACGGTGGAAAATATTTTGTACGTTAAACCATTGACAACATCTTTAAAGATAAGTATTAAGAAATTAAAGTTTAACACTAGACTTCACGTGGGTTGCACCTAGTTAAGCTGCAATCCGGTCTTGTAAGCTTTAGCCCCACCTACAACGGTCGCGACCAGGCTACAACGTTAACCGTAGCTATAGATTTCAAATATATGTGCACAATTTAATCAGGCTAGGCTTCTACGTTCTTTGACATTGTATCTCATATTCTGAACAATCGCTGTTAAGGTGTTCCGTTCCCATGCACCTCGAAAATAAAATCACGTTGTTTGATTGCGCATTGCATTTGTCGAAGTTTCACTTTCGCGCTGACCCTTTTCATAAATGAAAGTAGTGTCAGGGGAATCCCCGCCTTGGTTTCACTTTCTTCACAGATTACCTCATCGAAAGTACGTCATTTAGAGAAAGTGAAAGAGCATTGCGCAGCAGAGAAAAGCTCACCCGACGAGTCTAGGAGTTCTGGGGCATTTTCAGCAGCAATACGGCCCCTGTCCAGGCTACCCAGAAATGTGCGGGTCAAGTTTAGGATTTTCGTTGCTTGCGTCAGCTATCATTCTTTCCGTTTACAACGCAAAGGGACATTTATCCATACTAGTGCCTACTGACAGAGCAGTCACAGTCACACAGAGTATAGACTTCTTCAATTGTCTCTCATTTTGCATCATTACAGTGCTATTATTAGTAAAATGCACGGCACGACTTCGAAACTACTCATAACACAGCTTAGATCACGATTCTAACCTCATCCTTACGCCTGTTTCCTTAAGCCTCGGTTACAACCCGCCGTGCGTGCTTTTAGTCTGTACGTTTTATTGGGAGGCCACGTCTGCTACGTTTTTCTGAAAACATGGGGAAGGAGTGGCGTTTACGCACGTCACTCGCACGGTTGCGCAAGGTGTAAGAGTGTGGTCTGCACGCCACGTCTCGCCGTGAGCGGTTGCGTACATCGTTCGTCGCGCAAGTGGTAAGTGAGTTGTACGTGCTTATAACGTGTGATTTCTGTGCGATTGCAAAGTTTTCCGTAAGGAGGCCGTACTCACATGTGCTTCTTACGTACTCATGCACCTCGAAAATAAATCACACTCTTTGATTGCGCAGTGCATTTGTCGAAGTTTCACTTTAAATAAAATTTGCGCGAACCCTTTCAGATATTTGCATAAATGAAAGTAGTGTCAGGAGAATCCCCGCATTGGTTTCACTTTCTTCACAGATTACCTCATCGGAAAGTACGTCATTTAGAGAAAGTGAAAGAGCATTGCGCAGCAGGTAAAAGCTCACCCGACGAGGGCATTTTCAGCAGAAATACGGCCCCTGTCCTATCGGTCACCGCGCAAAATTTTGCCGGTAAAATTAAGTATAATGCCAATTTCTTTTCTGTTAGGAGAGCATCTGGGGACAAGGGACATGTAACTCAACTTTCGGTAGATAACTATAAAGTGTAGACCCTTATATCGATATATACGGCCGAAACTCTCGTATTGCTATTAAAGTTGAGGCCAGCGTGAAAATCTAGGCCGGCGGACGGTGGGGAGGGGGTGCGTTAGGAACCAGGTATCGCTCTCCTGCGCGCGCAAGAGCTGTTCTTACGCTTACTAGCCTCTACCAGGCTTCGGGAGACGGCTGGAAAGAGTAGAAATCGGTCAAATAGAGAGATAACATGCCGAGGGAGTTGGTCTGCTAGAGAGAACATTTTGCCGCGAATTTTTTCTTACAGCAGGGTAGACCGCCGTAGACTCTCCGGTAGACTCCCCGGTGCTGAGAATACATAATGCTAGCCCGTCCAAGCCCATGTGCGCATGCCAGAGGCTTTTCACGGGGTCTGTTTCAATCAGTTAATAAATCGCCTACAAAATGTCAATCATTAGAAAGACTGACCATGGATGGAAAGATAGCATGCCAGGAAAGGCCCATGCTTAGTAGGACTGGCCCGGTACGCGTAACACCCATAAGCGGCCGGCCGGTGGAGAATGGTAACCGGGCTAACCAGAAATGTGCGGGTCAAGTTTAGGGCTTTCTTTGCTTGCTTATAATTAAGTCAGGTAGCATTCTTTCCGTTTAGAATGCAAAGGAACATCTCATCCAGCCTGTTGACAGTGCTATTAGTAAAATGCACGGCACGACTTCGAAACTACTCAGAGCACAGCTCAGATTGCGATTCAAACTTCGTCCTTACACGCATACGCTTGTTTCCTTACTCTCGTCACGTATGGCTTTCAAAAGGTCGTCCCCTGCAAAGTGATTACCACGATGACCTGAGTTGGACATTGGTAAAAAGTTTCATACATCATAGTTACGCCCCTTGTGTCCGATGAGAACCAAAAACTTTCATGCGCGCCGCTTAGTTAGCTAGTACAGTCCAAAATCACATTAGTGCACAAAATACCGTAAACATGAAGATCAAAATAGACGAAACAATCATATCTGAATTCTGTGGGAGTTAAAATTGACAAAGTTGCATATAAGTACCAACACAAAAGGGACGACCTACTATGAAAATCAGGAACTTGTGAGCATACGTCCGACGCCAAGAAGCGCACCTGTCGAAGTGAAGAGGACAAAACCAAGTGTCGTTATGTTATACGCCATGCAAAAGACACCTGATAACGCTTCTTATGTTCCATATATAATAGTGTTTGCGAATGTGAAAGGACTGGGTGGGGTGACGTTTTGTTACTGATTTACACTCGCACCGCTGAATGTCTCCGGGATGTTTCATATAGTCTCCACCAGACTCCTTTGCAGCAGACTCCTTTGCAGGCTGAGTAAATCGTACAAATCGACCAAAAGGCTGGTATCACCGGCCAGAGCAGGAAAACTGGATCCTCTATGTCCAGTCAACTCCTCTGGCCAATGATACCCCCCTTTTAGGCGAATTTCTACTATGTATTCAGCCTGCAAAGGAGTCTGTTGGAGACTATGTTTCATAGGTGACAGGTGTATTATATTTCACACCTGAAGCAGACGGCTGTGAGCGAAACTAAAAGTGACGTAATCGAAACGACTGCATACATTAACATACTGATGAGCGAAAGTAAAAGTGACGTAATGGAAACGGCTACCTACATTTTCATATTGATGATCGAAACTAGTGACGTAATGGAAACGGCTACCGACATTTACATAATGATGAGCGAAACTAGTGACGTAATGGAAACGACTACCTACATTTTCATATTGACGATCGAAACTAGTGACGTAATGGAAACGGCTGCCTGTATTTATATACTAGTACTGATGATCGAAAGTAGAAGTGACGTACTCTAAGAGATGGCAGTTAACGTTGAATACCTGTCAGTCCTTGTACAGTCCTTGTATTCAGTTGAAGCAGAGTCAGACATATCGGTCATACTTCACATCACTTGACCTTGACCTTCGTTGTACCAACCCAACCTACCTACCAAATAATTCAGAAGCAAAATAACTGTACCTGGGATGAAATGATATACATTCAGCTACCAGGCCAGTTGAGATTTGTTTCATCAACTTTAGTTTTGATGAAATCAACAGAAACATTATTTTCACGCCAAAAATTAATGCACAAGATTGGGAATTTTTACGTAGGATAACCCGGTAGAATAAAAATCCGACGAAATGACTGGTGTTGGCAGAAAGGCACAAACCTTGTGTATACTCTAATCAATCGTAAAGAAAATCCTGATACCAAACTTTTGTAATTATCCACGGCGCCAGGGTTGCAAATCCGCTCACTGGACGGGCGCGGCGGAGGGATACTCGGAAAAAGTAAGGCTCAAAGCCAAAATCAAGGGCATTATAATGCCCTTGCCAAAATCAATTTTCACCCACAAATCACCAATTCTCACGCTTGTCAGCAACCATGTTAGAACATGTATCTATTTTCACTTCGCTGCAGATTATTATTATGAGAAATGTGAGCTCAAACTTGGATCCGCAAAACACTTTCGTCACTTTTCACGGTCACGCGGAAGGACTGGAGTAATGCGGAACCGAAACCATTACGTCATCGCGACAAGTTGTTTACCGTCTGCAGAAACGATCGAGCTGTGCGCAGCAGCGTTCTGGGTTGACGGTGGGTGTGGGCCTTCTCCGCTTCGTAACAATGTTATTATGTTGCGAGGACTTCGTGCCGAGCCTTCTCGCCGGCGGCCGCCGTCCCAAGCTCGCCCCTTTCTCCGACAGCGTCGGCCAAGCGAACCGCTGGCTGGGCGAACACCCGGAAGTGTTGGTGCACAGGTGCGAGACGCTCCGCGCGGCTGTCTCCCCACAACATGGCGAATACTGCGACACCCAGGTCATGTCATACCCAGCCGGGAAACCTAAGGACGTCTCACGGTTCTCACTTCGTGGTCTGAGGTAAACATTTTATGGTATCATAACGTTAAGAGCAAGCGAAGCTGCTACATTGCCCACCCCCCTCCCTCCCCGATACTTGATACCTCCCTAGCTACTTCCCTCCTTTAAAAGGACAACAACGCGTTGCAACGTTATAACGCTTTCCAATAGCTGTACTAAAAGTACACAGACACATTTGGTGCCTAGAACACTGGCAGGAATTCGAACCCCCAGGTCTTGTGATCTACCTGCCACCTATATTTCATTTCTCAGGATCTGGTACCAGAAACAGCCTGAACAGGAAAAACATCCTTCAAAACCCTCTCAGATCACTTCAATTGATGTCCTGCCAAGGGATCACGGTGACAAGGTAACAACCACTTTAATTTGTTACTTACATCAGTAACATGAGAATAAATAGTGTTCCGCTTAACCAAATTATGTGAAAATTGTCTTGTTAAGAAGTCTACATGTAACTTTATCAACCACACCATTTACGCTCATTTTGACTTGTGCCATATGGCGAGACATTGGAAAGAGCGCGATCACGGGAAAATGACGTCATGTCCCAGAGCGCATTCTGATTGGCTGAGGGCTTGTGGCTTTTGATATTTGGCCACAATCCCGACTGTTACATGTATTCTCATACCCCCCCCCCCGAATCTAAATAATGCTGAATCAGATTGATTCCTCATTAACAGGTGGAGACCTTCCAACATGTCCTGACCCGCCTGAATGGTCTGATAGCAGAGAGGAAGGGACAACAACTCCTCAACATAGAAACTCTGACAATCCCAGGAGACAAGAAAGAAATGGACTGTGAAGAAACTGTGTTGCCTATTCTGGTAGGGTGACATGTGTAAAACTCTACAAAGTTACATGTAACTAGCTATAACAAT
Source organism: Branchiostoma belcheri (assembly GCF_001625305.1). Classification (NCBI taxonomy): domain Eukaryota; kingdom Metazoa; phylum Chordata; class Leptocardii; order Amphioxiformes; family Branchiostomatidae; genus Branchiostoma; species Branchiostoma belcheri. Next base: position 114,656 of record NW_017803954.1, on the reverse strand, counting down.
GCTACTGGCTTAGTGTTGTACTTAAGTTTGAAAGAGTTTTAGTCGTAATCATAATTACAGGATGGAAAAAATTTTATGAGATTTTCATGTCAATTTATTATACTATGAAACTGACACAGTATCACAATTCTGATTAACCTTCCTCATGCCAAGGATGCATTTGGGCACACTAGCCTGCAATTTACTTACAAGTTACTTCAAGTTACTTACAACCAGCAGGTTAAAGAAATGACAACCTTACACCTTCCTTCCAGACGCCGACCAAGTTGGTGCGGTTCCTTCGAGCCTACCTGATCTCAGTAGAAGGATCACCACTTCCTCCTGAAGTCCACTTCCAAGACTTCCTCCCCCAGCAGGTAGCCATTGGAAAGGTGTCCACTTTTTCCACCAAGTTACCCACATTCGAACCTCTGTCTGAGACCTTCACAAAGGCAAACAAGTGGTTACAGGCTTACCCTGATGTTAACCTGGTTAATGTGCAGGTTTTTGAGGTCTTACTGGATAAAGAGGCTTCATACTGTGCAAGTGACCCTCAAACATGTTTCTTTTCCGCTAAAAAGCCCCCGTTTGGATGGTTGAAGGTTGTTCGTATTTACTACAATGTCGAACAAGGAAGTGCCTCAGTTGGCAAACTGGTTGATCTGTCATTCTGTCCTGAAGTGAAGGAAAAGAAAACCCTGTTACACTATGCCCAGTATGAAGAATTGGCTGAAGTAGTGAAGAAGGTGCAGTTGAAGTGTGAGAGTGTAGGGGGCGTGCCTGCAGGTGTGCAGTCTGTCTGGACCTACCCAGACTGGGAGAGTGGGCAGGATGTGTTTCAGCCCAACACTAGCTTACACCTGGAGCCACGCCTGGATGGCACAGAGCACCTGCCACAAGTGGAAACCATCCAGGTGTGCATGATTGTGAAGTAGGCCACATAGAGTTGGTTTTACGATGATCATCCTGCATCCTGAAATGATAATTTGGTCTTGATTTCTCAATCAGCTGAACTCCATAACCTATATACATCTCTCTATATATACATGTATACAAATACAATGTATTTAATATGTTATACACACGTGTGTGTTGGTAGACATGAGCTGAAGCTATCACACATAGCTGTAGGTACTGTATAGTACATTGTATTTATTTGTTCTTTTGTTGTGAAATGCACAAAATCATGTACATGTGTTATACTTGGAATTTGATCAGATTACTAATGGTAGGTTACTTCATATCACCTAGGTTCTTTCATTAACACCTGTGATAAGGTTAAGACGAAAGTTGAAGTAAACAAAAGATTGATGCCTAGTTTCATTCATCCTGCCATTGTCTTGTCTTGAGGAAGGAGCACAGGTACTATAAGTGGCTACGTGGTTAGCCTGTTATGCAGACTTTCTAGCGGGCAGCGTTTGTTTATGTAGGAGCGGCTCAGAGAGCGAGAATGCTTCTGCAGGCCAATGACCTCTTAAGACGGTTCCATTTTTTCAAACGCGGGGGGAGGGGGTACAGGAAGGCTACCCGGATGAATTTTTATTTTCGGTTCCTTTGGAGAGGGGTTTATTTGGAGGGGTATTTGCAGGAGGCTAGAGTGTGTACCACGCAGGTACATGTAAGTACCCCTCCCATTTACCTCAAAACAAGTTCCACCAATCAGATTATGAGAAGCAATCATGAGGTGCTATGACGTATATTACATACGTGGGTGGGGGATCCCCATACTTACTATGGCAGACATATAGGGTTCACAACTACTTAAAAGACATTAGCAAAAGTGGCGATACCGAGTTGCTCTTTTGGTGACCACCGGTGTAAAAAAAGTCTATCAGAACGCTGGAAACCTACATGGCGGAGGTAGAAGTCCTCTAACCGCACGTGAGGGAGTTACAGGTGTCTCCCGCCCACTCCATGCCTCCACGCCTCCCGGAAGTAACAAGTTGGAAAAATAAAACAAAGGCGCCGGACCAGCAGCCATGACGGCACCAGGTGAGTACGACACCCGATCTGGCGACGTTACTTGTTGCAATTGTTTGAGTCATTGGGATTCTTCTCTACTCCTTAAGGGCCCTTAAGTTTGTACCCACGCTACGTTGAGACGTGAAATCATGATCACGAAACATGTACTTTCGTCTCAAATTTCTAAACTTCTATCCGTACGCATACCATTGCACAAGGGTGAGGCTGTCACGGTATGCGTGACTATGTAACCATTGCGCAGTTGAACTGTTGAACATTTTGTTAGCCTAAGGGCAGGAAAATGTAGAATAGTATGTACAAGTACTTTATAAAAGAGCACAGATTGCAACAGCGCTGGGCTTAGCACTGTAGCGCTGGGTTTAGCTGGGCTTAGCATGCACTGGGTGCTTAAAACAATACAATTATACATAACTGTAGCATACACTGGCGCCATACAAACATGTAGGTACGGCGAAATAAATAGGTACGTCATTTCCGTGTCTAGACTTTTCATGGCTTCTCTTTCATTTCCAATTCTTAAAAGTAGACAACTCTTCTTGGACACGCAAGTTATGTCAACTCATTATTTCCTTGAGTACAGTTCTTCCGCAATTAATGGTAGTGTTTGCATGTGACTTGCCATGATGGTTGTTTGAACAAGGGAGGGTGTGGGGATGTGGCGTTTATAATGTTGTACCCACGGAACTGTGATAACATATACGAACTCAACCTTTCCCTAGAAAACAATTGGTTTTGCCGTGCAGCATGGGGAACAACCCTGACGACAAAACCAAGTGAGGGTTAACATGAATAACAGCAAGGCTGATCTTTTGGGGGGTGAAATCTTGAGAGTTTTCGACTGGACCAAAGTTCAGGTTGCACGGCCTCAAGGACCCGCAAATACTCGGCATAAAATATTGATTAACATCTAATATGGCGTGTGTGATAAAACTTGGGGGCCGTGTGTGATAAACTTTGGGGGCCAGTTAGAAACCGTCAAGATTTTTGCCCCGAAGATCTGCATGGAGATTAAACAAAGGTGCGTTCAAGCTTCAAGGCGTTTATACAGATCGCAGATTCCCAGATAGAACCGGTTTTCACCAGTTTTCACACCCACACATTACGGGGAATACCCATACGTAAAATGTCACTCTGCTGTTGACTTTTAGCTGATAAATCAAGTTGTTGTCTAAGGGAAAAGGTGAAATCAAACAGATATTAGCCTGGTTGATAACGGCACGAAGGGCAAGGAGCACTGTTTATTCTGTATAGATTTATCTTTTTGGTGTTTGTGTTAGTGGTGGCGTTGATATGAGATCTCGAACTTGGTTGCACCACTGTGTGTGTACTTGTTCTTTGTACATGTACTTAAAAACAGAAAAGGGCATTCCAATGCTGCATGCCGGACATGCACAATGACATTTTACTTCTTCATTCTTGGTAATTGGTCTAGAACGATTCTCGAATTGATAACAGCTTTAACTTGCAGCTTGCACTGTCACTTTTTTTTAACCTAAGACTTATTTTAGTTTTACCAGTGTCCGTCTGTTTTGTTATCTGCTACGATATTAATTTGCACTTGAAATGTTGTTGACAATATTTTATATACATTTTATGTAATGGTTTATTTCTATTTTAATCGCTTAATATGACGTTTTATACTAATAATGTGATGCCCCAATGTCAATTCAGCCTCTGGCTGCCATTTTTGGGACAGTGTTGTTGTGTTTTAATGCAAATAAACCATTGATATAACTTATTTATGTTTGGTTGGATTCTTTATGTTACCTTATGATTAATTGCACACTTGTATATAGTGATTATTTTCTTCTTATTTATTATTGTATTTTATCCTCAGTTACTTTGTTTGTATTTGACTATGTTGGGGTTTACCCCCCAGGTATCCTTGAAAAACAAGGCGATATGTATCACCTGGATAAATAAATGAAATGATGAAATGAAACAGTGCTTGCTTTGCAACATTAAATTGCCACACAGTGATTGTGCGGAGCGAGGTCACCAGGCAGGTGGAGGTATTCCGAGGACTGGCTTTTTAGTTCTGTTGTTTTAATTACCACAGGTACAGATGCAGTAAACCTCACATGGGCGTGTATATTGTCGTTTGCTTCGTTTTAATCAATGTTACTTCTCGCTCAACGATGTTTCGCATTTGAGCCTTTTAAGGCTTTAAAAATCTCATGAATAGTTTAGTGCATTATACTTGGTTTTCTTGGTCGGTGTTTGGAGAAGCGGACACGGAATGTTAGAGTAGCCGAACAACAGCGAAACAAAATTAAAACAAAAGAACTAGATATACAAGTTGGCTATACACATTTTAATTCATGTAAAACTTTTAACCATACAACATGGCGGACAATACTACATCATGGTCACGTGTTTGCAAATACTGTAGTCATGGAAACTGTAATGACGTAACACATGATTCGTTCCCAGCCTTCCCTCCGTACGATGTCCACCTGCCGTACGAAGGAGAGGAGTGCGGGGAGTTCATGTCCTCCCGACTTATGGAGCCTTTGGCCGAGGCAGGATACCACACCTACACAACCAAGTACTACCTGCCTGGACAGGTGAGTGTTACAACACCTACACAACCAAGTACTACCTACCTGGACAGGTGCCTGATACAGCACATACACACCTGTACCTATTTTGCCTCTACTCCACACTTTACGTTGTAACTTTGACAAACAACATACATACATACATACATACATACATATTACATACACTCATTAATTCCTGGAAGAAGTAATTGTGTATATCTGATGAAACTTTGCAGCCTCTTCTTGATGAGTTCATCAAAGGTGTAGAACAGAGCAGGGTGACTGTCCTGCCGCTGTGTAAGACCTTCATGGCGTCTCAGTACTACTGGTACGTGTCGTCTTGATCTTTAAAATTCTTTGATTAATCTGTTTTGTTGTTTCATGTTCCGATGACACCTCGTTGGTGAAAGGGAAATAGATAAAATGTCAATTCCAATTGCACAGGTACGTGGAGAACAGCATCCATGACCGCAGCATCATCAGAGAAGGCTCCGCCATCTTCGTCAAGATGGAGGCGGACTGCGGACTGTGTCCGAAACTGAAGCCGTTCGGGTTTCTGGACTTCACGACGGACGCCGCGTACAAGGAAGCGTTTCCACGACTTGTACGCACGCTGGGTCCCCCATGTATGTATAACAAGCTGTACTGCTTTAGACGTCAGTATGCAGTTTGCTTTTGATGACAGGGCACCGAAAGTGCGGCTTGCTTTCCTATAGATCTGCTTGATTGCTTGATAATGTGTTTTCTTGATATTATAATGTTGTGTCAATGCATGCTCGATTTATGAGGTGCCCGGTTCGATCTATGTGTTCATGGCATTGCCTCTTGCATTACCCAGGGTTCCCTGCTATTCCCAGGCCTCGAACATAGAACCAGACTCAAATGTACATTTCCCCATACAGCCTCGGCTCCCCGACCCCAGCAGCACCTCTCTTCGCGAGCCGACGACGCCTACGACGGCAATTACGACGACGTCTTCGTCAACAAGGAGTTCGAAGAGGACGAGCAAACGCCGAGGTCAAACTTCGTGCACGCGACGAACAGGAGCTTTGACGCCATGGGCCCGCAAATACACACCGACTTTGTGGAGCCCGAAAAGACATTGCTGGCAGCTTGCAAAGGTGGGGCAATTTTTTCGTCTTTTTTTATATACAAAATCTACCAATTCTGCCTTTTGACTTATAGAGAAATTCAATTTACCTCGCACCATCTGATGACTTTACCTGATCACATTGCACAAATTAACTGAAACTATTTTTTTTCTCTGTCCAGAGTTTGAGTGGTCCGAGTGGTCTCTGAAGGCGTTCTGCCACGACCCGGATAGTTACATCCAGCGGGTACAGAAGATCACTCCGCCGCTGAGAGATGACGTGGAAAAGGCAAGAACAACTTCGTTAAATAGGCTAGGACTAACGTACCGTGTATAAACAGTTCTAGCAAGACTCTTATTCGACTGTTCATGCCATTTTATTTGTGCATGGTGTACATGTGTGTTAAGGGGAGGATACTAGTATAATGCGTTAGCAGATATTGTTTCCTACCTAATGTGAATGAAAATCTGCAACAATATACGCGTATGTTACGTACATCGTAAATCATTATTTCTAATACATGTACAGCCGCAGTTCATACGGCTAGATGCAGAAGTGAAAATGTGAGACTTGTTCCGTCCGCAGGTCCTGTTGCTGGGAATCCTCCCTCAGCAGCAGACCCACCGGGGCAGCTGCATCACCCTGGCCAAACTCAGCTGCTGCGGGCTGCCCAGGGTGGAGGAGCAGGCACTGGAGGCGCTACTGACGGTGGGTAGCAATTACCATCTCCTGGGTCAACAAAGCGTGTGTAATGTGTACTCATCAGGCCATGATGCTCTGTCATAATTAAAGAGGCGCAGTGGCAATGAAGGGTACATTTTCGGGCAAAACATTTTCTGGCGATTTTCAAAAGTGGCGACCTTTATCAACTGTGTGCCCACGGGCACCGGGCTTTATAATGGTCTAAGGCTCGGCTGACAGATTTTCCTTCCCTTTCTATCCACCCCAGATCGTTCATCAGAACATATTTCACCAAGGCACAGCCTACGCCGAGTCTAGCGGCCTGTGTGACGTCACTAGGGAGGTCCTGTATGTCCTGTCTAATAGGGAAGCCCTGAGACAGTGGACCCGGGGCACCGCCCTCCTGCGGATCCACGTGTGCTGCACCCTGCTCATCTGCCTACACGTCTCCTACGTTAACGGCGACATCGGCCTGGAATTTTCAGCCGAGGAACTGAAGACAACCCAGGCTGTCATCAGGCGCAAGTTTGACACCTTCGAAGGGACGGATCTGAGTTTCAGGTACGGCTATATCCTAAAAAAAAAACAGACCATCAGGATCAGACGGTCATTAGTGTTATGAAAAAAATTACCCATTAACTTCCAGCATTTAAGAGCACCGACCTTTTTTTTTCAAGGAATGACTCCACTACCCACCACATCTGGCACGCTACCCGACGCTAATTATGGTCATTGACTATATACCCATATCTGGTACTGTTGATGCGTCAACAGCAAATACGTTTTTTTTTCAGATGCCTTGCTGACTACTACATACATGTGATCAACGAAGCTTCCAAAAGGATTGCAAGCAAGACCGTTGGAAAGTTCAAAGAGTTAGTGATGCAGGTAAGTACACGTTATCCGAGGTTCATGATAATTGATGAATACAAACAGACTTTCGAATTCCTATATACGTATACGTGCACACAACATGTTTCCTTGCATTTTGCAGGCACGAGACGCTAGCATTAAAAACATCCCGACAACGACAAAGCAACTTGTCAAAGACATCTGCAAAGCCGAGGAGTACGACCAACAGATCGTGCTATCACATCTGGCTGACATGGCAAGTTTTCGTCATCTTGTGCCAAACATGAATCTAACATTATCTCTCTGTAAAGCAGCTGAGCATGCATTTGACTTTGCAAACCATATAACCAACCAGGGTTTATTTCTTTGCATCGATTCTGTATGTTGCATACAATATTCACCAGAAATGTGCCTATGCTATATGAACACTATCCTATTAAAGATGGCGTGGCAAATTGCTGGAAAAGTACATAAAGTGAAACAAACATTTGTAACCTTCAGTAGTCAGATGATTCTGCAAACCTGTAATAAATATAACAGTGTGAGCAGGGTGCATTGCTTTAAAACGGGTTTGTTAACTTACTAATGTCCCTTGCAGGCACATGATTCAGAGACTGCCCTGGGTATCTTCCAGCGCGTGGTGTACAAACTCACACAGACGTGCAGCGGGTCGAGAGCGGACAGACTCTTCATCATGATAGCCGACATGTTCGTCAAGATCCTGCAGACCACAAAGAGATCAGGTAAGCCATGTCCTGCATAGCCCGGGTACCATCCAGATTTTCGCTCCGCAACGCTCGATTTTTTTAGCATTGCGGAGCGAAAAACCGGATGGTACCCAGGCTATGCATTCGTGTCCTGCATGCGTGGTACATTTTATACTTTATGCATAATGACATGAGATCAGAGCAACAAGCTAAGGCAGCCAACTATCCATGAGACTATCCTGTCATTGTATCAAGGAGAATTCTCTATACGAAAGTCGACCTAGACGTCCAAGCTTGCATGAACCAATATGGTCCTTATTTGATGAAGCATGAGAAGCAATACTTTGATTTGCCAAGTCGGCGAAATCCATCACAATTTAGGACACTCGCTGTTATGTTATAAGTTAAATAACCGCCGATGGTATTGAAATGAACTTCCACGACAACCTATTCCAGATCTCTGCAGCATGGCGCTTCGTCCGCCCCCTTCGCACGGGAAGAGAAAGAAGCTGCTGGGTTTAGCCGAGGTCTGGTACGAGCGGCAGTTCAACCAGGGCAACGCCCAACATGCAGTAGAGGTCCTCTGCAGACCGCTACTACATCATCCGCAGGTCAGACCAACAAAGGCGGATCTTTTACATGCTTATAAAGTGTAGCTAAGTGCAGTTTTCACTGTAAGAAGTGTACTTATTCTAGCCTGGAATACAACCTTTTATGTATTGTTGAATGTTCGGGAGGGAAGCGATCAGAAGAGCGGACTGGTGCTTGTCGTGTGGCTATTGGCGTCAGGCAAAATCCCACTGCACTCATTGGTTAGAAATAAGCACCTAAATAAGCATGCGGAATGGCGGCACCTTGTGATAACCATCTAGTCGGAGTATCTCTCCTTTGAGGAATCCATGGTAGAGTCTACAAAGGGTTACTCCTATACAAGGATTGTGTGACTTGATGATACCGTCTCTATGTATTCTTGGCATTTAAACGCCACATGTTCTACCATGACCATGTAATTACCTTCGCCAAGAAGGTTATGTTTTCAGTAGCGTTTGTCTGTCTGTTTGTGAACAGCATAACTCAAGAAGCTTAATATGTATTGTCATGAAACTTGGTAGGTGGGTAGGTCTTGATGAGACCTAGAAATGATTAGATTCTGGGCCCCCTGGCGGCTTTTGTTGGTACTGCAGCAGAACTTCCGGTTTTGATATCTCGCGATCTGGACATGCTAGAGTCACGAATTTTGGTTGGTAGATAGCTCTTGAGGTGGGGAAGAAGTGACATGAGTTTGGGCCCCCTAGCAGCTTGTTCTGGAACTACAGGAGCGTTTCTTGAAAAAATCTCCGAAGGTTGATAACTCAAGAACCGGTTGAGGGATTGTCATGATTGTTGGTGTATGTAGGTAGCTGAAGTGATACTTGACATAATCAGATGACAATTATGCAAATCAGGAGCTAATTTGCATAATTAATGAGGACATTCTATAAATCTGCTTCGTTCGATTATAGGACTTTGAAACACTTGTGACATGTAATTGAGAACTAGAAAAACATCTGAGGATATAGATTATGTAAATGACCTAATTTACATAATTAATGGAAAATTGTTATAATTTCATAGTTGTAATTGCTGGGAATTTCATACTTGCCGTATTTGGAAGTTAAGTGAAGGTGAACATCAATGAAGATAATTTATTCACATTATGAACTCATTTGCATAATTTATAGTTGTGTGTCCTTCCAGCCTGAAGTGCGTGGGACCATGGCTCGCCGTCTAGCAATGCGCCAGGGAGAGCGTGAGGACGGAATTGAGTGGGAGGATCTCGTTCCTATTGAGGTAGGAAGATCGATGTCTCAAATTTTAGCTACTTTTAGAGGGAAAGAGAGACAGAGAGAAAGAGACTAGAATGAACATGACGTTTAAAGTCTGATGATGTCCAACCTCTCCATTAGGCTAAACACATCAGTGACCAGTACAAAATGTTGGGCCTGCGCATTGTCACCCACCAGCCAACGCCCTGTCAAGACCTGGAGGGTCACGTGGTCTGGAAGGGAACCACGACGCACGGGAACGTAGCTGTCAAGGTGTGTGTTAATTTCAGTCTTGTTACAATTGACATGTAATGATGACTGCAACTTCCGTCAGGATTAATGACCCGCAGTTGCAGACAGAGATTATGATCCCGACCTATCGGTAAACTCGCCGATTCTTCCAGATCGCATTCTCTACACAAACACATCTGAAGATTCATATACAATGTACATTTGTAAATAGGAATTATCAATGTTGAAGCTGACACATGGAAATGATACAGCGTATAAGAACATTACTTTCACACTCAACTATCACACCTATTTTCCCAGGTGTACAAGTTGAATTCCATGAAAGAGTTGATGGGCGATGCGGACATGTCGGCAGGGGCAGGGATCGTGAGGAACAACGTGCGCATGTTGGGAGAGCTGAGCGGCAGTCCGAACATCTTGCAGCTGCTGGCCTACCAGCTCCGGCCTCAGCCTGTCTTCCACATCACGGAGTTCATGGAGGAGGTGAGCGTAGCGCCAGGGTCTGTTATGTGTGTTTCCTGCCATTGCCAATCATTGTGAATCCAAAGGATCCCAATATTTCATTTCCATCTAGCTGGTTATAGGTGCCAATGATTGTTTACTTTCATTCTTCTTAACCATTGAATTACAATTCTCTGAAGAAGTAGGAAGATCTTGCTGTCTGCAAATGAAATGAGCTTCGATATCAAAATTGGTGTGAAATTGTGGCGTGGTGATAGACTACATTTGGTCTTACCTAACATCAGTGCATATTGGGAACCATATAGCAAGTTCGTTTCCCCAAAGTCTTACAAAAATTCTACCACTTCTGGCAAAAGTCATCCATCCCTATTGACATATTCGTCATGCTTCAGGGCAATCTTTTGGACTTCCTGCTTCGGAAACGTCAAGACCACCAGCACACCCGGTCGTCCCTCCTCTACCTGCGGACTCTGCTGACCCTCCTGCTGGACATGGTGGCCGCTCT
>NW_017803954.1:86392-103776 GCF_001625305.1 Branchiostoma belcheri | reverse complement strand
AGCTACGTGCAGTTTTCACTGTAAGAAGTGTACTTATTCTAGCCTGGAATACAACCTTTTATGTATTGTTGAATGTTCGGGAGGGAAGCGATCAGAAGAGCGGACTGGTGCTTGTCGTGTGGCTATTGGCGTCAGGCAAAATCCCACTGCACTCATTGGTTAGAAATAAGCACCTAAATAAGCATGCGGAATGGCGGCACCTTGTGATAACCATCTAGTCGGAGTATCTCTCCTTTGAGGAATCCATGGTAGAGTCTACAAAGGGTTACTCCTATACAAGGATTGTGTGACTTGATGATACCGTCTCTATGTATTCTTGGCATTTAAACGCCACATGTTCTACCATGACCATGTAATTGTAGGTGTATTAATTGTAGTTGTGTGTCCTTCCAGCCTGAAGTGCGTGGGACCATGGCTCGCCGTCTAGCAATGCGCCAGGGAGAGCGTGAGGACGGAATTGAGTGGGAGGATCTCGTTCCTATTGAGGTAGGAAGATCGATGTCTCAAATTTTAGCTACTTTTAGAGGGAAAGAGAGACAGAGAGAAAGAGACTAGAATGAACATGACGTTTAAAGCCTGATGATGTCCAACCTCTCCATTAGGCTAAACACATCAGTGACCAGTACAAAATGTTGGGCCTGCGCATTGTCACCCACCAGCCAACGCCCTGTCAAGACCTGGAGGGTCACGTGGTCTGGAAGGGAACGACGACGCACGGGAACGTGGCTGTCAAGGTGTGTGTTAATTTCAGTCTTGTTACAATTGACATGTAATGATGACTGCAACTTCCGTCAGGATTAATGACCCGCAGTTGCAGACAGAGACTATGATCCCGACCTATCGGTAAACTCGCCGATTCTTCCAGATCGCATTCTCTACACAAACACATCTGAAGATTCATATACAATGTACATTTGTAAATAGGAATTATTAATGTTGAAGCTGACACATGGAAATGATACAGCGTATAAGAACATTACTTTCACACTCAACTATCACATCTATTTTCCCAGGTGTACAAGTTGAACTCGATGAAAGAGTTGATGGGCGACGCGGACATGTCGGCAGGGGCAGGGATCGTGAGGAACAACGTGCGCATGTTGGGAGAACTGAGCGGCAGTCCGAACATCCTGCAGCTGCTGGCCTACCAGCTCCGGCCTCAGCCTGTCTTCCACATCACGGAGTTCATGGAGGAGGTGAGCTTAGCGACAGAGTCTGTTGCCTGTGTTTCCTGCCATTACCAAAGAATCCCGATATTTCCTCTCCATCTAGCTGGATATAGGTGCCAATGATGGTTTCATTTCAATTACAATTCTCTGAAGAAGTAGGAAGCTCTTGCTGTCTGAATCTGTAGAGATCTTCGTTGCAAAATCGGTGCGAAATTGTTCCCAGTTGTCATCGACTAGGAAATCGTGTGGCGATAGAATACATTTGGCTTCTTAGTCTTACCTAAAATAATTGCATATTGGTATACCATATAGCAAGTTCGTTTCCTAATGGTCTTACAAAACTTCTACCACCTCTGTCAAAACGCATCCATCCCTATTGACATATTCGTCATGCTCCAGGGCAATCTTTTGGACTTCCTGCTTCGGAAACGTCAAGACCACCAGCACACCCGGTCGTCCCTCCTCTACCTGCGGACTCTGCTGACCCTCCTGCTGGACATGGTGGCCGCTCTCCGTTTCTGTCACCACCACAACATCGTCCATCGGGACGTCACAGCCAGGAACTTCCTGGTCTACAGAAAAGGAGGGACGTACCGATGCAAGCTGGGTAATTTCAACATGGCTGCAAAAGTACCAACGATGGAGGAAGAGACCTACGAGTGCCCCGACTGTCTGCAGATTGTTTCCAAGGTGAGTTTCCAAGGTTTTGGGTATCTGTATCAGTCATGCACGCAAGAAGAAGAAACACAGAGAGAGGGGGAGGGAGATGCATTTACTTAATTCTGAACATCATCGCAATATTCTTGCACAATGACCCCATAGCGAAGTCATCGGACAAGCTTCATTTACCTGTGACCGTCATCTCTTTCTCAATAGGATCCTCCGATGATCCCGTTGCCAAGCTCTGGACTGCCCCTGAGTCGATGGTCGGGCACCAGTTCTCGGATAAGAGTGACGTGTGGATGCTGGGATGTACCATGTACGAGGTGCTCACGCACGGGTGTCGCCCTTTCACAGAGATGTGGGGCATGGCCGCAGACGACATCGTGCAACAAGTAGGTAGAACCAACAACAACTGCAACTATTCAAGGAACCTGGTCACACCGGGTCCCTGTCTTCTGTATGGTTTGATGAACTTCGCCATTTGAAAAATCGTCAAACCATACATGAGACAGGAACTCTTGGCGAGAAATACCATCACTAATATTAATTTAAATGTATGACAGGAGCTGCACAAATACTATGTTAATGCATGTATGATGTTCCTTTCTTACGTGTACCCAGGTTGTGTTCGGACTGCGCCCCCGCCAGCCTTCCTGCGTGCCGCGGAAACTGTTCCAGACGACTATGCTGCCCTGCTTCCTCACCGACCCGGTCGAGCGGATCGCCCTGCTGCAGCTGGAGAGGAAGCTGAAGAGCTACATGAAGGAGTGCCCCCTACCGGGTCAGTTCTGTGATACACTGATACTTATAATATCCGTCAGTATGGTGTGGTGAGGCTAGGTGAAGCTGTAGCACGCAAACGACGACCAAGAAGACTGACAAAAAGTCATCATTTCATGACGAGAAAGAAGTCTTTGAAGACGTAGATGTTTTAATAATGGAAATCTTATGATGCAAATATGACCCATAGCATATTGCGATTGTCTAGGACCATGGAGGTACTACGACACAACCAAGAAAATAGCTCCAGTGATTTTCCCACCTGATGAAAGTGTTCACAGATAACTCACCCTGCTTACATTACACACCCTTAGCTTAAAGTTAGAATAACGATGCTAAAGCTGTTCTTCTGCCTGCAGGTGTGGAACACATAGATGACATCCATCCCCCGCCCCGGCTGTCTCCCAACCAGTCAACACGACCTGAGAGGGTACGAAGTACCCGTATATCACTACACTATTAACATGGGTTATCACGAAACTCGACGGATGTAACTGGTGAAAAAAAACTTTTAGATATCTCACAAACAAGTTACCAAAATTTGCACTTACCACAATCACCATACATAAATAATGATGTCTTTGTTTTTAGGGAATACCAAAGAACTTGGAAACGCAGATCAGCAGTGAACCAGGTAAAATCGTGTTTCCCTGTCTAAGACTTGCCATATCTGTATATGTATGTACAGTCATCAGTAATATGGATACAAGTAACTTAGTAGGTACGAGCATGCTGTTTCAAACGATGTTGTAAACAATATTACTGTTAATTTAGAAACAAGGCAAAACGAAGAGCTTTCAGTGTGGTGGCATTGACATTTGAAATATAAATTCAAACTTTAATTTTAAGGGACCAGTGAGTAGAAACACAGATAGCTGTGAAAGCTACACTACTCGTAAGATTATATTTTGAAACATTGTATTTCTTAAATTTCAGAAGTCACTTCGACTGACTACAAGATCGAAAAGGTACGTTCCTGTTCTCTGGTAATGGCATCTTCGACTTTTCTCTCATTATCACTGTTGATAGTCTAATTGATTATTTGGTGGCCTTCTTAATTAATGAATGTAACAATTATTTTCATTTCGTACTATACAGAGGAAGTTTCTCTGCTCTGCGAGTGAGATACTTTTCTACGATCAACCAAACGACCAGGGGGTAGGTAACAACAATGTTGAACATTATTTTTAGTAGTCACGTGTTCGATCTATTTGACGCCGTGTATTGGGCCAATGTAATGCAGAACCATCTATAACTTAGTGAAAGCGTATATGATCCTATGTTTGTGTCAGAACCAATATACGAATACTACAATATACGAAGATTAAAACGTAGATTAAAAGAAAGAAGGGGGTAGAAATCTCACAAACCGGAGGTCCCGTGTTTGAGAAGAACCACACGTCGGACAAATATATGTTGAAGAGCTCACCACACTTAGTAGGGGTTCATCCTGCTGTGAGTGCATCAGACCTTATACATGTATAGTCTGATCTCGCGCAGCCTGTACTCGCATACACAAACCCTGTGTGTTGCGCCCACAGGCACATATTATGAATACCAAACAAACAAACAAACAAACAAAAGGGACAGGACTAAAGCGTTGATTATTCTAACGCAGGAGGAGTATCTACTGGAGGAAACTGTTGACAGCAGGAGGAGGGAGATGTTACTCAGGCTTGACCACGTGAACATCAGACGCGTCATCGACGTCGTCTTAAACGGTGACAAGGTCAAACAGGTAACGTCATTCCTCCGCTGCAAGGGAGGAAGTGCGGTTTCGTTGTTTCTGTTTGTGTTTTGGGGGTATGGGTGAAATCTGTCAACTCGGATTGTCACGTTTCGGATTCCTTTTAACAAACAAATCGAGCAATGCTTGTCAGACTATGTGGACACTCCTGCAGTTTGGGAATCAACTGGACCCTTAACCTGGGTCTTCAGGTCTTGGTTGTAACATATATATAACTGATTAGCTTGTGTCAATCTCTTCACAGATTTCACAAGTGTTTCCCGGAGGCCAGCTGACCCTTTTGGATGCAGCTCGAGAAAAGCGGTTGTCCGCTGAGGACATGGTCCGGTGCCTGAGGCAAGTGGCGGACGCCATGGCCTTTGTGCATGGACAGTCTCTTGTCAAGGGAGAAGGCATCATCCACTGTGATCTCCGGGCCATGCATGTCATCTGGGAGGGACAACATGTAAGTACAAGGTGCAGTTGTTTGTAACAGCAGCTAAAATAATTTATGGTACAAACTCTCTTTTTATTTTTATGACCTCTGAGTTTCGGTCTTTCCGCAGGTAAAGGTTGGGAGGTGGGGCCGTGCTAGCCGCCTCCGTCTCCGCCTGTACGATACCAAGCTCTCGGAAAGTGTGGTGAACAAGCAGATGCCTCGAGATGCTTTGAGATGGTATGTAACTCTCACGTTACGAGTCTTAAATCGTAAAGTGTCAAGAGTATTCAACCGCAACAGCAGCCTTCTTATCAACAAAATGACATAAATATTGAGGAAACAAATCATTAAAATCTATGCAACAGAAACATTTAGCCCCATTATCTCAGTGACAGTATAGACCTAGTCTGCTATATGTTACTATATTGCTGTTGTCGTATAAATCTGTCACACTCATATTTGGCTGTAAGGTTCTCTCAACTCATGCCATGTTTGTATCGTAACCCATATTTGGCAGTAACATTCTATTATACCCATATTTGACAGTAACGTCTATAAACCTATATATGGTTGTTATGTAATGTCCGACAGGTCACCTATGGAGGTGATTGAGAGCGGGATCTACTCGCAGGGCAGTGACGTCTTCACGTTCGGACAGCTGTGCTGGGAGGTGTTCCACGCCTACGACGCCGACAAAACCAGCGAGAACAGAATGCTGGCACCTTACCCGTACTTGCATGCGTATGAGGTATGTGTGTATTACAGATATTAACAAGAGCCTTGGTTCCTGTCCCAATAGCTTGTTGTTTAAACAATAGGAGGCAAACAACAATCGTCCTAAGATGTTTCCCGTCCCGTCTATCTATTTGGTGTGGAACTTGGACCTACGCTAAGCAACTGTTGATTTTATCTTTTCATTTCTTTTCAGCTATTTTGCATCTGTAACGCTTTCAATTATTAGTTTTGTTGTGTTATAACTTTATTTTTGCTTTCTTTCTTTTTCTTTTTGTTTGCAGGTCCTGCCGTACCTGCAGCGCAGACAGAGACCCCTGCAGCCGTGCCACTGTCCGGACTGGCTGTACCGCCTCATGAAGCTGTGCTGGCTGGACGAGCGGAGCCGCCGCCCGGGCTTCGACAGGATAGCGGCCTGCTTCAACAGGTGAGTGCAGAGACTAAAACTATATAAGAAAGACAACGAAAATAGGGATGAAATTGCTTGCCAGAACGCTTTGGAAGTAGTTTTATTGCAAATTCTTGTCCCGTCTATTTCAGTCCATTCGACTCGCCCCTGTTGGACATCGGCGATAACGGTACCTACAAGCAACAGGCTCCTGGCGGGAACGAGGAGAGTCTGAATGCAGCCCTGAACCACCAAGACCGCCACTACTTCCGCCAGGGCTTACTTCAGGGCGATGCTGACTACACGCGGAAGCACGTCATTGGGCTTTGGAGCGCCGACAACGTGTCGCAAGGCAGCGCCGATACATTTTACACCTTGACGTCAGAGGTTAGCAACCGAACGGACGACCTAACATCCGTCAGCAGCGACCTAACATCCGGGACCTGGCAGTCAGCAGAGTCGCGTTCAAGGGCGGGAACCAACAGCACGCAGCTATCCGACGGCAGCCGACGGTCTGGGAGCTCCACTCCCACGGAAGATCTCAATGAAAAGAGATCTCCAGGGCAAGAAGTCCTGTATAATAATTCGTTCAACATGGCACCTCTAGTTGTGGAGCTGAACTCCAAGCTGCAAGGGGCACAAACGACCTTAGACGACGAAAGCGAGACAAGCGATGGCACCATCTACGAAGACGAAGCAGAAGAGGTATCAAAAAGAGTTTCTCGCGAGATGTCTTTCCTAAACCCTTCTTACGAACACAGCGTACCTACAAGATTTCAGGGAATGCAGGACGGCATGACGATGAGTAGACCTGAAACTCCAGCATCTGGAGTGGCGGAAGCAACTTCTCCTAACACTGGCGATAACGGCGAAGGCAATGGTGACGCGGATTACTACACGAAGTTAGTTCGTCCTACGCCAGGCAGCACGCATAGCGTATCACCACCCCGCCACACAAGCGACGAGAACCAGTTTCCTACGCGGCCTCCCGTGCCACCGCGTCCATTGGCGATGACAGCAAGCCGCTACGCAAGCGACAGAGACGACTCATCGGTTGAGATGGCATCGCGGGAGGACACGCCCTCTCCTCCGGTCCCACCACGTGTGTTCTTGAACTCGGAAGCAATGGAAAACACCCTAGACGACCCACCGTATGTAGACGTCCGCCTGCGACACAAGGGGAACGATGCAGTGCCCCCCACCCCCATACCGCGCCCACTGAGTATGTGGGACATCGGCCAGGATTGGCAAGAGGCAAACAACAGTCCACCGGTACCCTCCAGCGAACGTCCCACCGCCAGGAACGCGCTGTGGACCAGAGTGCCTTCCGACACGTCGCTATCGTCACAGGCGTCGTCGTCCTTCGGAAGCAGCCAGGAAAGTCTTTTCATGTCTCCGAAGCAGAGCTCGTCAGGGAAGGGGGTGAAGAGCGCTTTGGCAAGGTTTTATAAGAATGGCAAACGTAGTTTAAGGAGAAAGTCTGGCCGTGCGAAGAGTGAGGACCATGGTGCTGTTGTCAGAACTGATGCCAGGGCACGAGGCGAGGGGGTGTTTCGCTGCTCTGAAGCTGAGGCGGGAAACCGGGACAGCACTTCCTCAGTCTGTAGTGACTACAGAGACGACAACACGGACGAGAACTCCGACCAGGAGTATGATACCAGACTTTAAGTAATCGCCATATTACGAGATTTTAGACTGAACATCAAACACGAAGGAATCGGGCACAATTATTGGATTCCTCTGCAGATTGAACCTCCTTGCTCCATTGGAGAGGTCTAGACTTCTATTAATTGTAACAAACATATACAAGTATTTCTTTGCTAATGTATGGTGTAAAACTAAGGCCTCTACTATGTATAGTTAGCAACCGGGGTCAAATTAAAATACGGTACATGTCAGATACGTGTATCAGTTAGATTGTGTTCATCAGACGCGACCAATGGAACTTTGCTACCTACCGGCCAATAATAGGGGAAATATCTGACTTAACATTGTGTGTGCTTAATTACTTACTTACTTGTGATGTTATGTTTGCGGGGCCATGTTATTCAAGTACCGCGGGTTCTCTAGCCAGGACTGATTTGACCACTAATGTACTATCACACTTACATAATGATGGTCCATTATTGCACGGATGGGGAATTAAGGAATAGTTCATTTTTGTTAAGGATCATGTGGGATTATTTCGGAATAAAGATCGTTTGGAACGATTCATTGTAATGACTATTGCTCTATTTTTATCCGCATCTCAGGGGCTTCCAAACACCCAACCCAGGATACCAAGAACAATATAAAGCTCCGTATTATAGGATATCACACCTCAAAATATGCATACATATGTTTTAATGTAGATGATTATTGCGTGCGTACTTACAATCAAACACCTGAGCTTAGATATTTACATGTATACGTCATGTGAACCTAGAAGGTTAAGATAATGTATCGAGTTCCAAGTTGAAGACAGATCTTTTAAAATATACGCTGTACATACTATTTCGTACTATATCTACAATATAAAACAACCGGTACAGAGTGCCCGTGTAATCGAACCCTGTAGAAATACAATGTTTACGCTATGTACATTTCTGTGCGTGTGAGTCATATTGCAGATCATTAAGGCCACCAGAAGTTAGGAATAGGTGACTTCGGTAATTATATTGCCTGCAGCGCTGTAGTACCGTAGTCCACGTACAAGTATTGAGGATGTAATGGTGATGTCAAGGTGTGTTTCTCACGACCAAAGCAGTTTCACAGTCGTCACCACATCACCACCTAGCCTTCAAATATGTTGTCCCTTAAAACGTGACATAAGCAGCTGGCTCCGGGTCCTGTACAAAACTTCCTATTTACATTCCCTCTCAGATTAGCAGTAAGGCGACCGAGAGAGCGTGCTAAAGCTAAAAAGGCTGGTATCCAGGCTGCACAACAAGAGGTAGAGACCGTCAGTCCCAGTCCGAGCCGCCCTTCCCCAACCTGAACACATCCATGTAGAAGGTGGCGCCGTTCCAAGCCTTGATGACGAACGCCACGGCCAGGAAGACGGCGTGCGCGATGAACCATCTGTACCACACCTGGCACAGCAGCATGGACGCCAGGCATATCAACACGTTCAGGATGTTGTAGTTGAAGTACAAAAATCTGCAGAAGATGTGACGTGGTGGGGAAATGATTCAGTAAGTACGCGAAGAGAATCTTTTTTGAAAACTCCACAAAACGACGTGTTTTATTTACAGACAAATGTATGCAGTGACAGCAATATACATCGCAGCTCAAAAAGCACCGTGTATCTGTTGATGTAATGGTTTCATACGAGCTGACTTACTTTGGGCCAAACATATTGAGAACCTTGTACCAAACGCTGTTCTTCTTGGCTGTGAAGAACCGATAACTGTTCCAGTACTCCGGGCTGGGTCTGCAGAACATGTGAACGGGTCCAAGAAGTTAATGACAAACTTCAAAGTACAGAATAGCATTTACTATGTATGATTTACATGTTGTACACATGATGACTTGAACTACATGTACATTGTCAACAGACATCTAAACTAGCGGCTACAAGTGTAGAATGTATATGGTTTGTGTTCTGACCTGAGGATGCCGTTGACGACCACTGCGTATAACAACTATAGGAACAGAAATGATAAATATCAGTTCAATCAATCAAGGGCAGTGATAATGGTTACATTAGCTCGAATTTCTACTCAAAATTCCAAAAGCATAGCTTTCAGTAGAAGAAATCGGAGATTTCAGATTTCCGAGAAGATTCCTTTTGATATTTTCTACCATCAGAGAAAAGTCCTTTCTAGACTCACGGCATGGCCGACATAGCAGGCGAGTGGCACGGCGAGCAGCCAGATGAAGGAGGGGTCCTGGAACTCCGTCTCAGCAGGGAAAGGTGTGTACCAATTCACAGATATTTGGGGAGAGTACCACCGCACTCTGCAACAAGAGCAATATAATTATGGACTTGACGGAGCCGTCAATATGGCGTCAAAAAGACCCATAGCGAAGGGTACAGCAAAGCAACAAGTTAACGTTGGCCACTGCGTACGTATAAAACAGTAACACATTTTCTTCCTCTACGGCGCGATCACATTCGCCATGCATCGTACGTCGTCGTACGATTTTCATGTGGTGGTATTTTCAAGCAGGCTGTGACAGAACAAACCGCTGACAAAAATCTCAGGCAACCCAAGAAATGTCTCCCCAAGCTAGTTTGCGATCGTACGAAGATCGTACGAGTCCAGCGTATGTGACAGGGTCCTTATTAGGAATCAGTTCACGACACGGTTTTGTGTCGTGGTCGTACCTACCCATAGGTGACGTAAGCAGGCAGCGAGTGGATGAAGACTGACGTCATTCTGTCTATGCTGTGAAAGACGATGGAGTTGCGGAAAAAGAAAACCTGGGAACGAGAATGTGTACAACTCAGAGGAAACATTCGCTGCGTTTTATACAAAGACACGAGCAGCAGGCTACATGATCTACTTGATATTTTTGTTTTTAACATCTAAAAATACATGAAAATATTTATTTTCTCCAATTCCCTTCCTTAATCGGTGTCTCCCATGTTTCGTGAGTCTCTGTTCCCTACCTTCTCACTGATAAACATAAGCCGATATTGACCGCTGGTCTTACCGCTATGACGAGAGGACCGTTGGCGATAGCAAAAACAATCTGGAACACTCTAGGCTCCGCCGGAGCTGCCCTGGAAACAAAACCAAACAATTAACTATGACTCATGCCTTGACCGTAAATATAGAAATATAGAATATCACTTTCAATTTTCCGTTTTTTCCATTGTTTACGCTAATATTAGCAGCTAGGTAGAGTTCTTCAACACTGTGCCTTGTGTATTTTTATGTTAAATAAGAAAAACTTACCAAATGTAGACATATGTAATGGCGTTTCCGAAATAACAGAAGTCCAGCAGGAAGTACTGCCACTTCTTGGTGCTGAGGGCGCAGAAAGTAAAATTGTTACTGAAATAGCGTTTAAACGGAGGTAAGATGTATGTACAGTATACTTCAATGTAGTTTCACTTTTAGCCTCTACCAGGCCTCATGTTGCTGGAAAAAAGTAGACGTTGGCCAAATAGACTGAATACTAGTAGTCTGCAGGGGGAAATAGCCGGCCAGAGGAATAAAATTTGCAACCTAGGTTTCTACTGTTGGTCTAGCAAGATGAGGAGCCTGGTAAAGGCTATATACACTAGTCTTAGAACAGTCGGTCCCGTTATAGTTAACGCTAACGTTATAACGATCAACAAAACACGACCAACGAACCCCTTCATCTACCAAAACGTATGGCAATTCAACTTCAATCCACTGCATGGAGAAAATAAGTCAAATAGCTTAAGCAGGAATATACATGTATACTTAGGATAGTTATTTCGCACCAAGGTCATCAGCCACCTGGAGGCCCAAATTTGATCTTGACCTTTGTCTTCCTGAGACCTGCCCAGGTACCAAATATCATCACATTTAAAGGTCTTACCACAATTTTCCATGGAGGTAAAAATGGGGAATAGATACGTACCAGTACAAATAGAGTCTGAGTCCTATGAGGACCGGGGCGGAGACGGCAAAGTAGTACGGGATGAGCCACTGTAAGGCGAGCAGGCCGAACGCCACCACCACCAGACTACACACCGCCGCCACGTAAAACACCTTCTCTCTCAGCCCGTTCTTAGCGAGGGTCTGAAATTTGACGACAGTGATAAGAAGAAGAGGAGAAGGACAAAATTATTTTTTAAAATATTCCTACATTCATCAAGACATGGTGACGGCACACTCAAGACAAAACTAGTCGTGCGGTTGGTGGAATGTTCTTTCAAGATGCACCAGACATGAGAGATTTACAGACAATGGTGTAATAGACTATCGTTACCTTTGCTGAATAGATAAAAGCTCATCCATCATTGATGAGCCAGGAATATGTGTTACACAACTTCTCGCTGCGAGGGGCTAATTACAAAACCCAACCACACTCCATCGCACCCCCTTCTAGCTGTAGGGTTAGGAGAGCAGGCTGGGCTGGGATTGAAAATGTCAAGCACAGTACGTGACCGTTATTGTTTGGAAACAGTAGCGTTTCCGACACGAACACAAAACATTTGTTCAACCTTGAGGAAGTTCCTGACGTCATCTTCCATGGCCTTGTCATCAGGCACCTGATTGGACATGACGCTGGACACCCGCTGTAACTCCCCTCCATCCGGTCTCCTCCTGGGAAACACGCAAACAGGATAGCGAAATATTGAAATCATTTTTGTATTCCCCTTAGGTTAAGGAGTAGAGTGCTAAACTAAAAGCGTTACGTGTGTATTTATGGCCAAGCAGTCGGTCTAGATGTCTAGACTTGTCTAGTGAGTACAGTGATCTAACCGGGCTAGTTTATACATATTACTGATTGCGTCATCTACATTGATATACATGTATACATGCAGGTAAATATGTCAGTCCTCACCTGTCATGCCGTACGTCACTGTTGCTCGGAACACTGCCGTTTTCGACACCACTGTGGTGGTCTCCGTTGTCCGACGCCACAGCCGAAGTCTTGGCAGGCGAGAGAGGTCCATTCTGTGGTAACCCCTGACCGGCGTCTTTACTACTGTCCAAAACAGCCGGCGCCACACGGTTGTCTTTACGCCCCTGTAGTTCACCACCGGACGTGCTTTCCGCCTCGGTTTCCATCTCTAAATCATCTATTACCAGCTGTAAACCAGAAGACCTGGATGTGGTAAACATGCTTCTTGTGGCAGTGGATCCGTGGCTGGTTGGAGGGGTGAATCTGTGGCCGTGAAAGCCCTCGGCACCCGGGGCCAACTGAAACGGTTTCCGCTGTAACAGACCGGCATGGTGACAAGAGATTGCGATTACACCCCGACGGATTGTATGTCAAAGTAAACAGGGATTCTCCGTAACTGAGACGTAGATCCGTCTTGTAAAATTTCTTTCAGAACAAGCAGAAAGACAACCAAATTTCCCTGATGACGCAGACAAGGCGTGTCTAATTCTAAGCGAAGCTCCCTTGACGAGAGACGATTATCACTAGGCAATTATCGCAGTCATTGAACCATCATTTGCAAGCAATTGTTTAGGGCTCCTTTAGGGGTTTCAAGGGAAGTTGATGTGGTGTACTCATATAAACCTTACTTGACAAAACGTTTATACACAGAACAAACTCATTTATTATTTTGCAATTGGTTAACTTTGATACTGAAAGCGGTTACACAAGCCCTTGTTCTCGTTTGGCAAATGTTGATTTCAACCTAGGGACATTGATGTACCCTCTTATCAAACTTTTCTTCATGATGTTCATTCGCTTGTGTCTGAAATTCACCCGAATACATTGTATAACCACAGAGAAATTAACGATTGGTCAGTAAAGTGTTTTGTTTTACTTACTTTATTCTTGTTTTTACGCATGTAACGTTGACCGAATTTTTTAGTCGTCAACCTGCAGCAACTATCCTAGATATCAGCCATGTCAGCCATCGTGGATCAGCTATTGAATGAATAGTGGAACAACAACAGATCTTATAACTTGAATAAGTTCTAGAATCCCCTTGATAATGTTGTTGATATCAGATATAATGGGGTGTTTGTCTGGTATTTCATGTTGTCGTTGGCTTCGTATCTTGCGCGCGTTCGAAATATACTAGTACATAAAAGGGTTATATCTTTCAATGGAGCGTGATATGGATGCGATGATAAAGAGAATTCCGTTGTACTTACAACGATGACGATATAATGGAAAACTCCACAGTCCACACCCCTATTGGGCTGTTCCAAAAAATAACTGTGGAGGGGGGGTGGAAGAGGTCTCAAATCAGCTTCTGACCCAACCCCCCTGTCCAGTCCAGAATTTTTTTTACCCACCCCCCTGTCCGGTCCAATTTCATTATTTTGACCCATCCCCCCTGTCCGTTCCAGGTTTGTTTGACCCAACCCCCCTGTCCGTTCCAGATTTGTTTGACCCAACCCCCCTGCCCGTTCCAGATTTGTTTAACCCAACCCCCCTGTCCATTCTAGATTTGTTTTACCCAACCCCCCTGTCCGTTCCAGATCCACTTTACCCAACCCCCCTGTCCGTTCCAGATCCATTTTACCCAACCCCCCTGTCCGTTCCAGGTTTGTTTGACCCAACCCCCCTGTCCAGTCCAGATTTGTCCTAATATACCTGCTTTTTTCATATTAGGCAATTACTAGTACGTTTTTGAGTTTTGAGCGTTAGTGCATGAGATGACTATTGACGTAACTTGTTTGGAGAGTTTAATTTTTTCAGCATTCAACATCACTATGAGGCGACTGAACTAAGCTTCCACCATAGATTTGGGCATCGTATGATTATATGACGAAAAGCACCAAAAAATGCACTGAGCATTTTCCCTGTGAGAAAATGCACAGTGCAATTTTTTAGGACTGAGCAATAATGAGCAGACATGCGGAGCAAAACAGTACAAGATGGCCATGATTTTCCAGAGATTACTTTGGGACATTTCAAGTTGAAACATCTCTCACTCTTCTTCAGTGGCACTAAACTGCACTTGGAGGAACTAGAAAAAACAGTTGAACAAAGAGTGAAAGACACACAAGTGTCACTGTTATTGTTATGTAAATGAGGATAAGGTAGATTATGGTAATACTAATACAACACCATAGGAACTGCATGTACTACTGGAGAGTTCTATGGGAAATCCTCCCTTCCAGTTAGTGGGATTGTAGCTGCACCTATAGATGGCCTCCTGGAAATGTCCTGAAGTAATCACCATGATAATTTATCCAGTAGTAAAGTTTGATTCGTCTTTGAATACTAGTATTGTTTACCTGGATGTCTAAGTTACCTTCATCAGGGTTATAAAAAGATAAGCTTGACAAAATAATAAGCTTGCGTGCCAGGCGGGTTGTGCCAGGCAACCTGACGTTTTCATGTTCAAGTCTCACACAGAAAACATGACTTGTTTGCAAAAGAGTGACTGAGAGTGGGTATTTTCAACCCTGAGTTCTGTCAGGGATGAAAAATATGACTTGGTAGATGATTGTCTTGTTGTATGACAATCAATGTACAGTTTCATAGCATTTTCCTTTTATGAAAGAAGGTAGTATATAATTATGTGATATTTTTATGATGCTCTGAGTGCAAATAGAAATTCAACGGACTTAACCTATGAAGAACCTAGCTGGTTTGGTTGGAAAAACAATGGGAACCTGTAGGGACTTTGTTTGTTCAAGCAGTGCCAATTCAGTGTATTGTGTTAAAACTGAGGATTCCAGGTCCATTGGCATTGGGTTTGGCTTGAAAAGAGCCGAAATGGAAGTTGTAAAAGGAAATAAAAGGAGGTTTTGTATTAAACAAGGAGCTCAGGTTAAAATTTATTTCTAACCTCCTTGTTTTGCTCAACTGCATAAGAGTATTGGTTTTGAAAATTTAAAATAATTCAAACTAGCCTGGCCCACACCTTCAGTGTTGTAAAGACTGTACTCTAAAAATTAAATCACGACTTCTAATTCTTTCGGCAAATCAAATGACTTTGTGTAAACCTGACTGTCCTGAACTTTTACCCTAGAATTTTATTTTGCTGAAGTGACTTTGGCCTAAGATAATTTAGCATAATCTGATAACACAACAATGTCTGAGCAAACAATAGGAACTCATTAGGACATGGAGCCAGTAATTAGCATTTCAATGAGTTACTGCAGCTGGTTGTGTGAAAACTGAAATCCTGGTACACCAAAAGTACAAGTCGACTAGAACCCTTGGATAGCAAAAGAACCTAAAAAGACTGAAAAGTCAAAGTAGTGCAAAAAAATTGTCCAATAAAGCAGTTTAATTTTAGATGGTCTGTAAAAGATATTTTTAAATGATGTTAGACCAAAATAATAGTCTCTACCACTAGTAGGCACTAGTACCAGACTATTTACGAGAATATTTGCCGGGCTAGTTTGGCCTGGCCACCTTCGGGTTTGACTTCGGAGGCCAGGGTAACTGGATTGTATCTGGAAAGAAACAGCCTTCGGGGACTGACTCCCCAGGCCAATCCTTTTTGCCGAAATACATATGCCACAAACCGTAATCCCACAAAAAAGCCTGGTGGAGGCTACTGAATAACAACAAATGTGTCTTATCTGAGAAATTGTACCCATATTTTAGTCAGGTATATTTGGCATGCATGAACACCCAAACAATTAATTAGGTGCATAAAAGACATTGGGTGCACTATAGCTATATAAAACAAGATTACTAGATGGCGTTAAAAAAGCCTCACACAAAAAGTCAGGTTGGCTCCTTGGCAGTTTCTTCTGACTTTGAAAAATCACTATCGGTTTCTTCTTCAACATTGGGCTACCAGAATATCTGGGTGCACTCAGAAAAAGATTGGGTGCACCCTCAGTATTTCGAGCCCTGATTTGTAGTTTGCATCAAATCGGGCAAAGCAATGGACAGGAGTGAGTGATACCCAGTTCACGTGATTCGTTGTTGGTTACACTCAGATTCACACTTGCACTTGAATATTATCTAAATGACTGAAAAGAAAATCAAAGACAATTTTTATTCTTTTATAAGTTACAAGAGCATTTTCAAAAGAACCTATGCAGTTGACTCCATATTCAGTTGAACCAAGGAGCTTATACTAGTTATAGTTAAAGGGATAATAAATAAGAAAGGAACAAAAATGATATATGTTACGGACAAGTTGCAATCTGCACAGTCACCTAGCTACCATGCATGACATATTTTTTTTAGATCAACAAAGAAATTAGGAAGTTATAAAAGTGATTCATAGATGGAAAGAAATTAGAGAGAAACTGTTTGGCTAAAATTCGACTGATCCTTTTGTTATGCAAACCATTGAAAGAGAATGCTGGATTAACTTGTTTACTTAACAACACTTGCTTGTTTACTTTAGAGTAACCAACTAATTACTTGGGGTAAAAATGTTGTTTCAGATAAATTTTGAAGAGGAAAAGGACTTATAATTTCTAAATTAAGATTTTCTACTACTGTATTTATATTTGCATGTAAGAAATAAAGAAGATAAATCCTATATAGCAGGACAAAATTGAAGAGCACACCAACCATCACTAAACAGAGATGGCTGACAGTATACTATAATTAAACTTCCTGGCACTTATAACCTGATAAGTTCATAAGGTCTGACATGGGATTGAGCTGTTTGGTCACTTAAATTCTGAAAGGTGTGGGACAGATGAAAATTTGATGCGTTAACTTAAAACAAATTTTATCTCTGTACAGTATGCACATCTTATATAGACTCTATATGAGAGTAGTATGCATATTAAAGCCATGTTTATGATTGTATGAAATATTTACAATGTCCTAATTTTTTTTTATCCAGCAAAAAATCCAAACATCTAAGATTGTAGATAAAATCCCAACCATAAAATGCTGAATACACCCAATACCTACTCTCCAAGCAGAGGGTTTTGGGGTTTTTGGGGGTTATTTTTAGTTGTGTTGTTG
>NW_017803954.1:86030-86372 GCF_001625305.1 Branchiostoma belcheri | reverse complement strand
TTGCACTGAAAAAAAAATTCAGTGCAAAAGGGAAACCCCGATAAAAAAGCCTAAAAACACACTAAAAATACCCCCAAAACCCAAACCTCTGCTTGGAGAGTACCCAATACCCACCACTCCAGGCTGGCTCCAACCTGGGTTTGTTTGACCCACCCCCCCTGTCCGTTCCAGATTTGTTTGACCCAACCCCCCTGTCCGTTCCAGATTTGTTTGACCCAAACCCTCTGTCCGTTCCAGATTTGTTTGACACAACCCCCCTGTCCGTTCCAGATTTGTTTGACCCAACCCCCTTGTCCGTTCCAGATCCATTTCGACCCCAACCCCCCTGTCCGTTCCAGATTT
>NW_017803954.1:57522-86010 GCF_001625305.1 Branchiostoma belcheri | reverse complement strand
TTTGACCCAACCCCCCTGTCCAGTCCAGGTATTTGACCCAACCCCCTGTCCAGTCCAACCTCTTCCGCCCCCCATTCTCCTTTATTTTTTGGAATAGCCCATTACGGGTATCCTCCATACACAACCATCTGTTACCAAGCTGCAGGTGGTTGCTACATTGTGATTGGTTGCCCTTTCTACGGTGGGAACCAATCATGAGTATTGTTAAACGTATCTTGTCTGTTAATTCAGAAACCACATCTGATTGGCTAATGTTGACCTGCGACCTGCGCGCGCGCTTTGCATGTGATTTGAACGAGACAGGCCAGTTTGGTTGAAGTTTCTAAAACATTTTTTATTATTTATTGCAGATATTCAACTTCTCAGGATGGACGTGGTTCTGTGCCAAGGACACGGTAAGGCATGGTTTATAGCAATATTGTCTCACGGCATCGTTTATTCTTTTAGTACGTTCATGGAGTTATTTTCTAACAAAAGCCGACGCACCCAACGTGAATAAGGGGGAGGGGGGCACGCATACACTCTGCTGGAGCCTCTATTTTCTACCACTATTATGGGCGTAGATGACGTAAGAATTCGTATTCCTCGGCAATGCGGACTGGGCTCCTCTGTATGTATGAAAAACGTGGTATCGACCCTTCCCCAAACAGTACGTCAGCAAATTATGTCAACTCAATGATTTTGTTGTCGCCCGATGAACATCTGACAGCCATGCAAAAAATGATATAGCAGGACTGACACTTACCAGTTGAAATGCGGCTAACGGGAACACCAGGGCCTTCTTGTAGCCGCCTCGGGCTCCATCTGTTTCCGACGCACCGAGTCATGAGACCTGAGCGCGCGGGGGGCATGACCCTGGCGTGCAACTCACCGATATGGACATGGCCGATACATGACGCACATGTAAACAACATAAGGGTTGACTCAAAATGTTTGTAACCTCCGTATGGCAGACCCAGCTTACATCTGTATGGGCATGGTGTGCACATGCTGGGCTGGTGACCCATCATGTGCAGGGACCATGATCATTCATGGCTAGTTAGTGACATGACATTTGTGTTGGGGTTTTGTACCTACCCACCCTGTGAAAGATTTAACTTGGAAACAAACTGTGCACGTGCCGGACAGGTGACCTGTGCACCTGTAAGGACTAATGCTGTGTACGGGAGTATGTAAACAACAGACCTGCTCACTTATGCATGTAGTAAAGGTTACTACACATAGTACATACAATGTAAGTTGAAACTTTAACCCTCTCAGTCTGAAATGTCTTGTCCAAAATACCCAGAGGTATCAAACAAAACTATCCTGCCCTGCGTAATCTGTTGACTGTTACAGCATAAACATAAGCACATTGCAGAGGATATGTTAAAAATATATGATAAATAATTCATGCATTATTCTGTTCATAATAAAAACATATAGCTCATGTCAAGATATAGCTATTTTCATAGCTTTTCATCCTACATGACTCCCTCATTCCAGGCAAGCCATGTATGCTGAAGACTGGCCTCAGGGAGGGTCCAAATAAGGGGAAGAGTTTCTACATCTGTTCTCAGATGCCCCAGTCATGTGGTTTCAACACACCTGCCAGGTGAGTCAGGGGCATATTGTAAGTTTTTACCTTTGGATAGTAAGGAGGTCTAGAGTGAGTATAGAGTAATAATACATTTGTTGCATTTGAAGAAAGCAGTTTAAGGAACAGGAAAGGGTCTGGGTTTTTGTTTAAACTAGTACCGTATCCTCAGTTGTAGAATATGCACAATCCTTTTTATTCACTGAGAGTGATGAAGAGCGGGTGAAATCATACTGCAATGTTGTTCCCTACAATACTTAATTGGAATTACAGCATGTCAATTTTGGAATCATATGTCAATTTTTTGCTAAGTTCGTATTTGTAATTAGTACTAGTAAGTACATGTACAATGAATCATGTAGATTGGCTGGAGGTGATTGTGACAAATGTATGTCTTCCCTTCCTTGTTATTCCCCAGCCTCCCTCCCTCTGGTTGCCTGAAGCATGCTGGGAAGACCATAGAGCTCCAGAAGATTTGGAGAGACAAGGAGAACCAGAAGTGGTGAGAAATGTGCAGCTATTGTCTTTTATTTTTCTTCAGCATCTAATATGGCATTCTTTGGTCAAAATTGATCATGGTAAGATTCTGATTAATTCTTTAACATAATTCTATAGAATCAACATTAAATTTGTGATTTTTATGACATGATATCTTCATATAAGTTTCTGCTTTTTCCTACAGGTTGTGTTATAGATGTCAGGTTACAAAGGATGCCACCAAGGGAAAAGGTTGGTGTGGAAAAATTCTTTACACAGGCGCAGCAGACAGGAGAGCCACCAAGACCGACCATGTTGACTCCAAGAAGCAGTGGCGACTGGTTCCTCCAGAAACAACGTCAGACAGTGATTCATCTGATTCTGAAGAATACGAGGATGCTGCTCCATACCAGCCTTCAAAAAATCCATTCTGCAAAGAAGCTAACAAAGAGGGACAGGTGGTTGCATCGTCTGGAAAGAAGTTTGATGTCTTCGACAAAAAAGTGGAAAAAGAGAACTTGATGCAACATGTGGATGACAACAAGATCTATGATAGTGATAAACAAGTTGACCCTGGCAGGGATAAGTCTCTGAGGGGGGCTGCTGTCAGGGATGATGGATCAAAGTCTCAGAGAGGAGAAGGAGGGAAAACACTTCCTGCAGAACATAACCAAAAATCACAGAAAGGTGATACGGAGGCTAGTGGTAAAGATGTGAAGACAGGCAAAAAGGCAGGTGAGACAGTGAAGGGCATAGGCAGCTCAAAACAACCTCAAGGCAAAGAGGATGAAGTTATTGTACTTACTGACAATGATGAAGATGCTCATGTTAGAAATACACAAAGTGCCAACACACAGGTAAAACACGGTGAAATGCAGAAGCAGCCAGTCAAGGCTGAAGCTGTAAAACCAAAACAGTCAGTCCAAGATGGGAACGTGACCAATCAGCCAATCACAGCAGGTCATAAGAAGCAACAGCCAATCACAGCCTTCCCAGGGTTCCAGCCAGCAAGCCAGGTGATGTCCAGAGGTCATGCAGCGTTGCGGGCAGATCTGGTGGAGCAGTTACGGAAGAAGGAAGTAAGCAAATCACACAGTGGAAACTAGAGATAGCATGCGGGAGTACAAACCTCTGCAAATGAGACTTAGCTAAACTATAAGCATCTAAAGGTGTAAGAAAAAAGGATAAGGGGAGAGAATTTTATTGTGCCTTTCAGGTGTGGAACTGGGGTTTTGTGTATCATAAGATTGACAGCCCAAAAGTGGCCAAAAGGTCAGCAAAGGTGAAGGTCACAGAATCTGGACGGGAGCCAACATTAATTAGTGGTCGACGTGGGGGAATTCAGGAAGCTGACGTTGCAAAATTCCCAGATTCCTAATTTCTTTCTTTTTTCCTCAGGACTTGGTGAAGAAGGTCCAGCTGTCTGTCCTTCCTGACGGAGGGAAGAAGCTGATGACACAGATTGAGGACCTTGAGAAAGCTATCAAATCCATTGATCTTGGTGCCAATCAAAGTCAACCTCAAGGTGAGTTCATGTTCATACTTACATATCTGTGTGGAGGAAGGGATGTGTACAAATCTGTATGTGTACATGAATGAAGTGTACAATTTGACAACCGTTGAACAAATTAAGTCTGGTCAAAGAGAAGCTCCTTGGTCTGAGCTACATCTACAAGTTTTATCATCCAAGACAAGCTGAAATAGCTTTGGGCATTCATCAGTGATGTGATCTGTTTTCACAGGTGCTTCGGGAGGCCATGGTCGGCAGCAGCAGCCCAGTAAGCACCAACCCCAGGGGGACAGGCGGGTCCTCCCCACCCACGCACAGCCCCTCCCTGCCCACGTCCTACAGCAGATGTATGCCCCCCACCCCCAGGGGCAGACCCTGTATGGGGGCAGGATGACGGCCACGAGGCTGCAGCAGGTGGCAGGAGTAACATCTGAGGCTATTGAGAGGCTGCACAAGTAAGACATCATCCCCTGCGCCAGGGTGACTGTGGGTGCGATTATCGCATTCATCATATAGGTTGCTGCATGAATTTGATGCCTTCGAATTTTCAGACTCTGACAGAACTAACTGCCAACAAGGATCTCAGACTGCCGTTTTCATAATAGAATAGCTTGGCCCACAAAGTTTAGCTGCTATGCTGACATTAGACAAAGTTAAATTTACTTTATTTCTCAATGTTGCAGGTCCCTGGAATCCTGTCCACCCCCAGATGCTGAAGTGGAAGATCCGGCCTGCCTGCGTGTAAGCCTGCTGACCCATCAGCGCCAGGCTCTGGCCTGGCTCACCTGGAGGGAGGGGCAGCATCCCTCAGGAGGGATTCTGGGTCAGTAAAGATGGCAGACGTCTTCCAAGAATATTTGTATGTTAAAACAGCTCTTAGCTTAGTGGTCTCAAATGTTCTAAAACTCACAAAGACTTGTTCTTCACAGCTGATGACATGGGGTTGGGGAAAACGTTGACGATGATCTCCCTCATCCTGACTCAGAGGCAGAACACTGGTGCACGGAACAAGACAAAAGGTACAGTTGATGGTCTCTGATACCTGTATACCTTATTAATAGTGAAAAATTTATTTTTGTTGTAGTTGAGATTGTGTTTTATCATCTTCCACAGCTGAAAATGCACATGTTAAAAATTCAAATCCTATTATTGCCATCTTACAGAACATGAATAGGAATTAATAAAGAAGTGATATTTTTCAACTTTAAAAAATGTCTAACCAAAAACAGTTTTTCAAAACTCTTGTATAAAATCAAGTTTGTATGAGTGTCACCAATGCTGTTATTGTACCTGTCCTAAAGTACCAGTTCCAGAAGGTGTTGTGAAGTCGGATGCGACCCTGGTGGTGTGTCCAGCCTCACTGATTCTCCACTGGAAGGCTGAGGTGGAGCGGCACACAGAGGACGACACCCTGAAGGTGTACCTGTACCATGGACAAAACAGGACAAAGGACCATACAGAGTATGTAATTACCATGGCAACAGTAATGTATCCTGGATACCATGTTTGCTGCTTGGTTACAACCTTTACATATTTGAAGCAAGTCAGTCATACCTGTACAACTGGCACCTTTTTGGTGGTCCTTTAGATGATTTTTCCCATTGACACGACCAATAAAAATCCTGTTTATAGTGACTGCCTGTTCACACAGACCAGATTTTATAAGTCTTCCTCTTTGGCAGTTTTGATTGTATATTTCCATGGTATCAAAAGTAAAGAGAAATCTTTCTGTTGGCTGAAACTTTGTTCTTTTCCATTGCAGGCTTGCGGAGTATGACCTTGTACTCAGCACCTATGAGCTTGTGCGGAAGGAATGTTCCAGCTGGGCTGCTGACCAGCCTACACAGGACCAGAAGAAAGGAGACAATCAGGTACGAGAATTATGAGAAAGTGGTGTAATATCGAAATAATTACAACCCCTCCACAGTTCTGATACATTCACGAAAATACAAACTGCCTTCCCAGTGATTTGACTTCCCTGATTTCATGTTGTGACCAGGATGACACTGCCGCGCCCCGGGGTCCCATGCCCGTACTCCTGCGAGTGATCTGGGACAGGATCATACTGGACGAGGCTCACGCCATCAAGAACCACAAGTCGCAGACGTCTGTCGCTGCCTGCCAGCTGCGGGCACACAGCCGCTGGGCCATGACGGGAACACCCATCCAGAACGACCTGATGGACATGTACCCACTGCTGCGCTTCATGCGCTGTTCACCCTTCGATGAGATGAAAGTGTGGAAAAAATGGGTGGATAACAAGACAGGTGAGGAACGGAATGCTTGACCACGGATTTCACAAACAATTGTCAACTGAATTTAAATGTAATCAAATTGAGTCAGTGGTTAGCAACCCTACATCTGGACCAAAAGGTTGAGAGTTGAATCCCGGCTATTGTAAATAACCCAACATGCACCATACTTAAGGTGTTGTACTCCTTACTGTAGGATTGGACTTGAAGCTATGGTCCACAGTTCATTGTACTTGTCGAAAAGAGTTTGGGGAATTTCTCAGGTGCCAATAAATAATTTCTGTCTTCTAGTGGAAGATAAGCTCTTAAGCGAGATAGTTTTCACTTTTTATGTAACGTAACTTTTAAACTGAATTTATCTGTGGTTGAATGAATGTTAAGTGTTATTGAAAGGTTTTATTTCTTGCTGTTGCCCAGCCAATGGGAAGGCCCGTCTGAACACGCTGGTGAACAGCCTGCTGCTGCGGAGAACAAAGGGACAGGAGGGGCGGGACGGTCGCCCGCTGGTCAGCCTTCCACAATGCAGCAGGGTCAGTCATGTGATCGAGCTGTCTGATGACGAGAGGGCTGTGTACGACAAGTTCTACCAGGATACCAGGTGGGTTGTCATGGTGGGGGAGAGTTTCGGATTGTCATATTATTTCAGTAATCTCCCATGACATGAACAGAACATTTTTTTCTGCACCTGTTGCAGTTCCATTTAAAAAGTGACCTGCAACTGTGATATCAATATTTCATTAAAGATTATTATACGTGTGTCACAAATTTCCTAGCTGACAGTGTTGTTAATGTAGCTGTAATGTGTTTGATATTGACAGTAGATATTTGGGATGTTAGGACATTGGGACAGCTGTTCACGCAGTGTTCATTATATTTATGATATATCACCTATCTCAAGTCATTTGATGTCACTGTGAACTTAATGCAGTATAATACACTTCTCGGAGGTTTGTAATCTCAGATTTCTTGTTTGTGTTGCTTTCAGAAAAACTTTCCAGAATTATCTCCTGCAGCATGGAGAGAAGGAGAACGTGAAGGACAGGGTCCTCCCATCATCAGTTGGTACGGTCCAAACTGTTCCTGTGGGGGATCATAATAAGAGTGCAGCAGGACAGCATCAAAATGTTCCAGGAGTGCAGCAGAATGTGAAAGTGAGCCACATCCTGGTGCAGCTGCTGAGGCTGAGACAATGTTGCTGTCATCTGAGCCTCATGAAAGAGGTAAAGTGCAAATGCTCTCTTAGGAGTTTGTTGCTGATTGATGAAGAAAAGCTATTTACATTGTTCTGCTGGGGTCAGATTTGAATGTAGATATTTTAGGAAAGACAATATAAGAAAGATAGCTAGCACAAAAATATGTAATGAGGAAGCCTGGCCATTTTGCACAGCAGAGACCCATGTGTGTTGAAATCACCCTGTTACAATGAATCTGCATGTCTCTGTCTCAACCAGTGGAAGAGTAACTCAACTGTCTACTTAGTTTATTTGAGCATAACTGATTTCAAGGTCAACTTCCCTCTGTTCCCCTCCTGCAGGCTGTAGACCAGGAAACCTTTGTGAATGAGGGAATAGACCTGACTCTGGAGCAGCAGCTGAGGGAGATGAGCCTCCAGGATAACAACCAAGTAACCACACCTAGCAACACTGATGTAACCACACCTAGCAACACTGACCTACCCAGCAAAGATTCAGAGAAGTCCTCCATGTTTCACTGTGACAAACCAAGTACTAAGGTGATCATATGTCAGGGCATTAACTAGAAACCCCAGATCTGATACTATAATTAGGTAGCAAGATTTTGATGATTTTATTCATTGTAATGGATGTATGTACATCCAAGATGCCTTAAAAAGTATACATCTCTTTTTGTTATGAACAATTGAATTATGAATTCACACATTCACTCTTCACTCTCACTTTCAGTCATTTAATCATGAAATATTCACAGATACAAAAGGTTCTGGGGATCCTGGCAAACAACAAGTCAGAGTCAACACCTGAGAAGCCAGTGAAGAGGTCAGTCTTCTAGGCTTTCCCGTAATTTGTTGTGATGTGAGAATTTGTTTTAGGCAAATAATAGTTTGACCATTCATGATCGTATCAATAGTATCCAGGATATGATTTTGTGCAGCTTTCAGTGAACATTGAGCCATGTTGTCCAGGTTGTCCACAAGTTGTAGTATCACTATATACACATGTGGAATGTAATTATTCCTGTCTCCTCAGTGTGATTGTCTCTCAGTGGACCAAAATGCTGGACGTCATCGGGTGGCACCTAGAGCATGCTGGGTATAAGTATGTTGTGATCCGGGGTGGGGTTCCCCCCAGGCAGAGGATGGAAGCCATGGAACAGTTCAACAGGAACCCCAAGGGACCGGAGGTCACTTTTCACTCATGATTGTATCATTATGTTTGGTTTTCCATTCTGTATCCTGTGGTCATTCTCTCTTTTGTATTACAACTTTCTCATCCAAATTGTGTTTGTCAATGATTTTCATTGCATTAACTTTTATTTCATCTTCCCACAACACCATTTACATCTCATGATCCTTCTGACCTAAGATGCTGATGAAGGTTAGTTAGTGTATCTGTTCACCAGGTCCTGTTCTTCTCTCCAGGTCCTGCTGGTGTCATTACAAGCAGGAGGTGTTGGGCTCAACCTGATCGGCGGCAGTCATTTGTTCCTGCTGGACATGCACTGGTGAGAGACACAAGTTACATGATCATTTTACATTGGTGAGAGACCACCCATTCCAAACATTTTAGATTTATACACTGGTGAGAGACCCCCACATATTATTAACCTTAAGTATTCCTGTTGCCTAGGAACCCAGCCCTGGAGGACCAGGCCTCTGACAGGATCTACCGGGTGGGGCAGAAGAACAATGTGGTCATCCACAAGTCAGTACTGATTCACTCCTAGCATACTAGCATAGTTATACTGGCTGCTCTATTTTGAAAGTGCATGCAAGGTAATTTGGCAATTGACACTGTTGCCTACTCATAATATTTGAATTGAAGCACTATCAGTATTAAACAACAGTATCATTATCAAACACAATCATACATGATGATTAAATGTACCCTTTAAGGCACACAATGGATTTTCAAGCTATAACACAGAACCACTTTTGAGGTAATCTACCTTTTAGCCATACCTAGTTATGTCATCTCTATCATATCTATGCATGTCTTCCTGATATCTTTATATGTTACCCTAAGACAAAGCCTTTATGTACTTTACCTGTTTCAGGTTTGTGTGTAAGGACACAGTGGAAGAAAAAATCCAGGACCTCCAGAAGGCCAAGAAAAACCTGGCACAAGGAGTCTTGTCAGGGTAAGTACATTGTAGTTTAGCAGGCATTTCTCATAAATGTGCTCCCTGTGTCAAGTTAGTGTGTTGTTTAAATAACACCATATTTTATAAAGATTCATTAACAGTTTTTTCTGTGACATTACAGTGGTGACGTTGGAAAGCAGAAGCTGTCCTTGGCTGATCTGAGACAGCTGTTTGGATTGTAGTGACACATGCAAGGCTGGTGGACATATGACAATTTATATATTTATCTATTCTCACCTATTTATTCATCATGAAAATTATGGAAAAAAAGGATCTCCAATAGTCATAAGAACGTCTACATGTACTCAATGTAAAGAATATTAGGTTGTTGTATAGTTTGTAATACAAAGGCTCTTCCCACTGTCATTGAATTACTTACTGATAAAATTGTGAAATGATGTGAAACAGAATTATGTGAAAGAAGACTAATAATAAAATAAAAGTATTTGCATGAGGATAGCATGTTTTTGTTAGTG
This sequence comes from Branchiostoma belcheri, assembly GCF_001625305.1. Classification (NCBI taxonomy): domain Eukaryota; kingdom Metazoa; phylum Chordata; class Leptocardii; order Amphioxiformes; family Branchiostomatidae; genus Branchiostoma; species Branchiostoma belcheri. The sequence continues at coordinate 76,380 of NW_017803954.1, read as the reverse complement.
TCTAGATTTTCTGATGTGCCAAATGTCCAGCATAGTGGTGCAGCTATATACCGGTATGTGGCACCAGTTATTGTCCATTTTTGGTCATGTGTGCAAGTTTAAAAATCATGTAACTATGATCCAGGTTCTTCTTCATACAAAGTATGGCAATAAATATGATGTAAAAACAAGTTCTGTACAATTGACACTGCATTTTTTGGCCTGCATGTTTTTTACATCCCACAAACACTAGTACTGGGGTATCTTTTAGAGGAAGTTAACATCAAACTATGCTGTATTATCTAAATAACTGCTGTATTTTGCTTAGGTAGCAACTTCCATCACCAGATTCAGAGAGGTTTTCTTTTTATCTATGTTTAAAACTCTTTCATACTTACATTTTTGTAAGAATGGTCTTAAACTACTGAAGCAAGAAATAAGTTTGAGACTTTTTCCTCAAGTCCATCCAACTTTATTCCCACTTTCAGCTCAACAGTGCACCACAAGGGATTCTGGGAAAGGTCATGGTTGAAGGTTTGTCGTGCCGACAGAAATGACACAAACTACTCACATGACGGAATTTCAAAAATGAAATAATAAATACGTCACATTCAGAGAAACCATTTGGCCAACAGTCTTAGAGGCATCGCCACTTTTATTTTCTAAACTTGCGTTCACTCCTTCTTGGACCGTTACTTCATTTTGTCAACACTCTTTCATTATCACAATATACACATACATATCCATCAGCAAGCTTGACAGTTTAGCCAGTAGCACATCTTGTTCCAAATACGCTTTAAAAGGACAAAAATTTGTGAACCCTTCTTTGACCACCAGCATGAGCCACAACATCAACTCGGTCTTCACAATCTCCGTAATCTGTACCCTTACATTCTTTAATATCCAACTTCAAATATCTTCACACAGTCTTTTACAGCCCTATGTCATGACACATAACTGGGCAGGTTGGTCACGTGGTTATGCAAATGTGGAGGAGCGTTTTGAGGTGGTTCCAATGGAAATGTTCGTAAACAAAACCAGAAATGTGGGAAAGAAGCGGATGACCCTCCGTCTGCACTGTAGGCATGTGTGGCGGAGGTTTATTCCTCCATATCTTCCTCCCCCTCTTCTTCCTCAAATTCACCCTCCTCCTCTGCAGTTGCATCCTGAAATGCAAGAGGGCAGTGTTGACGCGATGGCGACGAAGGAAAAAAGGGTGTGATTAAGAGAAGATGCTTGCATGATCACCTGGTTGCCTGTGTCTCAAAATGACCGGAAATTTGTAGTGGACTGATCAATAGAGCCAATTACAGCTCACCGGGACAATACCGCCCGATTTACCACCTCCTCACATGCCAGGGGCCGTCAGTGCCTGTCAGTGTGTACCACAGGCTGGGGGAACATGTGACCAGGCAAGCACTTCTGGCAAACATAAAGAAACCATGTCAGCAGGAGTGATGTCAGCTGTGAGATGAGCTGGGGAGAGATCAGGTTTCACCGTGGCAACAACGTCACACACAACAGTTATGTCTATCTCTACAACAGCCGGGGAGTCTACAGGGGAGTGAGCGGTTTACTCCTCCTCCCCTTCCTGGTCCTCCTCTTCATCCTCATCGTACTCATCCTCTGCGGGAGCGTCCTGAAATATCAATGTTTACATCAGTCGTGTAAAGGTCACCAAACATCGTTGTCCGTTTCCTATAGTTACAAAAGTCATGAACTATAAACTCTTCAAAGGTATCAGAATGTCTACAAAAACAGCAGTGCATTTTTATCTTATCTTGGGTTGTGTGAAGTCTGTGATACCCTCCGTGACCGGGTAGTCAAATTGTACCTAAAACCAATGGCTAAAATTTACTTAAATGTCAACTAAAGCATAAATGGTGAGTCCTGTTAGATTTAAATGGTAAACATAATACAAACAATGTATACAATACTTGATACAACAATATGGATATACATAACCTATATAAGGAGAGAAACCGAGTAGAAGCAGATTTGTGTGTGTCCTGCCGTCCAACTGACCTGGTACTGCTGGTACTCGGACACCAGGTCGTTCATGTTGGACTCGGCCTCGGTGAACTCCATCTCGTCCATGCCCTCGCCGGTGTACCAGTGGAGGAAAGCCTTGCGGCGGAACATGGCTGTGAACTGCTCGGAGATGCGCTTGAACAGCTCCTGCAGGGGAAGAGTTGAAGCCTCGGTAAGTTATTGAGCAACTAACGCGTTAACAGTGAGGTCACATACGTCGTAGGCCGTTGTTCTATTTTATTGCGGTGGAATTTTCATGCAAGCTGTGACAGAAATGTCGGCAAGGATCTATGGCAGCATTTTCCATAACAACACAGCTGAATTTTAATTGACACATCCCAAGAATGCCCTCAGTTTGACATCGTGCGACGATTGTACGGTCGACGTATATGATAGGAGCTAAGCAAGTGAAGGAACACAATTCGCTTGGGCTTCGAATGCTCAATGGCGATATGCGCAGACCTCAACAGAGAAAACCTTACCTGGATGGCAGTGCTGTTTCCGACGAAGGTGGCCGCCATCTTGAGCCCTCGTGGCGGGATGTCGCACACGGCGGTCTTGACGTTGTTCGGGATCCATTCGACAAAGTAGCTGGAATTCTTGTTCTGTACGTTCAGCATCTGCTCGTCAACCTAGTGGGACAGAAGGCAACCGGCTTAAAACTGGCGGTGGGACAACAGCTTGTTTTAACTGCTTAAAGTCCGATGTGCTGCCAACTGGTTTTTGAACTTGCTCAAGTCCGTTTTAGCAATGTCAGTCTATAAGTACTGAAGATTAATATTCGAGTGTAAAGGCAATGACGTTGAACCATCCGCAGTCCCTTGTAACGGTATCTTACCTCCTTCATGGACATGCGTCCCCGGAACATGGTGGCCACGGTGAGGTAGCGGCCGTGGCGGGGGTCGCAGGCCGCCATCATGTTCTTGGCGTCGAACATCTGCTGGGTGAGCTCGGGCACGGTCAGCGCGCGGTACTGCTGGCTGCCTCGGGAGGTGAGCGGGGCGAAGCCCGGCATGAAGAAGTGGAGACGCGGGAACGGCACCATGTTCACGGCCAGCTTACGCAGGTCGGCGTTCAGCTGAGGAGGGAGAATGGAGAAACTGTGAGCCGACTGCACAGTCTGAGACAACTTCCCAAGCCACTTTCCATGGTACTGATCGACCTTCCATTGCACTTTCCATGGTACTGATACAACTTTCCATGGCACTTGTCATGGTACTGATACAACTTTTCATGGTACTGATACAACTGTCCATGGTACTAATACAACTTTCCATGGGACTGATACAACTTTCCATGGTACTGATACAACTTCCATGGAACTTGTCATGGTACTGATACAACTTTTCATGGCACTTTTAATGGTACTGATACAACTTTCCATGGCACTTGTCATGGTACTGATACAACTTTTCATGGTACTGATACAACTTTCCATGGAACTTTTCATGGTACTGACACAACTTTTTATGGCACTTTCCATGGTACTGATACAACTTTCCATGGTACTTTCCACGGGACTGATACAACTTTCCTTTACACTTTCCATGGTACTGATACAACTTTCCATGGAACTTTCATGGTACTGACACAACTTTCCATGGCACTGTCCATGGTACTGAAGCAGCCTTCCTGTTATGATCAGTCCCCATGAGGAGTCTTACCTGTCCGGGGAAGCGCAGGCAGGTGGTGACCCCGCTCATTGTGGCTGACACCAGGTGGTTCAGGTCACCGTAGGTGGGCGTGGTCAGCTTCAACGTGCGGAAACAGATGTCGTACAGAGCCTCGTTGTCGATACAGTAGGTCTCGTCCGTGTTCTCGACCAGCTGATGGACGGACAGAGTCGCGTTGTAGGGCTCCACCACCGTGTCCGACACCTGCAGGCACGCGGAATGGAATGATTTGTCAAACGAATTTTCATACCAGACCAGACAACCGAGTACAGTCACACCTATACAAGTGACAGCGTCTACAAGGCCTAAGTGACCACTTTTTGGCAGTTCCTTAAGAATTCTCTCCAATTGACGACAAGCATTAAGAATCATGTCTATATTGACCATCTAGCTATCCAAATAGACCAGATTTTTCGTGTTCTTGAGCCATTTTGACTGTTGTGTGCGACTCCAAATTTGGAACGTTGAACTTTATATAAAAACGGGGACGATTAAAAGAATGGGCACTTCGTCCAATGACAAAATCTTATGGTTCAGAGTTGTGCTTACTTTCGGTGAAGGCACGACGGAGAATGTGTTCATGATCCTGTCGGGGTACTCCTCCCGGATCTTGGAGATGAGGAGGGTGCCCATGCCGGAGCCGGTGCCGCCGCCCAGGGAGTGGGTCAGCTGGAAGCCCTGCAGGCAGTCACAGCTCTCGGACTCTTTGCGCACCACGTCCAGTACGGAGTCCACCAGCTCCGCCCCCTCCGTGTAGTGGCCCTTGGCCCAGTTGTTCCCTGCACCGCTCTGACCTGGGAACAGTAGGTAAGGGCTACATCAGTCTTTCTGCAGTTCACACGGTCACCGGAAAGGGGAGCGTTTGGTTATGTACGTACATCACTTTACTTCACTTTACACATGACGCGTTTGTAGTCGAGTCTGTAATCTTAACACAGACGGATGGACGTTCTACCCATTTTTGCTTCGTAAAACATGCTTTAAGGACTAACCAAAAGGGTATTAGCGTGGTTGTAAAAAAAATACAAGAAAATAGGTCTGCATTTTCTGTCAATATTTTCTGAATTGTTGATGAGAGGTTTCTATTTTTTCTCCCACCTCTCCTCTTCAATTCATTTTCGATAAGGACAGTAAACCACTTTGTTCCGGTCGATATGTTTATGATATAATTTCGCCACCGATAATCTGTTCTCCTACGATTATGTCCGCCCCATTTACAAAATAGGGCAGTTTTGAAGGCACAAGTGATAGATATTAGTAACTCGATCCATTCTATGCGGCCCCGCCCACCTCCATCAAAACGTAAAAATGTAAAAGGAACATAAAACCGCAAATATTTGACGTTGGACTGCAAAATGTGATGGTCAGTCAGGATCGGTCTATTCGTATTAAGATGTAAGTCACACCGCTGACTGTTTCGTGACACCCTAGTCGCCATGCCAGTCACGAACAGCCCACGGTTTCACGGCCCCCTCAGCCCGACAATTCGGTCGGAACGTCTGCCGCCGTGAACGGCTGCGCAGCTCCGCGGAATAAATTGCTGCAATCAGTGTAGGAGCAGACAAGTTACATATGTCAGAACTCGGCCGTAAAATTGGAGATTCGATTTACCGCGCTCTAGTTCCATTAAAACGGGTGGATTAACATGGGGACGGAGTACTGCATGTCTTTGTTGATTTGAATATAAAGATCGCTTCATCTGATTTGTACAAAAAAGAGAGGGAAGAAGAGGAAATGGTGGAAATTTTTGCTACAAAATAGCACATGACCTGTGCGTGATTTTTCTTTTCTCGTTCAGCATTTTCCTTGCAAATCTAGTGTAGGATTTATTTCTTGTCCCTAAAAAGGTTCCAGATTAACGTCTTTCATTCCTACCCTCCATATGTCCTGGACAGCGCGAGATTGTGTAATTCGTCCCTCATGTTTTATGCGTGGCACTGATCCCACTATGATGGATGAATTCGTTCTAAAGTCCCCACTATTAATCGATTTTGCGACGAATAGCTGAGCAAATTAAGTAATTTCAGCGTTGTTTCTTTACTCTGTAGTCCTAGCAACAATCAATTCAGCTGGACTGATTCCGTGCGACGCGGTGTGGGTATAGATTTCTGGACAGTCGTCCTGTTTAGAAGTGATCTTTATTGATGTCCACTTCTTCAGCAGATTTACCCTGGGGACTAGCTAAGCACTTTCCTGGGACAGATAACGCACCAGGAAAGGCATTCGGATTGTGCTGGAGTGTGCTGAATGCTAAATGAAATAGAATTCGTCAGTCCAATAATGACCCTTTGAAGGGTGTGAAAATGTTGAGGAAAAATGTTCAATAGACCGATCCTGTAGCCCGCTCAATGTCGATCGAAACATACAGAGACTAAACAAAACTGTAGGAATGAAAAAAAATGGACCGACCTAATGGCAGTTCCTTATTGATTGCACTGTTAATTTAGAAGGGCAGCCAGTGTCGGTCTATCGTCCAAATGGACTGACTACAAATGACCCAATGATTGTTACTTGGGCGAAGCAAAATGTTCCCAGGAAGACTAAATTCATACTATCAAGAATCTTTATCTATCCTCATAAATGGACCTGATAGATATAAAATACTTATTTATGTATCTAAATGCCGCGATGCATTTCAAGTACGAATTCAAGTTGAAAACTTAATAATTCTGACAATTCTTTTAGTCGCTTTTAGCAAGTCTTGTCTTTTCTCGCCATCGCTGTTAAAGGTGCAGTTGGAACATCAGCAGTGACCACGCCCCACCGCGGTGCAGTGCAGTGCTGCTGGAGGATGTGAAGTACCGGTTACCAGCCGTGAGAACTGGATGTGATTCCGATGGACTGGCGGCTAATTGCGCCCGCGGTGTCAGCCGTGCTGGCTCTACATTTTAACAAAATCGATCAGAGAAAGAGTGACTCAGCAGCGTGAGTCATAGCGGGACCTCATGAGGAACGGAGACACATTTATGACAGCTGCTTTGTGTCCTATTAAAGGTTAGGAGCTGTCTGGGGAGGACGTGTGGCAATAAAAAGACGTGTTGCTATGGATATTGTGTTTGCGCCATTCGGAAACAGACCTTTAAAGGTTATAAGTTAGTCATCATATATTTGGGTGTGGCGGATTTCTAGTGGCTGAGTGACGTTAAGTTTGCAGCTAACGGACACTAAAATGTGATTCCAAAGAATCATGACTTAATGGTGATTAATGGGAAGGTGATTTGCACGACAGAATAGCCATATGGAAGAACGCCGGGCCGTTTAGCGTCAGTTTATGTAGATAATGATCAGTAATGTCCGCTGCGGCGCCAGCAGACGTAACGTCACCGCGCACTGTCCCTGGTGGAATCAGACATGTGTAATGTTGTGGGCAAGGCTGACGTTATCTCACACACCGAGCTCAAAATACACCGCCAGATGGTCTAGAGCTGCCCAGAGCCTTTTGAGAGAATAAATACGTGCCACTGTGTTTTGTTCGATGTGTCAACTTAGTGGTTGATGAGGCTTAGAACGTATAATGAAGAAGTGTAAAATATATGTGAAATTGTTGTGATGTCTCATTTAGACATGAGAGACCAGGACTACCCATACGTACCGAAGACGAAGTTGTCTGGGCGGAAGATCTGTCCGAAGGGTCCTGACCGTACGGAGTCCATGGTGCCGGGTTCCAGGTCGACCAGGATGGCGCGGGGCACGTACTTGCCACCTGGGGGGGAACAACAAACAGGGGTTGTTTTGTTTATTCTTTTTAATATTCATTCACATTGTCTTATGTCGTATAGATAATACAATTGACTATACCCTGACTACATGTAGATATTTCAAACAACTCTGTTTCTTCTTTTTTGCGTGTTTTTTTTCTTTACTTCAAATAATATCTTGCCATTGGGACTCATTAGAGTAACAATGACATCCTAAGGGCACATGCTGCTTAGGAAAGGTCTATTCACCTTTTGTGAAGTACCATGATAAACCCAACTTTTCTTGCACGTACTGTCTTCTGACACTACTGAATCGATAGGAGGTGTTTCAGAATCACATCTTGGCAATCGCTACGCAATATAGAAGGTACAACATGAATTATAGATGAGAAGTCACTTGAGTAACAGTGGATAAAATTAGCCAGACGCCCGGATTTCCCGGGAGAACTAGACCGCATCACCGCCACCTGAATCATTCCGCGGCTCGTGGCACGGTGGCCTCGTGCAGAAAATTACTACGCTTGAGTTTTGTACTTCCAATCAGAATGTGAAAACTTCACAAAGCTAAGTCCATGTGGTAGCAGCACAGTAAATTCTGCATGGATCTGTGCGCTAAAACGGTATTTTAACGACTTAAGTAAAGGTGCTTTATTCATACGATGGAATCACAAAATCTGTTCTACCAGATTTTGGACATATTCAGACTCCTTTACTTTATACGGCGCTTTATCTGATTTTCTATAATTTGACGCTAACTCCTATATCTGTTTCATCGTGAATCTAGAATTGTAGTCATAGTTCGATACATATGTCGTCCATGTGCGCTCTTTTAGCGTCCGCCGTTATGTGTTACCTTTCCTGAAGACATTATGGCAGACTTCGTCAAACGACATCACTCAACATGCATTAGCTCGCTATATTTCTCAAGCGTAGCTTCCTTAGATATGACGGACTGTTCATTCGCGTCACGGACAGTTCCGGACACTTGCCTTGGAAAGTTGCAATTACGTGCATGGGCGAAATCAGGACGCCCGTTCCAGCTTAGACCGATCCTGACTGTCCATCTCAATTAGTAGTTCAATCAATGATGGTGTGGCAATTAACTGTTGGACCAATGGGAGAATATCCGTCAGATAAATTTCGTTTCTACATTTTGACAAGAGGTGGGCAGGGCAATAGGATCGGTCTACTCTGGTTACTGTGTTGGAGACCTCACGTATATAACGGCGTTATATCTTCAGTTCCATTATGGAAAGCGCCACGCAACATAACTATGGATGTCTGGTGATAAAGGGTCTTCTGTGAACACTTGTCTACATATGTAGACTTCAATAGCTACATTACATGGTGCTGCTATTTCACAAAACACTCACGAACTAAAACGGTCCAAATCGATAGTCTAACCCAATCCATCCGCGAGCTGTCCATTGCGTTAATTACTTCACGTTTTTGATGAATCTAATGTGACAATCAATGTGCATTCAATCAGGACGTTCCGTAATTTTCCTGATGGAGAAAAAGCGTGCAGTAATCAGTTTATCCACACTTCAGTCGTGACGAAAGTTTTAAGTCTGATATGCCACTTTCCGAGAACAATTAACATAATGTAAGTTCCGGACGAGAAAATAATAGTCAGCAGCTCGACGATGAGTGCGAATCAAACCAAGTCCTTGGACCAACCACCAACCAGGAGACACATCAACTAGAATGTCGTTATGATAGTACCCGTCAATAGACCAATCCTGGCTGCCTTCATACTTAGCATTTCAACCAATGACAGAATGGCAATTAGCAGTTCAACCAATGAGAGAGTGACTGTATGTCTTTTTGCATGTTCAGTTGCATTTCTGAAGTTTTGACGGACCTTGTCGGGGCTATGGAATCGGTCTATTACACGGGCACTGGGTCAACCTCGCGAAAGGCTACGCTAATAACTGGGTTAGTCGGCCGTACCAAACTACCGACTGACGCTGCACTTCTGCCAGGCGGGGACATTAGCGCACTTCTGTCTTATCGCATCCATCAATTCCGTCCCGATCATCGACACCTATTGTCGCTGGGGAAATGATCAGAACCATTTCCGGACCTCCATAAATCTTAATAAGCAACTCTAGATCTGCTTTCACCCTGGGGATGCTAAACATTCAGGCGAGCTGCTTGTGTCGTCCTTCTGCTTATACAAGGATTAGAAGTGACATGCTGTATGCCATTCGGAGTATGCCGAATAAACTACGTTCGTGACTTACATGTACACTACACAAATTGCTTTCCATTCCGATTGATTGAGTGGCTTGGCTGTCAATAATGAAGTGTTGAACAATAGCAGTTCTAGAAGTATCATATATATATTATATAATCACTAGTAATGTGATCCCCGTGTATTCCGGAGAATCGTTTGTACAACTTTTGAAAGTTAATGATCTTATCATCAATACCATTACAGTGTACATATATATTCATAATATATGTGTACAGATACGTTTTCGTTGGGCTAAAAATTTGTATTTAACTAGCTTGCCACTATATACAATTCGTATACTACGATCATGCTACCCATGAATGCGGATCATTGCTGTTTGTTTGTTTGTTTATCCTCCTCACCAGTAGCTTCATTGTAGTAAACATTGATCCTCTCGAGCTGCAGGTCTGAGTCTCCGTGGTACGTGCCGGTGGGGTCGATGCCGTGCTCGTCTGAGATCACCTCCCAGAACTGAAACACAAACGGCGGGAACGTAAGGACCAATGGAGGCATGGCAATTAGCGGCTGCCCACCAATGAGGGAGCGGCTGCGTTTTTTGCATGTTTTTATTGCAATTCTGCGTTTTGAGGGAAGTGGGCAATGCTATGGGATCATTTGGAAAGTGCCCTTTTCCTCCCGGTTATGTGATGGATGAAAGTGGGCAGAAAAACGCACACCATTAGAAATTGTCATAAAATATTGCATAAAGACGTCCAACACTGGCCGGTGCCATACATCTGCTTGGACTTGGAGATTAGTTTTAAGGGCCGCTATATACCCTCCGCCCAGGTCTTTCTCAAGTCAATACAACACACACACACACACACACACATCATTATTCCTCGTCCGCGAATATGTTTAACAGATAGATGCACCACGTCCCCTTGAACGCCATGAAGTGGACGCTCCCTCACTAATGACGCGGACACGACAGCTGACCAGTCTGGGAATGGCCTGCAGTAATCCGCCGGCCAGACGGAGTACTCCTCCTGAATCACTCACACAAACCGCGCGCCCGATTTAGCCGGCATCGATCGAGTTACATTTGATTCATCTGTCTGATGGCCTGCTCCTGGCGACCTGACAATACTTTACGTTCTCTTCCAAATTTGCCAAGTCTTCTTACTCTAATCCCAATACATCCGAGCGCCTTGCTAGTGATTCCTAGCGTTACATTGCAGTACATTAGAACGCAATACTACCTTTACTGTCAAAAAACGCAAACGTTTAAAGTTTAACTGTATGGAGCCTGAAAAACCAGAAGGATTTCGGCGTACAGGTACAGGTACAGGGCAGATCAACGGCGTCACGATGTTACATGTGGCTGCAATGTCAGACTTTTCACTTAAAGTTTATTCTTCCGCTCCGTATAGGCACGTCTGGGCTTCTCACCCAACATATGTACGACACCAAACCCCTGTTACCAAGGTTAGCCCTACATAGCCTCTTCACCAGGCTCTACGAGTTGGGCTTTTGGGGGGGGGGTATTATCATGACTGTTGGGGCATATCAGTTCTCAGTACTCGGCGCCACCTCCACAGAGAACTGATATGCCATCAATTTTAACAAAAACACTTCATTAGCCCCAACATACACAACAACAAAAAAAGCCCTCGACTCGTAGAACCTGCTAAGGAGCGGTACATCTGCGCAGAACTCATATTTCAGGCAATTCGAGGCCACCCGTGGAGTTTCTGTGCCCTGTAAACTGAAGATTGTACAGCAGTCCAACAGTCCAATTTCAGAGGTGACATCAGTGGACCATGTTATGGTCTCGGCTAGCAGGTGTTCGCATCGGGTTCATTTGCCAGCACATATGCGGCAATTAATCCATTCTTTAAATTAAAAAATGTGTTTTTGATGAATTGATAGTAGAGGATATACTATAATAGGCAACATCTGTACATATCATTTGATATCATATATTAGGGGCATACAAGGAATACAAGGCATAAAAGGGTAATGTGAGTGTGAGAATTCAGAACAAATTACACCAGGGTATAATAGCAACAAATGCAAAGGGACGTTAGAAGATAACAACAGGCAATAATAATGAAACACCATAATATATCATCTAAGCGTAATTTTGCATCGAGATGTTCTCACACCGCACAAACGGGATGGGCCTTGCTCTCATATCCGCGCCGGCATATTCATACGTTGAATATCAACAAGATTATCAAGGAATTTGCATTGTAAACGAATCACGTCAAAAAAAGGAAGCCAGATGATCTCCTTGGGGATCGTCTCAGACAATAAAAAGAATGACGACATGATTTCTGTTTGCGGGTGGGGATCAGTGTGATTAAATTTTCAGCGAGCGGGATGTCTCTTGTCTGAATACGGATCAGACCCGCGGGAAATCAGGGCGGAATAAGTCATCATCACTGGGGCTTTTCTCTGAAAGGGCGCATTTCTCTTCACTCTGGCAACCTGATACCAATCTTCACTAAAAATCCAGATAATAGAAAATGAAAGGAAAACAGAAATGGTTTACAATCAGATCAAAGCGGCGATATCGATAAGTGAATGAATGAGAGGCATTTATTGCAGGACATGTTGATAAAGCAGTTAATGGTACGGACACAATTGAAAGTGTGGTATCTTATTACATCTACAGTGGCTAATGTATACTAGTATGAACAGCTTCAACCTTTTCTCGCCTCTTAGCTGGAACAGATGGGATCTGGTTTATCTATGGTTGTATAATGAATTCTCATTTCTATTTGCTATTTGAGTATCAATGTGCACTGCGTTCTGACAGGAAATGTTCTTCCTGTGGACGGTGATAGCCTGGTACAATCAGCAGCCTTGTCCAACTTTGGTCCGCTTCCCAATGTTCCCAACCCCTGGCAGGGCCAATGCTGGATACGAGGCTAGTGTTGTTGTCACTCACTAGTATCCATCTTAACTACATCACAGGAAACACCTGTTTCCTCGGCAAAAGAGGATAGATCGAGAAAACAAAAACAATGGACAAACATGAATTTGTAGCGTTAAATAGCTGACCATGCAATCACGCATGCGCAACGACGTCGTCAACCAGTCGTTGGGGGAGGGGGCGTCCGCCGGCCAGGTGGGCGTGGCTGCTGGAAGCGGCACACGTCAGTCGCGTGCAGCAAAACCGACACAACCACGGTAATCAGTTTCATATCATATGTATGTCTCCTTACTCATTTTCACGGCCTTCAAAGTAAGTGGTACTCTGCCATACGTCTGGATTACCGACCTACATGCGATCAAGGAAAAGGACAGATCCCCAAAACGACCCAACATCACACGCCCGTCCGTAGATTCATCACTTCGGATTCCCGGGAACACCTGCCGTGATTGCTCCAGTACCTGTTGCTGGAGATTAGAGGATGTTCACAAACACAGTAGCGGTTGTTACCCGAGGGACTGCGAAGCGACAAACAAAACAGCGGCATGTATGCGTACATCGGTCCCCTTGGGCTGGGCATTTATCGTCATAGTTCCCATGAATACAAATAGAGTTGTACTGGAGTAAATCGATTGATTTGGAGATATACGATGCTGGACTTTGTGCCACACATATATATGGTGTAATAAATGCTGAGCATAAATGCCATGAGCAGATGTGGGGTTTAGCTCTGTAACAGGAGTAGATGATATTTACGAGTAGCAAGTGCCGACATGGATTATCTATCTGGGTCGCTGTCGGGATAAACCTTTCATTCGCTCAAAATCTAAAGCGCAGGTCACAGAAAGTCCTGATTTCCTTTATAAATCATTGGACCAACAAAAGAGAGCCAGTTCAGAGCATGGAGGATACCTCCTGAAGCTCCCGTGAACCGCTGCCTGTCGCCCGGTTGATTTATCGACTTAGGGTCATGTACGGAACAATTCACGCATTTTGTAACATCGCGCTACAATTCACGGCGGCAAGAGGCCAGCTGCAATCTAAACAGTCTAAACGTCATATGTGTATCGTTGTCAGAGTCGACGTCCTAGTAGGCCAACTCAAATATAACGTCTTGGTGATATGGTCGCTTTTTTTGCCGCTAACATTCTATATCGGATACGCGGATATGAGAAAACTGATTATTAAAAACTGATAAACAATATCAGATAAAATGCAGTCCGCGACGAATAAAAACGGCAGATATCACAACGTTGACAGGAGACAGCTATGGAGGCTAGCCAAACCCAATACAACTGTCTGACAAGTTGACTGCTAGTACTATACGATCATAGTGACACAAATCTCAGAATAGGAGCAATACAGAAAGCCCCAGGGGCGCGCGCAATGAATGTGGGCCCCTCAGTTGGCCAAAGAAAAAATGCGCCGTTAGGCCTAACAGGGGATGATGTTGCACAGTCTCCATTCTTCTAAAAGAGGATGATTTGGTCGATACTATCGCATCATTGTCCGGGTACGTTGACCCCGTTGCTTGCCGGATTTGTATTTCCCTTCCTCATGCAGACGGCATTTGAATAATTCTAGACTTCCGCGCATTACACTGGGGCAGGGTGGGCGGGATCATACGGGACGGGTGAGGTGATGATAACAAGTTTAACAACATTGCGAAAATATTAATATTACCATCATATTTTTTCGATTATAGAATTCTGTACAAGCACAAAAGGTGTATGCACATTGGGTTCAAAGTCTGGAGTGCAGATATCACAGAATGCACGACCCACCCGGCATTCACTGGCCTCCAATCAATTCAATGGCCACAGCTGTCGCTGAGCTTCGCATAGCATATCTCACGGCAAACACATGTTATAGCAATAACAAACCTACCTTTGCCCCGATCTGGTTGCCGCACTGGCCGGCCTGGATGTGGACGATCTCACGCATGTTTGTGGCGGTTGTGGATTATTTATTGACGACGGAAAAAAAACTTGGTCCTCTTTTCCTCCCGCGCTTCTGTCGAATGCACGTCTGTCCGCCGGCTGTTCCGCCTATTTATCGTGGTGCTACGCCCGCGTGACGTCATTGGGCAGGCCATCAGAAAATAGGCCGCCCGGTTACTCCAGAATTTCAAATAAATTATCAAAAATTTTTCATTGAAAAACACAAGATAGTACACATACATCCTCTTTTGTATAGATGTATGGAATTTAACTGTTAAAAAGGAACCAATTTTGTTGTTATAACTGCATGTAATAGAAGGGAGGGGGATGCCTCGGAAGGATAAAAGCTTCAGTGAGGCAGTAATATGGTCTAAGCGCAGACGAACCAATCAGCGACCGGGAAGATGACATCATTATTGATTGGGTCATCCTTGCTCATATAGTGCCTACTGAGGGGCATTTCATTTATCAGCGATGTGGTGCATGGAATCATGTACTTGTAGCTACCACTAGTATGGTCAAATTTGTCAAATATAGGTGAAACGGATCGGAGGCCTTACGCTAAAGATAAATCTGTATAGTCTGAACATCTAGGCCATTAGTCAAGAAATATGTTTTAATATACGTAAAGTCTTCAACTTATAAAGCAAGTACATTTAATATCGATGCAGCCGGTGATATACTGGGATAAGCGTGATCAACATATATTATCATTAGCATATGAGAATATATGAAAAACAAAGACATGAATATATTAACCCTACATAGCTCTTGTCAGAATGGATTATCCTAACTTGAGATCTAACGTTACCATTCGGAAAATTGGGTTATGTGGCTGATGTACTTTGTCTGCATCAATACTGATTCTGAAATAGGAAATAGTTTTACCATATGTGCCATCAATTCTTATTTTTTAATAGATTTTAATTCTGCATCATTGGAAACGAGTATATACTTTTACTCCAAGCAATTGGGAGACGCGATTGGTCAGCATTCTTACTTTTTCAGTCCACTCATGGTATTTTAAACCAACTTATGTGACCCATTGTTAGTACTACACAAACGGTGGTAAGAGAAAGAGGGTAGATTTCTAACGGAGGCGTGAGCCGCGTGACCCAGTGACAATTCCTCGGGAGATCTAGGTCTCTGGTGCACAGATATCTGAATATTCCCACGAGGGTGTGTCTACAGAATACGTACGGTGGTTGAGGAAAATTTATTCTTCTGAAATTCTAAATTCATCTACATAGATGAAACTTGGATGGATGCCAGGGCCAGATGCATGTATAAAGAGAGGACTACTCTCCTGCTTTTTTCATGAAAATATATGATTCATTATTGAAAGGCTAATCCCATTAATAATCAGGTTCTGCTGGTACCAATTGCCATACCAGGCTGACGTATTGAAGGGCGGACCAAGAAGGGACATGATGGGTACTTGTGTAAAAATGTTCCATTTTCTGTACCGAGACGTGGCAGTACTTAAGTGTTCCCTCACTGAGTCATCTATTTGCAGATCACGTACTGAAGACTGCAATATCGCCCCGCTCACGTAATAAATCAGTCTCCAATAAGATTTCTCACGGGTCGGAGCCAGGGAAGAATTTCTGCCAACATGAATAATTTTGCATCAGGAGTTGGTCGATTAGACCCGCGGGACCTAGCCTGGCCGGAAAATTATTCATCCAATTTTGACCACTTGCTACTAGTAATATCTCTCAGGCCCGAGAGGAGTCTGGCGGAGACTGGCGATAAATGGATCTTCTTGCCTTTTCGCTCGGTCCCCATATTAGTCCGGTTGCCAAACCCCCGATTTTTGGAGAACCTTGCAATGCGGTCCATACAAAGTTTTTTTTTTGTTTCTATATCTCTGAGGTGTGCTCTTTCAGAATCTGAATGATGCCACTCTGTCATCCTTGGGCAATTCGCACAATATGCAAATTAAGGTGGCCATTACTGAAAATCCAGTTTTCGTCGATATCTCAGTAACTACTCATGGTATCAGAATAATTTTGGTGTCTATCCCCATCTTTTGAGGGATAACGGATTAAATCAAGCCATTTCAGTAAAGATAGAACCATTATTTTTTGCTAAATATGCAAATTTGGGTGGCAATATGCAAATTAGGGCGGCCATTACTGAAAATCTGTTTTTCGTCAAGATCTCAGGAACTACTCATGGTATCAGAATAATTTTGGTGTCTATCCCCATGTTTTGAGGGATAACGAATTAAATTAAGCCATTTCAGTAAAGATAGAACCATTATTTTTTGCTACATATGCAAATTTGGGCCTTGTCTGTTATTGACGCACCTGGCTGCCAGCAAGGAGGGGTCCTAATTCCGACCCATGTTCCATGCAAACGCACATGCCTTGGTATAGTTTATCTGACCCAAAACCTGTTCAATATTGAAAGACAAGTTTACCTAAGTCTAGATGGCAGACGTCTTCTTGCATGAAACGCCGCTTGCGTATGATTGTAGACACTGGCTGTTGGTTAGCTCTGGCTCATATATCTGTGTTGGGTATGAAGTCCTGTCGTCTGATGCTTATTTATAAGATCTTCCTCACGCATTCACTATCAGAAGCATGCAGTGATTCCAGTCTCTTTTCTCTTTTCTTGGCTGATTTCCACATAGTAGGTTTCAAAGTCAAGCTGGTTGAAGGCTGCTGAGGCCTTTCCAAGTCTACAGTCTAGCTCATTGTCCATCTGTCCTTTGTTGTTGGTGGAGCTCCCAAGGTAGGTGAAGTTCTCCGCCACTTTCAATTTGTTCTCGTCAATGGTCACACTTCTAAGAGGAGCGTGTGTCCCTATCAGCATGTTAATTGATGGCCCTGATGCTAAGCCCAATGCTGTCTGAAGACGGACTATGTTGGTCACTAGGGGTTGGAGATCTCTGGCGTTTTCCGCTATGTCGTCTGTAAAGTCAAGGTCGGCAAACTTTGTCTCTGGAACCCACTTTACCCCCGGCCCTTTCTCCTGTTGCTTCCCAAGTACCCAGTCGATAGCCACGGGAAAGAGGATCTGTGACAGGACACAACCTTGGAGGATCCGTCTTCAAACCACCAGCTGTATCTAGATTCCTTCAACCGTCCGTACACAACACGTCGAGTTTCAGTATATCTGTTTAACTGCACACATAAGTTTACTTGACAGTCCATAACTGTACACGATAAAGAGGGACTTTAGATGCTATCAAACGCCTTGCAGAAATAAATGAATCTGATAGCTATAATTAAAAGGGGTTTGCAGTTCAGCACATTTCCTCCACCGCAGGGTGAAGATCTGCTCAGCACAGGATCTCTTTGAGCGAAAGCTAGCTTGTTGCTCGCAGCTCCCAGAAGACTTTGCCTACTGCATCTCTCATGTGGTTCAGGAGGCATTTGGCATACACCTTCACTGGTATAAAAAAGAATTGTCACTCCCCTTAAGTTATCACATTCATTCAGGTTTCCCTTCTTTGGAATATACACTTTAAGCCTAATGGTATGTCACAATTCAAGAAAGGGGCCCGCTCGGCTCGTTTTTGGCCTGTGTTTTGGCACTACCGAATTCGGAACGGGACATGGAAGGCAATAGGCGGGGTTCCCGACGGCTGCCGGCCTATTTTTTTGGTCCCGCGACGTCGCCAAATTGATTTGACTCAACTTAAAGTCACTTCAAGCCCCGGCGGGCAAGGTACGCCGAAGCGACCCCGTAACCTCACCGGACCGAACCGTAACCTAGCCGCCGGGTCATGCACAGGCACCTGTCCAAGATTATGAAGTCACGTGTGTTGTTCTGTGCTTGAATTGTTCAGAAGAAGGTAGTTATAGACAATATAGAGGGTAATGTGCTGTTCTCGACATAGTTACATCATCAGTCAGTCATAGTGACCATACACGGGTCTGCGCATCAACCAGCAGGGCCGAACCCACCATACCAGCCACAGGCGTACCAGCCTGGGACCTGCCAGGATCGCCCCTTGACCCCGCCAGGGACCCTGTAGCTACCCGGCCGGAATGCAAGAGCTAGTCGGCACCCTATTGCATCCCGCACAGGTCTGACAGAAGACTGCCTGTGCACCGGACGGGTCCCCAACAGAAACCGGTCGTCAAGGGGACCAAAATTTTGTGAATTTTACATAGAAGCCGCCTCAGCGCCCCGACAGGGAGCCGTAAAGGAAAATTCAATTGTGACCCTGACAGCCGGCGTACGCTCGGCTTCATGACGCCGGCCGGCGTCTACACCGAGAACATGCCGAGCAGGCCCCCGTTTCACATGTGACTCCAGCTGAACTACTGATCCGTTCTTCCAGTCCTCCAGCACTTCCCTGTGATCGCCGTTGAATGCCAGCTTTATTCCAGGGAAGGCGTACTAGGGAAGACGGCTATGGTTCTATTAAAGCGTTTGCGATGTACGGCGATCAGAAAAGCAT
>NW_017803954.1:56191-57502 GCF_001625305.1 Branchiostoma belcheri | reverse complement strand
ATCTTTACTGAAATGGCTTGATTTAATTCGTTATCCCTCAAAAGATGGGGATAGACACCAAAATTATTCTGATACCATGAGTAGTTACTGAGATATTGACGAAAACTGGAGTTTCAGTAATGGCCACCTTAATTTGCATATTGTGCGAATTGCCCAAGGATGACAGAGTGGCATCATTCAGATTCTGAAAGAGCACACCTCAGAGATATAGAAACAACAAAAAAACTTTGTATGGACCGCATTGCACGCTTATCGGTCTCTGCCACCAGACTATATCAATAATGTATACGTCGCAAGTCGCACCTGAACACTTACTTTGGTGGCACGTAGAGCGAAGGACCGAGACGCTGGCTTGAGATCGATCCATCTTCGCATCAATAGAAATTCGATTTCTGCCTTTGTGTCAGCGGAATCTCTAGCTCCCAATTCCCTACATTGGGGAGAATTTGGCGCATTCTACAATGTAATGCAATCCCAGCTGGCAACCGATTTCTTCTTGGTCAATACAGAGCAGTAGTAACCCGCCCCACCCTCAGAGCAGGGTGCGCTAACAGCGCGAGTGATGATTAGAGCTGGTAGTGTCGGCAGAATCAAAGCCCCGCTGACCTGCAACTTATATAAAGGATAGACGTTCAGAGCTAGCTGCATACCAATAATGCACCTGTAATCAGGTTTGAATCGTGCAAGAGGCCGGCGAGGCCTAGGCTTCATTCTACTTGCCGGCAATTCTAGTTCTAGCTCTTTTATATCTAGTTCTTTAC
Organism: Branchiostoma belcheri; assembly: GCF_001625305.1. Lineage (NCBI taxonomy): Eukaryota > Metazoa > Chordata > Leptocardii > Amphioxiformes > Branchiostomatidae > Branchiostoma > Branchiostoma belcheri. The sequence continues at coordinate 56,741 of NW_017803954.1, read as the reverse complement.
AACCTAGGGCTTGTATGTTAGCTTCGAATCCCGAAAGGTCTATCAAACATTATTTAGAAGCTTTAAATGACAGAAAAGGTAATATTTCTCAATGCGTTTTCAAACAGTTTCAATCGCATCACTTATCCATATGCATATTAGGAATGGCAAAATTACCCTGTTTAGGGTAAATTCCTCTGATACCGTCAGGGCAGCAAAACTGGAAATATTCTGCATAAGACAATCTTTGTGATATTGACACATACTGCTTGACATTAGCACATTTAAATCAGCATTTCATACTTTGGGCATTTAAAACTGTAGAAACAAGCCCCAAGATGAGTCCTATTTTCTGGGTGGTGCCCTAAAAATCAGCCCAGGGCCCTTCCAGTAACCATTTTCCGTCATAATTTTTGCTCCATGAGGGTCAATATACATTGGGATAGTGTGGTTTCAACTCAATGTGTATATAAATAACTAGAATATTGGCTTTGAAAAATCGGGTTTACCAAGACCTAAAAATTGCACTGGACGAGAGATGAGCACTGGGTGAGCCAGTGGGAGCTTGATA
>NW_017803954.1:20345-56171 GCF_001625305.1 Branchiostoma belcheri | reverse complement strand
GGATGAAACTTGGATGCATCCCAGGGACTAAAAAGACCCAAATGCATGTATAAAGAGGGGACTACTCTCCTGCTTTTTTCATGAAAAATATATGATTCATTATTGAAAGGCTAATCCCATTAATAATGTTCTGCTGGTGCCAATTGCCATACCAGGCTGCCATATTGAAGGGCGGACCAAGAAGGGACATGATGGGTACTTGTGTAAAAATGTTCCATTTTCTCTACCGAGACGTGGCAGTACTAGTGTTCCCTCACTGAGTCATCTATTTGCAGATCACGTACTGAAGACTGCAATATCGCCCCGCTCACGTAATAAATCAGTCTCCAATAAGATTTCTCACGGGTCGGAGCAAGGGAAGAATTTCTGCCAACATGAATAATTTTGCATCAGGAGTTGGTCGATTAGACCCGCGGGACCTAGCCTGGCCGGAAAATTATTCATCCAATTTTGACCACTTGCTAATATCTCTCAGGCCCGAGAGGAGTCTGGCAGAGACTGGCGATAAATGACTCTTCTTGCCTTTTCTCTCGGTCCCCATATCAATAATGTATACGTCGCAAGTCGCACCTGAACACTTACTTTGGTGGCACGTAGAGCGAAGGACCGAGACGCAGGTTTGAGATCGATCCATCTTCGCATCAATAGAAATTCGATTTCTGCCTTTGTGTCAGCGGAATCTCTAGCTCCCAATTCCCTACATTGGGAAGAGTTTGGCGCATTCTACAATGTAATACATGTAATATAATCCCAGCTGGCAACCGATTTCATCATGGCTTAGTCAATACAGAGCAGTAGTAACCCGCCCCACCCTCAGAGCAGGGTGCGCTAACAGCGCGAGTGATGATTAGAGCTGATAGTGTCGGCAGAATCAAGGCCCCGCTGACCTGCAACTTATATAAAGGATAGACGTTCAGAGCTAGCTGCATACCAATAATGCACCTGTAATCAGGTTCGAATCGTGCAAGAGGCCGGCGAGGCCTACAGGCTTCATTCTACTTGCCGGCAATCCATACCTAACAGTTCTAGTTCTTTACAACCTAAGGCTCGTATGTTAGCTTCGAATCCCGAAAGGTCTATCAAACATTATTTAGAAGCTTTAAATGACAGAAAAGGTAATATTTCTCAATGCGTTTTCAAACAGTTTCAATCGCATCACTTATCCATATGCATATTAGGAATGGCAAATTTACCCTGTTTAGGGTAAATTCCTCTGATACCAGGGCAGCAAAACTGGAAATATTCTGCATAAGATAATCTTTGTGATATTGACACATACTGCTTGACATTTGCACATTTAAATCAGAATTTCATACTTTGGGCATTTAAAACTGCAGAAACAAGCCCTAAGATGAGTCCTTTTGGGTGGTCCTAAAAAATCAACCCCCAGGGCCCTTCCAGTAACCATTTTCCGTCATAATTTTTGCTCCATGAGGGTCAATATACATTGGGATAGTGTGGTTTCAACTCAATGTGTATATAAATAAGTAGAATATTGGCTTTGAAAAATCGGGTTTCCAAGACCTAAAAATTGCACTGGACGAGAGATGAGCACTGGGTGAGCCAGTGGGAGCTTGATAGACGTCAACCAATGGTCAACCCGAATACACATGTACGGAAGTGTTTCATCGATAATCATATGTCTAGTCCTGTCGAAAAATTTATTCATTAATGTGTCTTGTAGGTATAACTCGGAAGGCTGAACGAAATCTACGACGAACATCTATGTAAAGTTAATATATACTAGCATTTTATAAATTGCAGGAACATCTCCTCTTTGCAGTAATGTGCAAGTTTAAATACAAACGCTAGGGGGCGTTTCCAGCATTGCATGGCAGAGAAGAGTAAAATATAATCTCCCAAGGTGAAGCAGATGCATGGCTCTGGTTCGTTTGGGGCATCTTTTTGTACCGTTTTGCACATTTCTTGTATGTTCAATTTAGTATTAAATGTTCGTTTTTAAAAAAAATTGCACAATTCTTTTTTCCTTGTGTTTAATATGTCGTTGTTACTAGGTCATTCTGCAATATACATGTGTAACCCTTTGCCCCTTGAAATGCAAAATTACCATATTGAAAGCTGTTTTCTGCTACAAGACAGGGCAGGTCAGATCACATATCATGGCCTGGTACATGTACAGTACCTGGAACAGACCTCTCCCATGGCCACGACAGTGGTAACAGCTGTCTCTACAATGTACTACTTGCAATTGATTGACAGAGGTCAAGTCTGAAGGTGACCCAGCCTGCGCCAGGTGGGGAAACATTGTTTGACTGTGTATTATACCTGATTAAAATCATGTCATAAAATTCCCTCAACTAGTTCCAATATATTCACGAAAACCCAAAACACTTCCTGCAGGTTTAAAATCTCTGATTTCTTGTTCGGATTGTAATAACATGCACCCCTCCTTGGGTAGCCTGTACGCTCTGGGTTGTGGATACCTGAGCAGTTTGAGTCTATCAGGACAGATGTAAAGTAACCAGGCTTCTCCTCTGGTGCACTGTGACAAGAAGTGATACAGGAGCAAGTACAACTTAGCTCCAACAAACCATCTGCATACAGAGTCAAGACTTTTACAATGTACTTTTATTTTTCTTCTGCTGTATGGATAATATAGGCCACAATGTGAAAACAAAATGATAACAATATGTGTAAGTATTGCAGTAAATCATACATTAAATATTTTACATGACTAAGTCTTAAGGTAATCATCTTCATTATGTATACAAAAGATAAGATACAATGATGTGCTCTCTTCATGGTCTATTGAAGTGTGTCACGTCTTCATCTGTGTGACCACCTGCAAACAAGTACAAAACATGTTAAGATAGATTGTAAAGGTACAATATCTTTGACAGTAAAGATAGTTAGATGACAATCCTAAAATCACATTCAAGTGAATTAGCTCATTATGTATAGGCAGCAATTACAAGATGGATAGACTATGCACGAGTGCAGTCTTTTTGGCAGGGAAGTGATTGAGAGAGTGTACTAAAGATAAAAAAGGCTGGCATCCAGAGTAACTCTCCCCATCTCTATGCAAACACCCACCTTGTTTGCTGCTTCCAGTTGTGTAACAAGACTAGCTACTTCTTCTTGTGACAGCTCCAGACTCAGGGACTCTCTCTGTCCCTCTTTGTTCACAGCCAGGTCCAATCCTAACACAGGCTTCTGCACTGACGAAATCTTGTCGCTTGACAACACCAGCTAAAAGAGATGGCAAGATTTGTTTCAGATTGCTACTAACTACTGATCAAACATAAAACAAGCAGCAAAAGAAGAGCATTTCAGGGGGATCCCTTCCTGTTCCACCCTCATCTTAAACCAAGCAATGATGTCAAAGATCACCTTAACTTGCCAATCCAAATCTTCCAAGGCCCCCTGAGAGATGGCTGCTGTAGCTGAAATCAGTGCCAGTCTGATGTCCTCTTTCCTACTTGTGATGACTTGCAGGAAGCACTGCTGGTGGTCAGAGTCTAGACCTGTTAGGTGTTCCAGCACCTGTAGGAGAGACAAGTGAGCTGTGGACACTCAAACATCCAGACAAGGGCAAATTTGAGCTGAAATATCTGGGCACTGAACAGTTATTTTTGGAGAAAATGCAAATCAAACACAATCTGTAAAGCTGAATGACAGGGAGCCAAATGTCTCAGAGTCTGACCGGGAGCTGGCAGGTGTTTGTAGTTGACACGGGCCGCGGGGGAATTCAGGAAGCCGAGGATTGCATAATTCCCAGCAGTCTAAAGTCTCTAATCTGTTGAATCATATTTTGAAGTGTGGCTCTAAGGACTGACCCCATCCTTGGAGAGGTTTTCCTTGACTGCCAGGAGCAGGAAGGACTTGGTTGAGTTGAGGACGTGCCACCAGGAGTCCAGGTCCCACGTCTGACTGTAGGGCTGGTAGGACGGGGCTGCACCCCGGCACACCCAGTCTACTATCTCATGGAGAAGCTGCATGGAGACACAGGCATTTCACTTAACAATATCATTAATTCAACAGCTCATCATCTCCTAGAGGGAAGGAGGACGATGATGAATTCAACGTGACATGGCTGACATTGTCGTTAGTAATGAGGATGTAGAAAAATATGTATTGATAGTCGGGAATGGATACCCCATACAAAAGAACCTACTTTGGGGCCACACTGATGGCTGGACATTACAGAAATTCCTGATATACTATTAGGCTCGCTCCTGATGCTTCGCCAAAATATAGTTTCCGCCCCTTCCTGACCAACTTTGCTCCGGACACCCACCCCTCCCTCAACAACAACGGTGGATTACTCCACTATGCTAGGGAGTACTCCCAACAGAACTACTCCACAGGTTCCTCCCCCTGTCAGCTCCCACCCAGCCCAAGTCTCCCCCGATCTCTCCCGTCCTACCGTCTCAAACCTCTCCCCGTCCACCTTCCCCAGCAGGTCCTGCCGCAGTCCCGCCGCCATCATGGACCGACCTTTGACCGCACTCCCAGCACGCAGGCGCGGCCAGGTGCGGGGAGAAGGCAATGAATGGATCAGGAGCACAGGTGAGCCGGGTTAGGGAGTCAGGTTAAACATTAACTTCTCTCTTTACTAATCATAGTACGGTACAGTGTGTTTGAAGGGTGTATGAGATCATAATCATGATGTACGCCGCGTTATACAGAAGTGCGGTTTGACCGCTCCTTCCTCTAGATCTGTGTTGCTGTCTCTTGATCTGGTCGATTTTGAAATAATTTGATTGAGGTTGACAAAGGTGTTTGCTTCAGGCTGTTGCGTAAATAGTGTCCACTGGTGACGGCCAAAAGTGTTCAGCGTTGAGTGGTTGTAACCTGATTACTCACATGTGAAAATTTCTCACGCTTTAATAGGAAATACCATAATTTAGCAAACACAACTCGACAGTGTTTCCTTTGTCGTTCCTGTACTGTTTGTGAAGTGAAAGCGTAACTAAAGTAAAGACGTGCACACAAATTTAGTTATCTGTACACACTTCTAAAACGGTCGGTAAATTAATCATGCTGTTATATAAGGTGTACAGTAAACACTGCACAACTGTACATGGCATTCAGACGTCATTTCCCTGTTGCTGAGGCTTTTGTTTTCTACCAGTGCCCTAAATTTGATTTACATTCCAAAGTAATTCTACACCAAACTCTGGCCCATAACTTAATTATCTATGATTATTGTGCTTTAAAAAGAAAGAAAAAGGTAAGTATTTGCCAAGGGAAGAGGTCTCTACTAGTAACGTTAAGTGTGTATTGCTGTGTTGGCAGCTGGTCCCCGAGGCAAGTCTAGACTATTTATGCTCAGATGGTGACAGGTTTTACCTTAGAGGCTAATTGGTTGTTTTAGTTGTACACACAGTCAGTAATTACTTGGCAACTGCTCTATATCTTAATGTTCATCAGTTATGTTAGAGTAAGCATGCCTAACGAATTCGTAGTTCCTTTCATCGTGACATGTACTTTAATATTTGCAATCTTTTTGTTGTTGTTGTTATTGTCCATTTCACTAGTCAGCTGGTCTCTAGGTGCTGGATTTCACTTGGTTCAGGTTCACACTCACTGGTTTCTCACTAGGATTGTCCTTACATGTAGGTGACTTGACCCTTTGTGCAGTTGGAAGTATTTCTAGATAAGCTGACATCATGCCTATTATTCACCCATCAGGCTTCCCCACTAATTGACCAGCTGTGATTCCAGTTTTGCATATGGTAATGTAGTCTTGATTGCACAGATGATCGTACATACTATTATATACATGCATGTACATTTGTAGCCAGAAATTATGCCAGTCCAATTTGGATTTGAGGAAGATAAAATGAATTTTGAATTGTTGTACCTAAATATTTTCTAAAAATTGAATCACATTGACATTTAGGCAATGTTGAGCTCTGTACGTGTGAACAGAAGGTGCTTGATTTTCAGTAAAATCCCACACAAGACTTAAAAGAGGACCTATGGTATCATCTCCCCATGTGGCAGCTTGTATATCATCATGTCTGTTCCCCTTCCTTTTTCTTCTTCAGCTGATATTTGCAGTGGTAGTCTATCATTTATATGCATGATGTGTAGTTCATATTGGAATTAGTCTATGCCGTTCAGCCAGAATGGGGTTGTGATTGTAACTATGTTATGTACAACAGACATGGAAGAACAACATTTATCTGGTACAAGGCAGAGGGAAAACAAAACAAGCCAGCCCGACAGGTTTGTAGGCTGGGTGCCATCCTGTCTCGTATTTGTAGTTTAGGCTCGCTACAAGTTTAGTAACTTGCTTGGCTTGTCATCAGTCAATTAGAATTCTCAAATGTACATGTGTGTGTAGACATTGGCACGACAATAACAAATTAATAACAATGTGTGAAACTTTGAGATGTCAATGTAGAGCTTCGATTTGAGATCAGAAGCAGGATAACATCAACAACTCAGCCAAGGCCCCCAAGCATTACTGTGTAGGTGGAATGGTGTGGATCTACTTGTCACACAATATGGTGGCTGTGTGGGGCCAGGAATGCTTTCCACTTCCTTTCAAGTCAAGCACTTGAACAGTGAAGGTGTTCTGTGACACTCCTCCCAGCTGTGTACTCTGTAGCTAATGTTCGGGCCTGGAGATATATGTCATACTATCACTGTACAATTGCCAAACTGAAGGCATACTTGGATTCCAGGAATGTCATGTGTTTCAGCTGTCTTGTTACAGAAAAAAGCTGTCTTACATGTACACAATACAGGTTCTTGTTGGCACACCTTGTCACGCCAGCCTGCTTGAAGATTCTACGACATCAACATTGCACAATGGCCTAAACTGACCTACAACGAATGTGACCATGCCATTACATACTAGTAGATTAGGTTTTTATCCCCCTAAAAATTAGACGTTAGAGGGTGGACAGCAGAAAATAGGAACCCCTGTGACAACATAGTATAAAATGATGTCTTGTACTGAAGGAGATATGCTTGGCTGAAACAAACCCAGCCTTTTCCTGCACCAGCGGACGTTCAAGGAGTGTTTGGTGGCAGGAATATACAGAGAGAGGAGAATAGTAGAATTCACAAGAATACACTTTGAGTTTGATATACAGTTTAATCTACACATGGATATACACGTATGTCACTTGGAAATGTAATATTGATCAGTACGGGAAAATATAACGTTATGATGTATGTAATGCTGCCACCACACCAGTCTGCAAAGTGGGCTATCTTAATTGTATGTTGTGTAATGCACCCACAGGCTTTTAGCTAGGATTTTTTTGTTGGGTGTCCATTTTTTTTATTGTATGCTATGCGCAGCAAAGATGCGTGGTGCACAAGCTTTTTAGGGGGTCTTTTTTTAATTTCATAATGCTCTGACACACTAATTTTTGCATTTTGAGATGCAAATTTTGAGGATTTTTAGTTTTTTCCTTTAGTAAACCATCATTTTTGTATTCATAGTAATTCTGAAGGGAGGCATGTGTGCATGGCAGGGGTTGGGAGTGAAAAAAATAGGGCGTCTTTAGGGTGTCCTGCCAAAAAGTAGGGCGTCCAATTTCTTATTATTTTAAGTACAGGGCGTCCAAAAGACACCCTGGACACCCCCTAGCTAAAAGCCTGTGCACCCATAATTTTTTATTTCATTATTTTTGAATTTAATTTGAAGCTTAATTTTTTGGTTAGGTCCACTGGAGTGTACCTATTCCGAAAAAGCAATTTTGAGCCCTGGCAGTATTAATACTAGTAATAAATTCAAGACAGAACAAATACACGTGGATTGATGTGATCGCCTTGAGAGCTCACCAGGAATAAGTCAACATAAGACCACTGCAATATGTCACGATTTACTGTAAGACTGTAATCGGAATAGTTTGGTAACTTAGTGAAGAAGGATCAGTAGAACAATGTTTTAGCAAACATAATAACCAAACATAACAACATTATAGTCACAACTCCAGTCCTGGTAGGTATTTGATTCAAACCAAATTCTTCTGTTTCTACTCGTTGCTTAATGTAGATTATCAAAATACAAGGATTTAGAATGTAATGTAAGAATTTTAGAGTGTTGATTTCTGTGGTCAAACATCTTTAATTTTTGTCACCAAACCCCAAACATTTTCTTCTTCATTTTTGATTAAAAAAACCCACAACTCTATAAGTGCATTGTCAGCGGCACCTATCGACCTTTAGGTTGGGAATGTGTTCCCTTTTGTTTGAAACAGTGTGTCTGACAAGCCGACAATGTAGTATTTGGTTTGCGTGTTGGCCAAACCGGGCGGTACCACCCATACACATGACTGAATGAAACCACCTTTGTTTGTGATACCGGGGCAACCCCGAAAACAAGATAGATAGCTTTTGAGTATCAGTGTCTTCTGATATCTGGCAGGTACGGATTTTGTTAATCATTGGTATTATCTTTATCTATAACTGCATATCTTTAAGAACCTTAAACTGCTTTTGTTTTAAAGTCTTCAGCATGAAGGCTTTAGCGTTATGGTTACAAATGTGTGTTCTGTGGTTGTGTAATCTGATAAGGGGTCATTCAAATCTTGTAGCCTGTTAAAAGGATTCCCTTGGCTATTTTTGGCCACTAGATATAAATTCAAGAACGTAATTGAGGTCCAACTATCAAAGTCTTGGTGGAAACCAAATCTTGCAATCATTCTTTCCCCTTTTGTCTCTACCTATAAATGCAAGAGTGGGGTGTGTGCACATGCCCAGGAAAGTAAATGTTGCTGCCACCCATACATGTATGTAATGTTAGACCTTTACAGCAGGTTTTTAACCACCAGCTTGTGTGATTTTCTATAAAAGTATTGAATTGCATTTCAAGCAATCTTTCCCCCAGGGCAAATTGCAATATTTTGTGACAAAATGATCTAGCAAACTGTTGAATTTGGCTTTCAATGGCGCCAATATAGGCAATAGCTCATGCATGAGGAAGACAAACACTGGGGACATTTGAGCTGGTTCTGCCTTGTACTGATTGCAGGTGCTTCATTGTCTATAACAAAAAGACATTGTTCAATCAACTCAGATTTTGGTCTGACGTTAAGCTTTTGGTTTGTGTCTTCATATTTTCTGCTTACTTATGCTATTAATTTTTACTGTTACCAAACATAAGGAAATAACCATCATGTCCATTGGTCTTTATCAGGAATTTGACCCACTTTCACAGTTGAACGAAATTGCCTAGTCATTCCATTGATTGTAATGGATAACAGACAGTAAAAAGCTGAGTTTTCAATCCAACATATGTGATTAAGTTCAGGGCAAGTCTCTTACCCAGGCATGTACTTAGTAGTTGGAGGAACCATGTACACCCACCCCTCCCCCACCTCACCCACCCAATACTAGATTAGCTGCCATGTCGTCTTTTTCTGTGTGTTTAAGTTATACATGTACCATGTATCTGCACTACTAGAGGTGGAGAGGTCAATGTTGTCTGTTACCACAATACAAAAAGGTGATGAATCTGTTTTGCCCTCTGGCTGTCTGAGAGCTAAGAGCAGTTAAACCTGTCCAAGCATCCAACTCTGGTCACCTGGCAATATAGCAACTCTCAGCTCTACATGTGTATATAAATGTACATATAGATATAGACTTATAAATGTAAAATGAAGTCAACAAGACTCTGTAGTTGGGTGACCCAAATGCCTCTGGGACTAGCCTAATAATGATATTGGTTTAACTACACCTGATGTCTAAGTAGCTCGTGGGGCTTAAAATGAAATGGGGCCCAAAATATATATGTGCATACCTGCACTGGTGCTTGTAACATGTAAAATGCACCCGAAAAGCCATATGTCCATATGAGACTCTGCTGGAAAAAGTGGTCTTAAAAACTATGACAGAGTCAAATTAAACTGATAACCATTTCAAAATTCCTTACTGGTATTAACAATAGCTGCTGTAAACAAAAATCCACAATACATGTACTTGGGCTTGTGCAGCTTACTGTTCAAAATGTAGGTGCAATATCAGAAATACCGGCTCAGCTACAATTTTACCTCACAAAATATGTTTACATGTTTACAAAATACAACATTTCCTGTTTATATTCAACACAAGGGGTACTAGAAGTATCTATGATTGAATGATACAATTTCTTTTCAATACACATTGTATTTTAATGCCAGATGTTTTTTTAGGTACCAGTAGTTAAGACTTGTTTTACTCCTTCCCTCAGAGTATTCCACCCGGGTGATGATGGTGAGGTGACAGATGACAGTGCAATGGGACAGATCATGGGAAACAAGAATGGACCGTACAACCATGTCGACAACGGAAAACGAGTCGTCACGCCGAACCTCGGAACACAGGAGACAGATGACAGGTCAGTGTGGCATTTACAATTAAGTCATGGATAGTCTCCAAGCAAATTAATAAAGAGATTCTTTTTACGCAACCATAATTTAGTGATTGATGAAGCCAATGTTTCGGTGACGATCCTCAGGGCTATACTGACTGGTTTTAGTGTACTACATGTACTAGTAAACTAGTAACTAGAATGTAAAGGATGAAAAAAAAACATTATGTAATAGCTCAGGTGTTACGCTGAAGGGCAGTTATACCGGCTAGATACACAGATAATGTTAGAGGTAAAACTACATCTGCATGTACTGTCCATGTCATAATTGAAATATAATGTCACGCAAACTTGGCTTCATAGTTGACATTTGTGAGAGTGTTGATTTGGGCCTGCTCCTGAATGTTTTGTACTATACAGTCTATTGGATCATTTCATCAGTTACCAGTATAAGACAGGTACGAGTACAGCTGCAAGGTTTCTGACTGTCTTGCTGAATGAGTACCAGAAAATGTTCATCACGTTTTTCTTGGTACATTACCATGAAATGATATTTATCCAATGGCAGTTTGAAGCAAATTGAAGCATGAAATATAAATTCTCCATGACAGAGCTAACACTGATATTGATCATATCTGATAGGTAACCGTTTTTGTAACCTCCAGCTGACAATGAAATAAAGAAGTAGATCAATACTGTGCCATACATATTTCATAAGGTGGCATTTCCTCTCATCCTGTATCAGTGACTCTGACATGTAGCATGCCATGCTCTGTAACAGTGGTTTTCAACAATGCTTATAAATCACAAGTTGGAGGACACAAGTAACACTGTTATGGTTACAGTTATAACAATGGATGATGACAATAACAGTGAAGCTTAAGCCTTTTGGTAACCAATCTCAATCCTGCTAATTTTTCTGAATAATATGCTTCTCGTTTGCTACATAGATTAAAAAGGTACACATACTTTTGAAAATGTTAGAAGTGTTATGCATTCAATTGCCTCAATTGGATTTATCTGATTGTACAACATGAAATCCATGTATAGTTCTAGCTGTTCACTCTATAATACGATTCTTTGATTGCCATCTCAATCCCAGGGCTAGCTACCTCAACTATCCTGGGAACAAGATCCAGACCACTAAGTACACAATCCTGTCCTTTCTGCCCAAGAACCTGTTTGAGCAGTTCCACCGTCTGGCCAATTGTTACTTCCTCTTCATCGTTCTCCTCAACTTTGTACCACAGGTCAGTACAGGGGTGTTACACCAATCATTATACAGGTACATTACCTGCCATGCATACATGTGTATGTGGCTCATCTCTATCAATGAAGTTACATGTCCCTACCTTAAAAGACAAACATGTGACATCACTAAGAGACCAATGTTGACTGTCCATCACAATTAGCATTTCAATCAATGAGAGCATTTCTATGTTTTGAAAGAGATGGGTAGGGCTATGGAATCAGTCTTTATGGCAGAGAAGGATTTATAAAACTCTTTTTTTTAACTTGCCCTTTTTAGTGGGATTCTATTTCTTTTGTTAGTTTTTCTTTTTTTCATCAGTACCATTAATTGGGAATGTAAAAAAGGTATTTGGTTTTTGTGTTGTTAACTTTAAGTCAAACTGTTCCCCTCTACCTAGGTACAAGCATTTGGGAAAGAGGTGGCCATGTTGCCTGTCCTTTTTGTCCTGCTCGTCACGGCCATTAAGGATATCTATGAAGACTACCGGCGCTATCGGATGGACAAAGAGGTCAACAACAGGATATGCAGAGTCTACAACAGGTGCGTGTATGTCACAGATCATGGTAATGTAGGCAAGAACAAGATTTAGGTGAAGTATTTAGTGTTATTGTGAAGTAATTGTGAATTTCTGTCTGGTGCTGAACATGCCTTTTCCCATAAACTTCCATAAACTTGTAGGCAATGACACCTACAAAAAGCATAAGTCTCAGAGATTTAAGACCCCCATCTAGGCACCATTTTGTGAATAGGTTAAACTTGTTTTTTTTGTTTCCTCAGAGCAGAGAGACAGTTCAAGGGCTGTATGTGGGAGGAAGTCAGGGTGGGTGACGTCGTCCATGTGGGCTGTAATGAGATGATCCCAGCTGACCTGGTCCTGCTGAAGAGCAGTGACAAGACAGGTAGGGACAAGGCTTCTATTATATTATAATAACTTCTTTGGTAGGAGTGTGTGACATCACATCTGCTGAGGGGTGGGAGGTACAGTTAAAAAGAAAATTATCTAGTGCCCTTGCCAAGTCAAGAACAATTACAAAGGGGTGTGAATTATTTTGTTGTTAACTGGACTTGTAGACTACATCAGTTTCCAAGTTGTATTAGGAAACTAGTGTTCTGAGCTGCGCTAGCTTTGCTCAAGTATAGTGAGTTGCTTTCTGTCTCCACCATTGCCCAGGTGTGTGCCATTTAGAGACAGCTAACCTGGATGGGGAGACCAACCTGAAGACCAGAGAAACAGCACTCCCACTGCAGGTATGGAGAACAACTCATTGTACTAATATCATTAGAAAGAAATTTACTATTGAAGCATCAGTAATCCCTGAGGTAGGCACACTTCAGATGGTGTTCAAGACAGTCTTGACAAGGCCTCGATAACACTGATTCTTTTCAAGCTGATGGTCTTTAGGTACCATGTCGATTGAGGAATTACATGTATCAGAGCTGACATTATATGACAAAAATTAAATGCATTAATGACAAGTTGTGAAATGATTTCTTAACATTCCAGGAGGCGCCATCCTGGGAGGACGGGGCATATTTCTGGATTGAGTGTGGACGGCCAAGCAGTGATGTGTACAAGTTTAATGGCAGGATGTGAGTGACTCATTTTTTAGACCTAAAATGTATGGCCACGTTTCATATCATGATTTAGGATATGGATAAGCATATGCTCAATGTGCTCAACACACTATGCACAAACCTTCATGTGTTAACACCAGTACTTTACATTAAACACCTTACCTACATTTTCAGAAAACATCACAAGACAGTGCTTCCTCTGTCCAAGGCCCAGCTGCTCCAAAGAGGCTGTGTGTTGAGGAACACTGACTTCATTGAAGGAATAGTGGTGTATGCTGGTATGTCATTACTGATCAACTTTAATGCTGTATCTGTATCGGTATAATGCTGTATAATACTATGCTAATGTAGCCCCTTATTTTGCGAACCCTCAATGATGGGGACAAAATGGAGCAAAGAAATGCTAATCTGTAAGACATCTTCTATTTGCTGTCACCTGGAAGCTTCGAAACTCTAGCATTTTGAATCTTTAAATTTCATCCACAATCAGATTCACAGAGTTTTCAGTGTCATTATCATTTTTTCCCAACTAACCTGGCTTCTCACTCACCAATCAAGGCCCTGACACCAAGGCCATGCTGAACAACAGTGGCCCACGGTACAAGCGGAGTAAGCTAGAACGTCACATGAACATCGACGTCGCATTCTGTGCTGTCATCCTGGTCATCATGTGTGCGGCAGGGGGCATTGGTGGGTATTGTGCTCTCCAGTTTCTGTCTATTTGGAAATTATGGATTTCTTAATTTCTAGCAACAAGCTATGATAATGGCTTATTGATTACATTGTCACCGGGAACCAACAGAAGACAAGAGAAAGGATTGTCATATATTTTAATATTCCTCAAACAATAAGCAGTATGAAAGAAAATGTATTATTTTGGCTAGTAAATTATGATGTAGAATTTTCTACATTGCTACTCTTTTATGTGTTCTAATGATGTTAGCTGTTTGTTACGATTACACAACTCAGCCTATGGCTGCAATGTATCATTTCCTGAATAAAGTAATAATCTTCACATATCATCCCTAGGCAATGGTTTGTGGATCAACTGGTACCCTCAGGACAGTGCCCAGATCTTCATTCCTCCCATCGAGGGGCAGCAGGAAGGGCTGAACCCAGCACTGGATGGTTTCATCCGCTTTTGGATGTACATCATCATCTTCCAGGTAGGACAGGGCTGTGGAAACACACTGTACTCTTTCAGCAGAACTTACTGGTTACTCTGTAAGCCCTTCAAGGCCAAGATACTTTTGGTGATTTGATTGTTACTCCCACGTTTGCGCGTACAGCAGCTGTGGCGTGAAATATCTTATTGGTTGTGAGACATTGATGACCTAATGTGCACTGTCACAAGTGCTGAAGGAGGTTTGGGGGGCATGCTGAAAATTTTGATATCATAACCTAGTGTCTGGTATGCTTTTTGTACATTTTGAGCGACAAGTTTTGCGGTTGTACCAAGCTAATGTTTTTTTCAGGTGAATAGGACTCTGAGACCTTCATTCTTCTGTAATGTCCTTTTACAGGTGATCATCCCACTGTCTTTGTACGTCTCCATTGAAGTGATCAAGATGGGACAAGTGTGGTTTATCCACCAGGACATACACCTGTATGACTACTCCTCAGGTCAGTATCTTACACCCTCATGTTGCAGTCACATTCTTTGTAGGTCGTTGTACGATTATGATGCTATGGAATTTGGAGATTGACTGTGACACAACCACCTACTGTCAAATATCTAACTGAAAACCAGCTGAGTTTATTTTAGCTTATCCAACTTGTTTTCCTCTTCCTCAGGCACGTCGCTGCAGTGTCGCGCCCTGAACATCACGGAGGACCTGGGTCAGATCCAGTACGTGTTCTCAGACAAGACAGGCACGCTGACGGAGAACATGATGGTTTTCCGCAGGTGCACAGTTGGAGGGAAAGATTACGCACACACCATCAAAGGTGGGTAGATACATGACAGAAAAGACAGCTGTTAATGTCAATCAGTACAGCAGAATAACATACCAGAATGTGGCAATAGCCATTCTGGTAAGATTGTTTCTGTCTCTCATCCCTCTTGACTTGTGAATGAAACATAGCTGCTACACAAATGTACATGAACAACATAAACAATGCCCCCTAGTGGCCATGTATGCATATGCAGGAGTACAACTAATTGCCACACCTTCTGAATTATATTAAACTCCATTTTTTCTTTGGAATTATCTAATTATGGAAGATGCCCCCTTCTGTACTTGATGGTACATGTACAATGTACATGATGGTACATGTGCAATGTACATGTACATGTAGTAAAATTCCTCTCTCATCACTATCACTAATCATACGGTTACCCTTACAGTGGTTACGGTGTTGGAGCATTTACATGTACATAGCTCAACCTCCTGTACAGAACCTACTGTTCACACAGACTGTCATTTGTGCTTTCCATCAGGTTTGTCTTACTTTCCATGGATTGCTTTTAAGGTGGCACAGGGTGGCAAGGATTACCGTTTATTGCTGCCCATTTGTTCTGAGAAGTACATGTATCAGGCCAAATTTGGTGAAGTCAGCACATGAAGCCCAACTTAATTGAAATGCCTTTGTGTTCCAGATGAGATGAAGGGAGAGGAGGCACTCCGTAAAAGTGTCATCCATATCCCTGGAGCAACAACCCAGGCCTTCGTCATGGTAATGAACACTTCTTCGTATCTTCAATTTGACTTTCTAGCTCAGCTGTGGTTTTAATGCTCAATGTCTGATAATTATGACGGAAATAAGGGTTTGGCCAATGAGGATTGTGTACTAAAAGGATGTGTTCTGTGTTTACTCCAGGACCATCCGATGCTGCCTGAGCCAAATTCTATCCTCCAAGAAGTTGTAGAGTCTGTATACACTGAAGCACCTCCTGGTGGAGAGCAGGGCAACTGCAGTGAACTGGAAGAGTTTTTCATGGTGCTTTGTGTCTGCAATACTGTCATGGTCACTACAGGGCATCATGACCCACAGGTAAGCTCTGTGAAATATGGAATGGTTTGAATTGCCTCAGAGATGATGTGTGTAGGGTTTCTTCAAATAATTAAAATGAAAACATGAAAAGATAGGCTTATGATCAAAAAGTCTTTTTTGAACTGATACAAAAATGAAAGTGAAAACTTTGCTTAAGTTGCGTCTGCAATAATTTTTTTTTAGACTGACCTAACCAATTGTACTCCTCTGTAGGAATCCAATGGCCAGCCCCCAATAGGTGCTGCCAGTGGGGCCAGATGGGATGTTTCTGGGGACAACATTGCCTTTGAACCTGAGACAGACAGCACTGGCAGTGTACCCCAAACAGCACCCATCCAGTACGAGTCAGAGAGTCCAGATGAGGCTGCCTTGGTGTACGCTGCAGCAGCGTATGGCTACACCTTACTAGAGCGCACACCGAGAAGTGTGAGAATCCGTAAACCAGACAAAAGCGAGATCACCCTCACAATCCTGAACATCCTCCATTTCGACTCCACGCGGAAGCGGATGTCTGTGATTGTGAAGTATCCTGAGAAGAGTGAGATGGTGTTGTACTGCAAGGGAGCAGATGAAGCCATTTTCTCCCAACTAGATGCCAATGCTGAAGGTGGGTTTTCCAAGCTTAATGTCATTTTAGCCATTGTAGCATATTTACTATCCAATTACAAATGTAGTTAGTTTTCACATGCAACTTGAAACTCATCGTAGCTTCCACTTTGTAAAGCTACTGACACAGTAACACAGCTGTATTTGCTATCAAATGGTCCAGTCTAATCTTGAACTTGCACATTTTCATACACAGGAGATCAAGAGAAACAGCTTACAGTGGAGGGACATCTACTGAACTACTCTCAGGAGGGCCTCAGGACTCTCTGTATGGCCAGAAAGGTACGAGTGTAGCGGAATGCAATATTTCTGCAATTATAGTCCTTGAAAGCCAAAACCTAATACAAGCATTGCTTGCAATATTAATTCAAACATTTCAATTCAGAGTTGATCATGAAAACACTGTGTCATGTCACTATCTGCAGGTTATGACTGAGGCAGAGTATCTGACTTGGCAAAAAGAGTACACCAAAGCTGCACAGCATTTGGAGGCTCGCGATGAGATGGTTTACATGTGTGCTTGCAAGCTGGAGCAGGGTCTCACGCTGCTTGGTGCCACAGGTGGTCATGGTTCCTTCGTTTCCATTGGACTTTGGTAGACAATATTGATAGCCAGAGAGTTTTGTCTTTTTTTTTTACGTAAGCAGATCTACAAAGTGGAGCCCTAAACTACGTTGATTTTGAGGACATTTGCTACCAAGCAGACATTTGGATTGAAAAGTGATGGCAAAATAATGTACTGGCTGTACTTGGCTGTGAGAAGCATGTTTATTGCAGGAGGGCAGGAAGAATTTTGCATGGAGGGGGCTAAATGTGCATGTACAATACAGTTCTACAATGTATGTTTTATCAAAAGAGCATGTTCCTTTTCTACTATAACAAAAGATGTGCTTGTTATTGTCTTCCAAATTAAACTTTAACATTGCAACTGTTTGGTGTCCATTCCTGCCAGGTGTGGAGGACAGACTACAGGAGGGTGTACCTGATACCATTGCTGCACTCCGTCGGGCTGGGCTGGCTGTATGGATGCTTACGGGAGACAAACAAGTCAGTTTTACCCTCTGATCTGTCCCTTTACGATATGTTCTTAACTCTGTATGTTACACATCATACCCTTTTTTTATCTCTTCTGATACATGACCACAAAAGAAGTTGCAAGTCTTACATACAGTTCTTTTTATTCCAATGTCCTTCAGGAAACAGCCATCAACATCGGCTACTCCTGTCACCTGTTACAGAAGGGAGACAACGTCATCAAGTTCAACTGTCATGACGCAGTAAGTTATCATTATTTACATAAGCTCCATTAAAATATATCCACTGAGTTACATTATATTGCTGCAGCTTTGTTAAATGTGTTTGAGAGATCACTTGTGCAGCACTCCCAGGTATGCACAATGTAGATATGCAGGAGTGTATCTTACTGGCTGATATTGCATTGGAGATCTGTTGAGAACTAAATTAGATGCATTTTTTGGTGGATGTTAGTAGACGTCAGAGGCCCTCTATTCAGCTCTGCTATTTGACTGATTGTGACCTTGTTATCTAATTCCACGTGGTAAGTATTTTTTTCAATCATAATGAAAGAAAAACTGGCTAGACTGCTGCAAGAAGTGAACCCAGTGTTTTCTTGCCATTTCAGAAGCTGATAGACCAGCAGCTGAAAGAGATTTGTCTCCAACTGGGCACCTGTGGCTGTCCGCAGTGCCGTCCGGAAACAGCTTCCTACATGGAGAAACTGCACAGCTCCTGCTGCAGATGTGGTCATGCAGTGGAAGCTTCAAATACTTGCATCAAGGAGCAGAGAAATGGTGCCAGTGATGCCAGTTTTGGCTCGGAGAGTGAAGGAATGTACGGTTCATCACTAGACATAGGCAAGAGAATACGAAGAGTAGTTCCAGCAGCATGGATTGAACCTGATTCAGACGTAAGACATAAGCAACCTAAACACAACCCAGTCAGAACAACTAAGGCCCTCCAAGGAAATGCCTCGTCAGGGGATCCATGTCTCGTTGTGGACGGACGAACGCTTGCCCTGCTTCTCGAGGAGCAGAGAGCTGATTGGTTGCTGGCAGTGGCGCGGGAATGCAAGGCTGTCATTTGCTGTCGTGCCACGCCTCTGCAGAAGGCCAACATGCTGAGACTAGTCAGAGAAAAGTGAGTGATGGATTGCTGCACTTTGGGGCAGCTCAAATGGATTGATCGGAGGAAGGGGCAGTGGAGAAAAATAGCAGTGTGAACATTTACTATACCAACGATAAATGCTGATTTCTTTTGTTAGCAACGTTTTGTCAGATATAAAGTATAAAATGGTATTGTAGTGTCTTTTCAAATAATGGTGCATTTCAATAAAGGGTTATCTAGGTACATTATGCAAAATAAAAGTCATTTTCAGATGTTTTGGATGGCATCTGCTATCTTTCACCAGGGACTGAGATTTTTTATCATCTTTGAAAGATAGTGGATGCTATTTGAAACATCCAACTTTTCTGTTTTCCATAAAATGATTTCATGATTACAGACTAAAGGCTTCACCGTTCACAAACAGTTGTTTTTGAATTTCTTGGAGCTTTTCAGTTAAGTCAAATGAAAGACAATGGCAATACCTTTTTTCTCCAGACTAAACGTGATGACGCTGGCGGTCGGTGACGGTGCCAATGACGTGAGCATGCTGCAGGCAGCAGACATCGGGGTGGGCATCATGGGACAGGAGGGCATGCAGGCCGTCATGGCCAGCGACTTCTCCACACCGCGCTTCTCCTTTCTACGCAGACTGCTGTTGGTGCACGGGCACTGGTGCTACTACAGGCTGGCAACTGTAGTGGCTTACTTCTTCTACAAAAATGCTGTAAGCCCATTGTTTGTCATCTGTTCTTGAGCCCGTCATCATTGCATGTACCTTTTTTTTTTTAATTTCGTTTGCAATTGGATAAAGGTTTTTACAAAGTTTTTCTTATCCTATATCTGCTTCATTGTTAGGGTGCATCCATGATCTCTAAACAAAATCAGCATGGATCTACATGTACCCCATCCAGACAGGATGTCTAGGTGTGTCCAGATGATGTCTAGATGAGGGTACCCTGTTTAGACGTTGTTTCTAAGATGTCTAGATGTCCCTAGAGAATGTCTATATGTGCATGTAGGTCCCCATTTCGTTTCCTAATTCTTTTTTCTTTCTGTTTGCAGGCGTTTGTGTTTATCCTATTCTGGTACCAGCTGCTGAATGGTTTCTCAGGCTCCGCACCAGGAGACCAGTACTACCTCCTCTTCTTCAACATCCTCTTCACATCAGCCCCACAGGTCAGAGGGCAAAGTCTTACTCCTGAAGCTAAGGATGGCTCACTTTGAGTTCAACCCTCCCTCTGCAATAGATGTTTATCAACATTGACTACAGATTTGTTTTGTATATGCAAATTTTATAAATCACAGCAGGAAGCAGAAAGAAGCTTAGATCAGAAAGTCATCAAAAATTTTAGATCACCAAAAATTAACTGGATCATCAACATAATAGGAAAGTCATGTGTATACCATGGTCAATACACAAAAAAATTTGTTTGCAGTGACAAAAGTTTTTCTTTCTTTATGTAATTTAACATCCTACATGTACCTTGTAAATGATGTATGGTTAAGGAGTTGTTTGATACTTGAAATAACACATTTTGTAACTGCTTGCATCTCTCCCAACAGATAGTGGTAGGTATACTGGACCAGAATCTCCCTGATGATGCCCTGAGCAGCTTCCCTGAGCTGTATGCTGTGGGGAGGGAGAGCCGCACCTATCGCAGGGAACACTTCTGGTGGAACATATGTGACGCCCTCTACCAGAGTGCTGTCATGTTCTTCATTCCATTCGGGGTATGTTTATGTCGGCTACTGTAAGTCTTGAAACATTTGTGCATTTTGAAGTGGTGACCTCTCCACAAATTCATGACAGACGCCGCAAATATGCATTTGTTGTACTAGAGTACAATAACTGTTCTACATATTCTGAATTTTTTCATCTGCAAACTTACATGAGTGTAAACTGTGAAAACCTCCCTTTCCCTTCTTCCCTGAAAATAAGTTCCCATGAAAATAAACAAATGTATGGTACCCTATTTCATTTTATAAAAGACAAAAATGAATACATGCCAAAAATCAGCCTGCTCAACAATTAAATACATGTACTCAACAAGGATACATTTGTATGGCTCAGCTGTGTAGTACTGTTTTCCCCTAGAATACATGTACCTCTGTCAGTGAAATACTTGTAATAATTTTTTCTTTTTATTTCTGCAGGCGTACATGGATAGCGATGTGGGGATCTGGGAGTTTGGAATGACCGTGATGGGTGTTGCACTTGTGGTCACTCTGGCCCATCTGGCCATACAGATCAAACGTTGGGTAAGGGATGTTACTAAGTCTTCAAATTTACATGGCAGTATTATACATTGTATTTCAGGATCGTATGATGGTGATTTGAACGTAAAGATACCAGGGTTCTGCCCAGTGTCCATCATTCAAAGGTGGTCTTGTGGTGTGTAGGGTTTTTCTTGGTTTGAATCCCACTCTGAGAGCACAGTAAAGATCCCACCACATTCATCAAATAGAGTTGGGGTCCCGATGTGAGTGGATCAAACCTTACACTAACCATAATGGTCTCGTGCATCTTGTACTTACTGTACAAAACAGCTTATGATGCCTTAAAGCAGTTCATGATGAACAAAAATTGTTAAAAAACTGATTTAGATCAAAATCTTTTGAACTTGCAGACATACCCTCATGTGCTGATAATGCTGGCGAGCCTACTGCTGTATCTGGTCTTCAGTCTGGCTTACTCTGCAAGCTGTGTCACCTGTAACCCCATGGGGAACCCCTACTGGCTGTTCCAACACACCATCAGCACCCCTGAGCACTGGCTACTGTTGATTTTGACCACTGTTGTAGCCCTGTTTCCAAGGTAAGCCACCTACAACCATTGCTTCTACAGCTCTCACTCACCTCTCCATTTTAGACTCATTGTAGTTGCTACTAGATGCCCCTTTCTGTATCTGAATTAAATTTTCTGTATACGAATTTTCTACCATACATGTAGTTATACTCTAAGGTGTATTTTATTTTGTTATCTGCATGGAGGCTAATCTTTACTTCATTATATGTGTGTACATCAGGATCTTTGTGCATTCATCTCATGCATCTTGTGCATCATCTACTGATTCTGCATCAGCCTCACTTGCTTACAATTGCACCACAATTAAGCTACATGAAGCTGTGCCATTCAATTTTTTATGGGCTATCTTTACCATCACAATACACATTCAGTTGTGTTATTCTACACTGGACAATGTTCACTCACACACATTCAGCTATGTTATGTCATTCACAATGTTCACTCTACACAGTAAAAGTGTCATTTACACAAGAAGTGCTGCTGATCATCTTTGCTATCATTTATTCTCAGTGATACCACAAATTTCCTCTTACACTAAACACATGGAAGTCATCCATACCCCACTTGTTGCCACTACATGTAGCACATGTTCACACATTTACATGTACGCCCTTTGTTTCTCCCCAGATTCCTAGTTCAGTATATTCAGAGTGTCGTCTTCCCAACAAGAGTTGAACGGGCACGTCTGTACAGGAAGCAGCTACATGGGGACGAGCGCAGCAGTACTTCCACAGCAACCTCTTTTGTTATAAGTTAAGGAAATTTCAAGTTTGATGGTTTACCTTGCAAAGAGACAAATGAATAAGTGTTCTTTGCTGTGCGTAAACTGCGACTTTTACTAACAGACAATATATTTTGTTTCACATGTTTGTCACACTTTGGATAAAAAGACATACATAAGGTTTTTTAGATAGCTCTATTTTATACCACAAATGTTTATGAAATTACTGGGACAGAGTGGCCAATATGTACATTCAGGTTTTGGCCTGTTGTCTACACACCAAAGTGGAAAGATGGCCAACATAGTTGCAATTTCATGTAGAAAATACATGTAGTCAGATGTTGGTTTATGTTAGTGTGGACAAAACCTGCAAAGCTTTTTTTGGATACCTGCAATATTAGTGGCTTCTCAAAAAGATGCAATACAAGGAATGCTGCAAGTTTTGACAAAAACTAGAACAGGAAGGATTGTGTGTTTGTATAGTAATAATGCACAGTTTTGTTGTTGTTGTTTTGTTTCATTGTATGTTTTGTTTCAGTGTGTTTTCTTTATTGTGTGTTAACGTTGTCCACCAATCTATATCTGTACATGTGATGCTTCACTACTGAAAACTGTTCTCAGGGTTTTGCTGCTAAATTTAGTTACTATCATTGTACATGTGCAACAGTAACTTATAACTCTGTAGCTACCATACTACTTGTAGAAAACACTTTCCCATAGAGCAATAATTCCGTATGCTGCTATAAGACGGAAGCCATGTGTGCAATGTACAAAAATGTACATGTAGTTGCGTAACAAATTAACTAAGGGGACAATGAATTTGATCAGTGAAAGTGCACCTTTCTCAGTTCAGCACATTCTGAAAGTTGCCAAAGGGCAACATTGTTTTGTCTTGTTCAAGCTGTTGCCATGAAATTAGAATGCCTCGCCTGACATTAGCACTACTGTTCTACAAGTTGTCTTCATTGTTCTCCATGCTCATGTTGTTAAGAAGCCAGCCTTCCTTCTGTTAGCTGCACCAATCTGTTAGAAGTTACCATGACACTAGTGTGAATGCTCTCAATGCCATGATGTGACCACTCAAGCGACATGAAGAATATTGTCACAATGTAGACAGAATTCTTCAAGCTTGGGTCAATGAGAAAAATAATCGAAGGGGCTGCCAAAAGTTAGCCACAATGGCCAGGTGGTCCTTATTGCAGAGGCAGTCCACTCCCTCGTACAAGTTTGACTACATAAGTGTAGAGTCTGATTTCAGCATTGATGTTCTACACATTGCCATAACAAAACACATCAACACTCACTAACACTTGTTGCCATGACAACAGAGTTGTCCACTTGTTGCCATGACAACAGAGTTGTCCACATGTTGCCATGACACCATTGTTCTCCACACTTTACTATACGACACCAGAGTTGTCTTGTGGGTTTGAACGGTAACAATACTTGTATTTCTAGTTCAGCAGATATTACAGTTATAACCTTTGATATGAAAAGATTATAGTGATGTAGTGATGATTCAGTGTCTTATACAGACTATAGAAACTGTTGAAATGGCAATAGTTCTTCTACATGTATATAAACAAACAAATACAGAGTTGTGCCTTTGTACTTCACTTGAGGTACCCAATGTTTACAGTGAAGCTATTTTTCCCGAGGCATGTAAAATGTATGCACATGTATGACACCAATGCAATCTTTTAAGATTAAGTTGCACAATATCTGATGGTTTTTATTTGCACCAGTTCATTTATACATGTAGTATTTTGTTAATACTTGCTGCTAAATCTTTAATTAGAATTTGTCATTCTATGATAAAAAGAAAAAAACTCTATACTGCAAGGAGCATTGAGTCCATGCTGATTTGTTTTTTTTTCTGAAGAATTTTAACGAGAAAAAATGGAATGGAACAGTGCTGCACACTAAAGAAAAATGTCTGAAAAACAATCTGTGGTGGTTTTGTTGTAAAGACCATGAGGCAGTTTGGAAGAAGACTTTTTGTAACAACATTACATGTACCTAGCAAGATATGAAACATGATATTATAGTTTTAATCTTGTGTAATTGTAGTTTTAAGAAGTCAACTAACACTGAGAAACAACAAATTGAACTGGTATGTCATGTATTTTGCTGTATTTGAGTTGTGAGTAAATTAAATGTTTATCTATGAAGCAGTACAAATTGCCAGGGTATCATTCAAACATAAGTTTTGAAGAAACCTATAAATGATTTCATGATTTTCCGCAGCTAAATGACACATTGCACAGCTACTTTACAGCAGTTAGTAATGACTAGAGAAATGTTTTGACCATTACAGTTGTAATGGAATATATACAGGGTTTGACTTACATCTGTAGAGGAATGTGTACAGGATTTGACTGTTACATTTGTAGAGGAATGCAAACAGGTTTTGACTGTTAAATTAATGACACCAGTTAATGGACCTATACCGTTATTACATCACAGTTTGTTTACCTGTTCTAAAGTAAAGAACAATCTAGAATGGTCAGTTAAAGAATAAAGATCATTTCAAAGTTTTCAAAGTAAGGTATGTCTGATTTCTTGCTGCGTCTGGTGTGTTGACACAGCATTACATGCCGCATGGGTGATTTAGTTGTGACATTAGACGAAAGTACATTGTAGTACTGTATTAAAAGCCTTATATTAAGCTAACGCTACACAAACACACACTGCGCTACGCACCCCTGTACAATATACTAGTAAACGTCGATTGACCGGCATTCATTGCGGTAAACAAACTGTGACGTAATAATGGTATAGGTCCATTAAACCAAAGATTCATATCTTCAGGAACAGTGTTTGGTGTCCTGAATTCCCCCATGTCACCCACCATATTCCTGCTGGCTCCTGCTCAGATTCTGATACCTTCATGTTCACCCGGCCCCATTCCTCTGTCTTACCACTTGAACTGCCATTCCGCCTGTCAATCTTTGAATCCCCACCCATGTCCTGTCAACCTTCTCCTGTCCAGACAGATACACAAACCCACAGCTCATCCACCCAAAACAATACTTCAGCACCCAGAATTAAACAATTCACACAAAAATTGTTTCAGAATCTAGATAAGGGCTGTAACATTAGCAGCATTTTATTGGATAGTATCATGCATTATGAATACCTTTCCTAACAAATCTGCAACACTTTCACTGAAGCTGCAGTAGTTCAGACAACAATGTCAGCATACACATGTATCATATTAATGGACTTTAGTAGTATGAATGTGAAAGTACAGTAACTGTATATATGATATTATACTTTTCAAAACATCAAATCAGTGACTTGTTCAGTTATACTTGGATATTACAGTGAAACAACAAGAACTACTCCAAGAGCAGGTTTTCACTTATTTCAGAAAAGACCTCGTCTGAGAACAAATGGCAGGAAAATGAGATGTTGCAGTAAAATAGGCAAGTGATATTCAGATGCTGCTATGATTTTCCAGCTGTGCTGGTGAGTTGTCTACACCACACTGTCCCTGATAACAGATGCTTCCTGGCTTCTGAAGACTACTTCAGTCTCACTTGGGTCAGCACTGGCATCAGCAAAGACAGAGGAGACACTCTTTGTAGGCACTGGCTCCTCAGCTAAAGAGTTGAGAAGAATCAAAAAGTTAGTGAGCATCAGGCCAGGGCTAAATAGGTTTTATTAGATAAAATGATGTGCTACATGTATTTATTAGTAATATCACTCCCTGACAGGCTCTCCCTGAAGGACTACCAAGACTCCCTGAAACAGTCAAAAGTGTAAAATTTTCACAGTTCCCATCAATTTAAGTAACTGTGTAACACGGCATCTTGTAGATTGCCAAAAATGCAGTTCTTTTCTTCATACATGTAGTTGGTGATGAGCACAAAACCACTTGTTTGCAATCTGACAGGCTTATCTTGGTGATACCCAAGTACATGATATTCTTCAACCCTTTACAAACAACCCAGTGACAAACATAATAAAGATGTGTACACAACAATGGTGAGAGAATTTATAATATGAGTGTGCTGAGAACTGTGGGAGTGTGGGAATACATGCATTACCTTGTCCATGGCCATGGAAAACATCATGGAAAAATCCATGTCCGGATCCGTGTTGTTGGCGCAGCTCCTCCTCGTGAAGCCGAACAGCTGCCTCGTGCTCCAACTTCTCTTGGTGTGATCGGAGCAGTTTAGCCTTGTCAAGGACTGGGAAGGACACGAAGAAGGTTTTGATTAGGCCAGTTCTACGTGTGTATCAGAACCTTTGGGAGGGGGAAATGTACACCACTTTCCCAGAAGACACTTTCAACAGCAAACACGAGCATCAGCCATGCATAACCAAGGATTGACTTGAGTCAACATCAACAGGCAGCTGACTACTAGACTACTTCACTAAAGAGTAAGATCAGTGTAAAGAAAGCCTGTATTTCAAGGAAAAGGGCCCAACTTACCGGTGAAGATGAAGAAAGTGATCACAGCAGTGTATGCAATGATGGCCACAAGTCCAGCCACATTGACTCCAAGTTGGCGCCAGGCATCGTACTGTCCAGCATAGCCACAGTAGAAGATACCATTTTCCTTATCCATGAAGGGGCAAAGAATTACACCCCAAATTCCAGGTGCCAGGTGCACTATGGGAAGATACAGGGTAGACAGACTAGAGTTAATAGGCTTTCTGGCAGCTTTCTGTTCTTGAAATACCAATGCTACAGTAACAGTCAGTAGTTGTAACTCCACTCTCACTGCTCAGGGAAACCAACCCATGGGCACCATTCACCAAATATAAGTCAAATTAAATAGCCAAATACTAATAATTTCTACAACATCAGTATGATTTTTACCTGCGGTGGCATCAACAGGGTCCTCAATGGATGTAAACTTGTGCAGGGATATGGACCACAGACAGTGAATAATGGCACCGGAAAATCCAGTGAGCAGAGCACCGTATGTAGTCACAACGTTAGCAGAAGCACAGACTGCCACCTAGATTAAAACATGAAGCCATTTTCAGTCAACTGGCAAGGGCTTGGGAAATAAAATTCTTTGACACAAGTCAGCATGTAAATTTACTATAATAACTGTATTGGCATATCTAGATGTGCTTACAGTTCCTCCCAGGCATCCATTCACTACGATGCACAGCACATAATAGTCATTGATCTTCTTGTGAACCAGACGCTCAAACAGAATGGTGGCTAGACCACCAGATGCGCAGGCCAGACCAGTGTTCATAACTGCACGGGCCACGGCACCAGCGTCTCCGTCTGAAGACATCGCACCCTGCGAACTGCCATTGAAGGCGAAGAAGCCGACCATCAGGATGAAGAAGCCTGTTTAAAAAGTACATCACAAGTAAACAAACAAACAAACAAACAAAGCGACCCCTGTTATGATAATGTTATACCTGACCATCATAATTGTGACATACAATGTAGATGATACAATGTAAGGTGACTATGCAGCTAGGTTATATAACATATGTGGTCTTAGGTTGCCAAATAAATGCCTCCTAAGACATAACCCTTCTTATATCATACCCGGGCCGCGATAACGTTCGATAGCGCTTCCCTGGCTTCCATAAAACGATTCGAACGCGTTTCGCCCTAACCGCGTGTGCCCCTTTCGAAAATTGGAATACAGAATCCGGACGTTGGAATTGATGTTGTTGCAGTTTAGGGTTCAGTGGCACTAACTTTTGGTTCATCTTGCATTGAAAGGCGTGTTTTCTTGGGCGGGTATGACATAAATAAAATACAACATGGTGTATTCCGCATCGCCCTCGGTCCCGGCCCTCCCGCGAGTCGGATCGACCCGCGGTCAGGCCGATACCTCGGGCGATACGGAATACCCCGTGTTGTATTCTATATTTACATGTAAGTTTGTCAGAAGCAGCAAGCATGACTATTTTCTTAACAGGAGAGGTGCAATATGAATGATTGTTGTGTTTCTTACCCAAGGTGACCAGGGCTGGAGCAGATTCAGAGATGGCATGCTCTTCGACATCCTTGGCCAACTTCCTGCGGCCCAGTACGATGGCCCCCATCAGGGCAGCAGTCCCCCCGCAGGCATGCACCACACCGCTTCCTGCAAAGTCCTGAGGAACTCATCAAGAGCACAACTTCACATTAGTCTATGTGTGGAGGCCAATTTCAACTGGAATTTTTGACAAGAAAAAAACTTATGCCATGGCAACATTTTTTACTTCTCTTATTCAACGTTAGCAGTACCCATATGCTGATGAATTAGTTTTGTGATGTGGTTGTGGTCATCACTTAATCTTTCTATACATGCATCAAAAATCACTATCCCTTCCTTAATGATACATTCCTATGGATTCAAAGGAACGCACACCAATTTTTTAGAATTCTTAGGACATGATATACACTGTATACTATTGGGCTCGCCCCTGGGGCGTCATCAAAATGTTCAAATATCTTCATAATCTGCTCGAAAGGAGCACTGACCCGCAACATCTGGTCCAATTTTCTTTCACTTTAACGTTATAAAAAGTTACATCAAAGCCGCTTGTACGCATTTCTATGAAATTACTGGCTTTCAAAGCGAAATCTGAATCACATATTTGCAGATTTTCCTTTTATATTTCCCCGATCATTATTGTTTTCACCATGGCAACAATCCCCGCTTACCTGGTAGGCAAGATCATACAAATCAGAGTTGAGCCAGCCACTGCCGCTCCAGGTCCAGTGCACAACAGTTGGGTACACAAAGCCAGTGATGACGAAAGAGTAGATCAGGTACCCATGGTACGAGGCACGACCAACCATAGCCCCAGACACGATAGCGGTGGCCGTGGCGGCAAATGAGTACTGGAAGAATACCCAGGTCAGCGCGTCATCGCTCTCTAGGTGGCTCAGGCCGAAGTGCACCGTCCCCATGTATCCGTTGGTTGTTTCGCCAAACGCCACAGCATATCCAAAGAAGAAGTAGCCTGCAGTACCAACACCTATGGAGACAAGCCAACCCCGTTGGTGCTGTAGCAGATAGCAAGCTAACATAGGGCAACCAATATATTGCCGTTTGAATTATTCAAAACGTCATCAAAGGCACGCGGACAGAGCCAAATGTGTAACCCACTCATGGGAAGAAATATCAGCTCTTCAAAAAAGTCTATAACTTGTACGTGCGAACATGTATTTTTATTACCCAAGGACATTATATCTCTATTTTTACTAAGGTCTATGATGAAGAATAGTGTGCTAGGGTTACTTATTGTCGACCACGTTTGGACCTGTAACCAAATTATTTTTGCGGTATTGTATCCAGTACCGGCACACATGTAACATCCGTGTCCATAATATCACCAGGGTCCATAATATCGCCACCTTGAGAAAAAGTGTGCTTAAAGATATTTTTACTGCAACATACCCTGGGTATGTACATTTGAGGTGTGCAGGAGTGCATACCAAAAGTATGTTGCGGTAAAATATCTTTAAGCACACTTTTTCTCAAGGTGGCGATATTATGGACCCTGGTGATATTATGGACACGGATGTTAGGCCCATGAAAAGATTTACCTAAATCCGGATAGGATATCCCCAATAAGCGGTGAAAGAGGAGACAAGATACTTATGATACATAGTTGACCATAACTTCTCGAGGTCACCAAACAACCTACAAGTCTCATTTATCGGCCTTGCAGATTTTGTTGTTATAACTTATATAAGGCGTTACATGTATTTAAAAAAAAGTCACGCGAAGACATCACTTACAAACGTCCATGACGTTGTTGAGCAGGATGGCGTGGACGTTGGCGACCTTGACCGAGCCGACTTCCAACAGGGCGAAGCCTGCCTGCATGGTCATGATGAGGCAGCCGCACAGGATGAGCAGCAGTGTGTCCAAGCTCACGGCGTACACGCCTAGCGTGGCATTGATCTCCGCGATGGCCGCCTCTGTGGCGTTCATCCGCCCGTCGAGAGTTTCCAGTGTCGCCATGGTGGAAAAATTGTCCTCCGCGCGTCAAAGAAAATCTTTCACATGAGGGATGTTTCGAGTTTCGAAAAAAACGAACCTGTTACAGTACACTTTACAGTACAAAGGTGACCAGATGGAATCTACCGATAAGGTTCTTATTTACCAAACGGTTGACTACGCTGTTACTACGCTGTTGCCATGCGACCGTAACTGACGACGCGTCGTACGGACAATAACACCATATATGGAAGTTGTCCTTAGTTAACCCTGACCTTAGTTAACCCTGACGTTCGATCGAAGGCAGTCGAACCGAAGGTTCGGTCACAGTTCCATTTACCCTAGCCTGGCAAGTTCAACGACCTAGGTGATCATTCCGCGTAATACATTTGGATGGCACGCCGTTTTTTTTAAATCCAGGTTCAACTCACTAACACTGGACGAAATATAGGTTCGGATACACTCATATCCCGCCCGTATCTTTCCGTATCATTTACAAATACGAGCATATACTAGCGGATGTATTTGTAAAGAATACGAAAATATACGGGGCGGGATATGAGTGTGAGATATCTCCAACTAGTATCACAGAAATACGTACTGCACAGACCAAAACCACAGGTGTCCTCGCGGGTTCGAGTAACTGTGAAACCTGTTTTACTCCCGTCGGTCCAATACTCAGTATGCATTTTATTGTATGATTCAGCAGACCAAGTGCCCAGTGTGTGTTGTATGTATGTTCGGAGTGCACAGTGTGCATACGTTCAGCTCGGTGACCTATGGCCCATGGCTAAAGAAGTACAGCTCCACTACAAGGCAAATGTGATGCCTAGACGCTTAATAAAGTTACTCTCCACTTCTCTTAAAGTATAATGTTTTACTTGATTCTTACTGAATTCCTGTGATGCAACCTGGCCAATCCAAGTAGTTAACGTTACAGTCTGGTCTCAGGGTTCACATCTTAAAAAGGTGATAGTCACGTTATCTCAATCCTTTTATGTGGTAATGAATCAGCGTAACAACGTAACTTGTTACTGAGAAATACATATTGCTTGCACTGGATGTGCTTTGAGTCTAAGATAAAAGCTGGCTTGTCTCTACTGTGTGCTCTCCATGTAGAAGGTGATGTGACTGTGGTTCTTCAGCAGACCATCGGCATCCTTCTTCAGCTGGTAGTGCAAAACTGTATGGGTGATTTCACAACAAACGTCTTAGTAAGTTTTATTGCATATTAACAATGGTGTCCATTCTTAAAATCCGGCAGGCATAACCGTACCCCTCTAAAAGATAGAATGAACAAATTCTCCGACTGTTACATGTTGAAGTAGAGGAAAAAGATACCGAACCTACCCAAGGGTCCAGTGGGAGCGAGTCGCAGTGTGACCGTGGCCGAGGCTACCTCTACCCGGGTGCTACTGTACAGCTTTTCGGTCACAAAGCCCCGAGGTGGCACTATGCCGGTCAGGGAGGCCTCAATCTTAACAGTATGACATGGAAAAACACGGAGAATAAACGTGAAGCGTTAGTTCTCCTATGTAAAGAAATCGTTTTCCTTAAGGGCAAGTGGTTTTTGCAGGGTAATGGAAACGGTCACATAGTCGTTTTAGGCCACATGGGAAGTGGGTTGCATTTGTCTAGGACACGGTATCGAAAAGGCGGAACCCAGCCTCCTCCTTCCACTGCCTTTTACCCACCCAACCGAAGTCAATTACACATTTCACACTTTCATGAAGTGAGGAAAGTTTTGTAAAGTGCCTTTCCCAAGGACTAGTGCAAGGGATTAGAACCCATGACCTCATGCCATTCGACGCCAGCACATTTTGTACGTACCTCCATACGGGGGGAGTGCCTGAGTAGAAAGGCATGAGTTCCTCCATCGTCTGTCACGGTGAAGTTCATATCTTGCAGTGTGCAGGAGATGGTGAAATCCTTCCCCAGCTGGGAACAAGAGCAGCAACAGTTGTTCTTTCGTACTCTCCGCAGCCAAATACAATGTACGCCTACATGCATTGGCCAACTATCTCCTATTACATATCGTTCTCCGAATATTTGAACTCCTAACGACACCCCTTCAAGATATTAGCTTTAATTTGACAAAAATGGATGACATATCAGGAGACCACAACTGTTCAGTACCACCTACTCGGCGTCTTGCAGAAGAACGCAATTTTGTGCACGGTGATATCATGTTAGGAACTCACGACAAGATAAACAGCTGTTTATTTTAGGTTGGATGATGGCATTTCAGCACCAAGGAAAGATTTGACTTGAATCGTTGCAGGCTGTTTTCCGTGCAAGAAAGGAACATTCACGGTTTCAGCAGCTGATTTTGGACAACACATGTACACATACAGATATACATAAAGTTACATATACACATACATATACCTATGCATATACATAATCATATACTAAGTACATACACAACCAATACACATACGCATACACAACCAATACACATACATATGCACATACACATAAAGATACACATACACAACCAATACACATACACAACCAATACACATACATATGCACATGCACATACACATGGACATACAATACACATACACATACACAACACATACACATACACATAAACATAAACATAACACATACACATACACATAACGTTACACATAAAAATACACAAACAGATAGAGAAACGGCTACGAATCCCACCCAGTTGATTTGTTGCATCAGCAAGCGGAAGGCCTTCGCCGTCATGGTCACCTCACAGCTGTATGTCTCCTTCTCAGGCTGGACAAGGGAAGAAAATGAAGTCGTCAGTACTAATGAATGAAAAAGGAACTTCCTTTGTCTGTTGAAGGTAATGACGAGGTAAGTCCATGGACGACCTAAAAAAAGACCCCGGCCCCATTACCTACCTATGTTCAAAAAGATTCACCCTTGCCAGACACAACGCACCGATCCTGACTGTCCACAATTAAAAAAACTCAACTAATGACAGCATGACAATTAACGGTTCATTCAACGAGCATTTGCACTCAATTTTTATTCCTTTCTACGTTTTGATGGAGGTGAGTGGGGCTATAGGATCGGTCTATTAGATAGGTTGATATTTGGGCCATTGCCTGTTCATATAATAACCATTGATCAGTAAACTTACCGGAATGGCCACCTCCTTCATACTTGTTCCAATCAGGTCCATGTTACCAACAGCATTCAGACGGCCAACTACGCAAACGGAAGCAAAAATATGTCAGAGAGTGGAGAGTCAGGGTGTTATGGTTCTTATTTTTACAAATACCTCTCGGGGGAGTAATAAGACTATGACGGTGATAGTTCCATGTCTAGAAATGCCAACGTTTAATTTCCAAACGTCCTTACTCAAGGTGTCGGCGTAGACCTCCATAGAGTACGGACCGTCCTTCTCAGCGTCCTTGTGACGTGTCACATTTATAGTGGCGAACGAGCAGGTGTGATAGTCTGCCGGGAACAGCTTACGCACGCTGGAGTGGGGAGAACATTGTAGTAGTACTTACGATGCGGTTACAGTCGTCGAAGGTCGTCGTACGAAATTTAATGTCGTAGGATTTTCTAGAGGGCTGCGGCCGAACCGACGTCCGCCGACAATGATCTAAAACAGCCATTTCCGTAACAGGACAGCTGAAATTTGCATGACATACATATATGCATGACTATCCCAAGAATGCATTCACTTTGCGATCGTGCGATAATCGTACGACGTGTGTGACCAACCCCTAAGTCTCTACCAAAAAGTGGCAGGCACAAGGTAAACACAGATAGTTATAGTTCACTATTAGACAAGTCGCACTACCTCTCCAGCATGGCTTACCAGCCGCGGCTCAAGCCCACTCAGTTATACTAGTACTTTACCGCCCTCGTCAATGTCTAACAATGCTAACATGTACCCAGGGCCCTGTCTTACTTTTCGAGGTGAGCGCCCATCCTGAAGCCATCACAGTGCTGCACATCTGAGTACCGCGCCTTTAAAGCTGCCTGGATAAAGATAGACTCGTGCACGTCCTTGGTCTCCATGATGAAGGCGTCTTCTTCACCTGTCGGTTTGGACCATCACAATATCTGTCACATGTACCAAACACTTCCAGGTCTAAAGAATTCTAATTCTTGACAATGACAATGATTCTGTTCTTTTGGATGAAATCTGCTGCAATATGCACAATATACGGTAGATAGAAAAGATATGGAATTTTCACTGGCACTGCCATTTCTGTGCCTTCCCCACAAGAACTGATGATGGTCCCTTGTTGATAAGGGACCATCAAACCTCCTGTGTTTGATTTGCTAAACATGTTGAAATTATTCCTATGATACGAGTACATCTAGATATGTTGAAGCGACCGACAAATTTAATCTATCAGAAAAAAAGCATGTGAAAAGGTGAGACATTTACACCGTAAGATCGCGTCGGTGTTGAAGTCCGTTGCAGTCACAAGAACCCTATCGAGAGCGGCAACATCCAGGTCAGCGAACAGTGCTGACGTCTTCAAGTCCTAAGACGAATGGAGAACACGTCATTCAAATTCACCTGGGCACGTGGTGGAAGATTCTAGTTAAGTCTTTACATTTGGCTTTTTAAGTACGAATATGCATGTAAACGCCGCATTGTTTGACTTAGTGAGAAAGATTTAGTAATAATCTTAAGAGTTTTAATCTGCATTACACGTGGCGTTTTTTTTCAATATAGATTACTACGTATACCTTCATAAACATGTCCTTCTCGATCGCACCAAGATCCTTCCCTTTTTTCTGTAAACCAGGAAAAGATATGAGTACTAATTTAGAAAAACATGTTGATGATGCAAATACAGGACAGCGAGTGAAAAATGTCTTTGAATCATCAGTTTCTTTTGGTGTCATAAGCCCAGTGCGATATATTATTAGTTTTTGTATCTATCAGATTCGAACGAAACTTAAATGTGAGATGTGAATAGTCGTTTAAAGCTCACCACACCCACCATGTTCTCCATGATAGTAGTCATCAAAGTCAGGAGGTCAGATCGCACGGCCGTGTCTTTGAGGAGAAAGTGCGTCATATTATTAATGGCTACGTACGAAAGAAATGCAAGTCTCCAATAGGACGTACTGAAGCATTCTAAGCAAGACGGGTTATGTGGGCAGGTACGGCTCCGTCACATTTTGTCGTAGCTAGACCGTCGTACGAATTTTAAAACGCTGTGACAGAAGCCAATTGATTTCGTGCGTTATATATAAGACTATCCCAGCCTTAGCTTATGAGGATGTGACCGGGCTTAGAAATCTACGATCAAAGTCGTAATCAAACCTGACAAAAGTCAGGGAACGTTTTTTTTTGGCGACGCCTCAGGGGCGGAGGCATTTGTGTAAGTACTACGATCGCTTTGAAAGAATTTCAAAAATTGCATGAATGCATTCCCTAGGGAATTGGTTTTGAGGTAGCCTCCGGCCTTGTGGTCATCAGAACAAGCAGGAAAGGCTTATGTTACCATGCATGCAATAGCACCTTTTCGGGCAAACTGTGGCTTTTTGCACACAGAATATTAATGATTGTCTTTAATGATATTCAAA
>NW_017803954.1:0-20325 GCF_001625305.1 Branchiostoma belcheri | reverse complement strand
ACCATGTTCTCCATGATAGTAGTCATCAAAGTCAGGAGGTCAGATCGCACGGCCGTGTCTTTGAGGAGAAAGTGCGTCATATTATTAATGGCTACGTACGAAAGAAATGCAAGTCTCCAATAGGACGTACTGAAGCATTCTAAGCAAGACGGGTTATGTGGGCAGGTACGGCTCCGTCACATTTTGTCGTAGCTAGACCGTCGTACGAATTTTAAAACAGGCTGTGACAGAAGCCAATTGATTTCGTGCGTTATATATAAGACTATCCCAGCCTTAGCTTATGAGGATGTGACCGGGCTTAGAAATCTACGATCAAAGTCGTAATCAAACCTGACAAAAGTCAGGGAACGTTTTTTTTTAACATTTCAGCGAAACCACCCCGCTACAATATCTGCATTGCAATTGTCCAGTTGCTAAATGTTCTTCTTCCTTGTTTACCGGTGTATGCACAGACTAAGTACATTTTAAAGTCATGAACAGCTGTTAGTCTCTCCGTAGTAGAGGAGAAAGAGGTACTAGTATTAAGTATATTTACCATCTGGCGCAACGGGATCAATGAAGATTAGAACCAGTAGAATGGCGGGAATAAAGAGGCCTTTCCATCCGGGCATCTTGGCAATGGTGCTGACGGAGCAAGTAGAATAATAGTTCAGGCTTGCGTGTAGGTTGAGAATGTCGTTTCTTTTAATCTTCAATAAAATCTGAAATATTTAAAAATACAGCTCAAATGGAAGGAGCACGGAATGAGCGGAATAATCCTTGCTGACGCCGCATATTATGAGTGTTCTCTAGAACGTGTTTTCCATCCCTCATGGCTGAAGTCTGAATCTAGTACTTATGAGGGTAGGACAGAAGTATGCATTACGGTGTTCAGACTTCCTACGAAAATTCTGAGTTGGCTTTCAGGCCGCGACTTGATGTTTTAACAAACTGAAACAGCTGTTACGTACTTCATTGAATCACTCCATTGGGTTACTTCACCACCAAGGAGGTAGAAGAGTGCCACTACCAATAATGTTGCAGGACGGAAACAGGCTACCAGTCACTCTAAAACCTGTAACGGTGCAGTCACATTCGTCGTAGGTCGTCGTAAGATTTTGCCGTGTGTCGAAGACGTTTCATGCAAGCAGGGTGTGACAGAACAGACAGAACCAACTGCCGACAAGGATATAAGACAGCCATTCGGTAACACGTTTACCACGATCCCCAAAATGTTCTCAGTTTGCGATCGCACGACGACAGTGCGACGAATGTGAAGAGACCCCAATGATATAACATGCAGGAGTACACATTGTTAGCACTTACCTGGTGCGTCTGGGTGTTCGATTCTGTCTGATAGTACGGTGCTCTCCAAGCTAGTGTTATTCAGGACGAGTTGTTACAAAGTCTCTGCTGACAGTGCAGTTGTCTTTTGTCATGTACTCAGTAACATGAGTTACGTGACGATTCCTCCCAAAGGTGACAATGTGTAAATCGATACTATCGGACATCTGTTGCCTGTTGCTACCGTTAAAGAAAAAGCTGAAAGACCTTGATACTTAGTAAAAAAAATTCACCTAACAAGAGATTATCACGTCGCCGGATCACGGTTGCAGCAGCACAGAAGATTTTATTGGGTTGTATCAAATTAATCATAACTTTTACAAATCTACAATGAAGACGATCATATCGGGATACCTCATGAGGGTACTTGAGAGTTTCCAGAATATCGTTGTATTATGCAGCTGCTGTCTGGTTCAAAGCCAATGGCAAGTTGCCGATACAATTGATTTTTTTAATGGAGAAAAGTAGTATTTAAACTTTTAGTCTTGCAAGAAGGATTTAAAACAAAGCCGGAAGTCTACAATGCTTCAGATTGCGTGCCCGGAAATAACAAAGTATTCCACAGAAAAGGAAAGCGGCAACGAACGCTACCAAACAGGCACTTTCAAAACTCAGTTCCTATAATTTCATTATATCAATTTGTCAATAAACAGCATACATCACACATAAAAGCGCTTCGTGCATCATGTATACAAAATTATCATACAATAGCATTTGAAAGTGTTATGATATATCAAAGTTACATTATATTCTATTACATAACTACATTTTGAATAAATATAAGTATTGCGCAACCCTGGCAGTAAATTCCGTTTTATGTACTAGTATTTGAGACATTCTAAGGAATTCTAAAAAAGTCTATTTGCTTTTCAAACACAAGTAGCTTCAGTACATGTAATGCATTCTTAGGAAGTTGAAGCTCGAACAATAAATTAGTTTTTAAATGGACCTTTCCATCGACGTCTCAAAAGTATTGTTACATTCTATCGTCTCCAATGCGTATATGCTGTTGAGTCTGGTAGGACATACATGTAATACCATCTCATTACAAGGCGTCAGCCATTTTCTCTAGAGTTTCCCGCGCCTTGGAAACCAGCCACGCATGCGCCCTGTCCTGATCATCTGTGAGTTCAGGCATGGGCAGTGAGACCAGCACCTCCCGCGTGATGGAGTCAGGGTCACCTAAGGTCGCGGGGATGACGTAATCCACCCCTGGTTGAGCAGGTTGATAACACAGAGATATCTCACCACTGGAGTTTAAGAAACTTGTGTCACTCAGGAGACTTTCGTCTGACGCCAGAGCAAAGGCGACGTTGGCATGGTTAACGTCACTGTCGTTGCTTAGAAACGACGTTGAGTAGACGTCTTCGACGTCATCTAGGCGTCGTACGTCATACCTGATGACGTTAGATGACCAGTAGAAGTCAGGTTCGGCATCAGCGTTAAGACTGTCAGATGAGGTTTCGGCACACCTGAAGAAGGGAAGATGACCTATTAAATATAAAGGCTCAAATTCGGCTAGAATTGAACTTAAATTGAAATTGAAGTAAGGTAGCATGATCGGCAGACTTATTGTGTTATAGAACCAAAAATGGTCCTAAGGCAGGCAACTCAGTATTAGCCCAAAAAGTCAAGGGACTATAACCTGGTTAAGACATCAAATTATTTGAAAATTTTGTGTAAAAAAATGCCAGCGGGACAAGGGTTAGAATGAGATATTTACTGTACCTGCTGTAATAAAGTTTGTCCGCTAGATGGCCTTCCCTGTCTACCTCACCGCAGGACCAGCTTTGGAGAAGAGCGGCAGACTTAGACAGACGACGTGGAGGTAGGCATGGGGGCTGGTTGGCATATTGTGAAACCCAGGCATTTGTGTCGAGCCGGCCGAGGGGAGTGCGCTTGGTGTTATTCTCAGGCTTTCCAGTAGATGTCGCCGCTGAATAACGGTGGAAACGGTGAGCCACGGGTGACCAGATGGGCAGGTACTGACGGGACATGGAGGGAAGGCATCTGTCCTCGCGGTAGATCGGTGTAGGATGGTCATTCTCATATTCAGGTGAAATATCTTGTTGACGATGAAAACTTCTGCCCGAAGGCGTATCTACAGACGGTGTAATGAAGGGTTTACTGGGTGAGAAAGAACTGTTCTGACGATTAATTCATTAAATCATTTGAGATACATTTTAATCACTGCCACATGGTTGTTATACGACTTACTAACAATGTTCTGTAGACAGCATATATATCAATGAGGAAAGACAAGAAAATATGAAACATTTCGTTAAAGTGCGCAGATTGCAATTGGTTGTGTTTTGTTCAGTAATATCAAATTCTACTGTGGACATTTTTGCGTATTAAAATTATCAAAAGATTGTCCATGTGGGATTATGTGGTCAGAGAAGCCTCTATAGTACAGCCGGCCGGTGTAATCTACATCAGTTAGAGTCGAGTTAGAGACAAAACGGACAACGCAAGTACAGGCGTGTGTCATGCGCCGGGCGCGGGTCATACCAGTGGCGGTGGAGACGAATGAGTTGTCCTGGGGAGACGTCTTGGTGTTCTTCCTGCGCACGACCCTGGACAGAACGGTGTTGTCTCGGGTGAAAAACCTGTGGTAGAAGGTGTGCACCTGCAGAAGGAAACAGGAGTCAGCAGCATATCTACAAAACATCGCTATTGGATACTGTATAATACGTGACCATGAAGTATTTGTCTTTCTCAAAACTACGCTTTATCCTAATTTCAGTTCAGTTCAGTTTATGTTCATTGATTTCTAAGACCCCGGTTACTCTCATTCCCTTTTTGCTCATCACACACACCGTGCCACACATTTCTCTGCCGACCTCACCTCCTTACTGTTTGACCTGTCACAGCCGGGAACGTTTTTCCGGAAGCCGTACAAGTTCAGCTGCCTCACGAAGCTCTTGAAGCTCGTTGTTTCGAACACGTGACAGGTTTCATTTAGAACTTCCTCACGAAAGTCCAACTCCGTGATGACGACTCCTTTACCTTCTTGGTCCCAGACGATGGAGCTATAAGATAAAAATGATACACCTCAAGTTGCACCTCGACGTTCTCTTATATACAAATACAAATGCGGCACCGCCTGCAGTGTGTGCATATATGTACATGTATGTATGTATGTTTGCCGAGCGATGTGTGTTTGTTGAGGCTGTTACAGCGCAGTCTCACTCGCGTCTTCGTCTATTCTTTGTGGTTAGCTAGGTGGCCAACATTGCCGTATATGTAGGGCGTCGTCACGGTGGCGTCGTACGGTTTTGAAGTCAGGACCAACCACAGACAAGAATCTTTTTCGGTAACAAGACGTCTAAATTTTGTACTACACATGCGTATTGTCCCCAAAATAACCCTCAGCCTTGCTAACGCACGACAATCGTGCGACGAATGTGGCCAGCTCATTTCAAATATAGAATTGATCGCTGAAGTTGACAAGCAGTGTAAGACTTCAAGTGTTTTACTAACCTGTAGTCGGGACTGTCAACCAGTTTCTTGAGCTTGTTGGGAAAGTTGTCAGCAGCGCCGATACCTTCGTAAATGTCTGATAACTTCAGCTGCAACGTGGGGGAAGAAAGTTCGACACAAAATAAATCGCACGTCGGTTCTTTTGTACGTGTCTTGTCATAAACCACATTAAGGACGAAATAGTATTGATTTTTTATCTTAAACAGGTCTGTGACCTTAAAATTGTCATTCTGTACCTGAAGTGACCTTGGAGTATGGAATTTTCTTGCCGATTTGCTTTGTTTCGGCGTGAAGTAGGACTTCTTGTTGCTATGTCGATCCTTTTCCCGAGTCCATCTCACTTCGGGAGTGCCGACGTAGCAGTGGTCAGCCTCAGCCGCGTGACCCGCACTACTGGTCCGCGCATGATGAGGGCGCTGGCTCGTCCAAGTCACATCCGCCATTCCTATCGCTACAGCTTCCTGTGGCAAAAATGGAGAATGAAAGAATCTTGCCGGTTCTTTATTCGAATTCGATTGTTCGAATTTAGTTAGTTCGTTCTTTGCTGTGTCGTGACCTTTTGACCTACTGTATATCCTTCATCATATAACTTCCCGGCCCCTCCTGGCCCCTCCCGGCTCCCGAAAAAGCTACCAGAGAGTCCAAACTTATGTCACTTCTTTCCGAG
This sequence comes from Branchiostoma belcheri, assembly GCF_001625305.1. Taxonomy (NCBI): domain Eukaryota; kingdom Metazoa; phylum Chordata; class Leptocardii; order Amphioxiformes; family Branchiostomatidae; genus Branchiostoma; species Branchiostoma belcheri. The sequence continues at coordinate 14,852 of NW_017803954.1, read as the reverse complement.
CACAAGAGCTATCTAGCACCAAAAATGGCCACAGTATTTCCAGAACTTGAGATATCATTTATAACCTATCAATGAGTGGATCCAAGTTCCGCTGTCTGTCGCCACGTACAGGGGACCAAAATAGTACAATTTCTACCACACACACACACAGACAGACGAACAGTCCTGAAAACATAACTTTCTTGGCGGAGGTAACTACTTGTTTCTGTTTCCCAGGCTCGCAATAAACCTATGCAGGGCTCGTCTCTCCCTGACACGCCCCAGTGGTTTTGACTCAGCTTGAAGAGTCATCTAGCGGAACTAAAAAGTATTGCATATTTCTAGACTAGCAAATATAGTCTGGTACGGGTATTACCGAATGGAAAATCGAAATCTCTTGTCAAGAATGCCTGTATTTGCAGGAATATCAACGACTAAGTATGAAATCCCAAAATAATCGTATTGCAATAGTTATGTCTTACTCAGTTTGGTCAAGGTTTCTGGTCTGTAGAGTTTTTATAAAACTCCGAGTAGCATAATGTTTTGTGTGGATTTTTATTTGATTTTTTAGGAAAGATGAACTTGCAAAATATTTTTCACTTCCAATGCGACTGATATTGGCCCAAGTATAAAACGTTAGCCAGGGTTATTCATGCATTTATCTGAATTTTATCACATCAATCTCCCTTGCACACCCTCAAAGTACCCACAATGCGGTGGGTGTCCGGTTTCCAGCTAGCTTGGCAGGCCGGACTTCCTGTGTACACAACCGCCGCGATTCAAGTTTGCTCGCGCTCGGCCGAGGAATTCTGCCGGCATAACATGCGACAAGAGCACTTTTCACCACCTTTCTCTGCGCCACAGGCAGTGTAGGCGGTTTGTGAATGTGTTGCTATGTCCTGGGGTCGTCGGCTGGACAGGAAACGGGCGTAACAACGCAGAACAGCACCTCGTAGTTACCCCATGCCACAGCTAGACAAGTCGAAGCGCGACCCATGCATGCCCGCTATTATAATCCTCGACAAAAACAGCTTTCACTGATAATGAGGTGGGTGTTAACTTTTTATCTTAACACATATTTATCCTAGTGGTAGTGAAAGTTGTTTGTATATCGTTGACGTGACTGAGTATAACCAGGCAGGGCTGACCTGATCGCACGGTTGAGTGAGGGAACAGTTAGTCGTCTGCAGCGCCTTTCATATTCATAACAACGTGAAGTCGTCTGCAACCCCGCACCTCGTACAAATAGTATATGGACCATAGAAATATTTTGTTGCTCTCATTTCTGTTACACAAGCATTAGATCAACAGTCGTTTTACTCAGAAGTAAGGCGTGTTGGCCGTTTTATACTCCACATATACTATGTCATGACAGTTGGCCCATAAAAATGGCCAAGACAGGAAGCAAGACGATTTGGGCAACACAAAAATCGTCTGGAAACTAGTTAATGGCAACAGAACATGGGGCTTGTTCGCAGTCATTTTGTACTTGAGGAGAAGCCTAAAGCTAAGGAGAAGTAACAATTAGGATGATACATTTTTATCATCAATATGCCCTGTCACTAGTGTGTTAGTGAGTTAGTTGTTACCTGGTGACCCTGATTAGTGTATTCCATCACCAGGTGTTTTGTCAGGTACAAGTTTGAGTTACAGGTGTATCACCTGAAACAAAATACTAAACAAAAGGTAGCAGCCAAAATCATGGACTATATCTTTATCAAGAATCTACATTGAAGAATATGTTTGATAGTGCTTAAATTTGACCTTATGTGTGATTTGTATTACTGATTATTTCCTCCCATACCACTACAGGTGTGCTGGACAGGTGTACTAGTCTGAAGGCGAGGTCACCTGTGGTCATCTGACAGGTATGCAACCCAAGCCAAGTGGAATGTCACGGACCAGGGGGACTGAATATGAAACTCAAGAATGTGTGCGACGACCATAGATAATGAAAGAAGTTTACATTGATCAATCTGCAGTACAACACTACACATAGTGTAAACTGATCAACCAAGGTGGATAGAGGTAGCCAACATGTAAGGCTGAATTCAGGATCCACCATCCATTTGTTTTCCAAGGTGTGGCCTGTGGATACTCTAGTTTAGCTTTCAAAGTCAAAAGAATAAAACGTGGCGAGTCATGTCTGTACTGTTTTCATGGCTGACTGGAAAGCGTGACTAAGTAGGTGTACAGAAACACATGTAAACACAAACACAAAGGGAGGAGATCTCAGCTTCATCCTGAACTTGGCGGCCACCATGGCTGGAATGTTTGACGACTACGAGTACGACATCCTCCCCACGCTGCTGGAAGACGAGGAGAATGTGTCGCTGGCTGACATCTTGGCGCTGCGGGACGAGTGCCTGTCGGAGCAGGAATTGTGGGCCATCTGCAGGGAGACGTGCACGGCGCTGCGCAGCATCGAGATGTCGGACCTGTTCCAGACGCTCTGTATCACCCCGGAAACGCTCGCCTTCAACGCCGCGGGAAACGTCTGCTTCATGGATATTCTGGACGGTAGGTCGCTTTACTAATTGGAATATTGGGAGGGTGGGTCACTTTTCTAATAAAAAAATTGAATTGCAGTCAGCGTGCTTGTCATATGCCCATATTTAATTCTTTTTTGTACAAAGTGATTCCAAATTTTCTAGGTCCTGGTATTGTATGAAAGACCATCCTCACAATGAATGGTACCATTTCTCAGGAGGAAAAATGAAAGTGCAGCTTGTCCCTAAAGCTGGACTAATGATCCCACATTTGTTGTTGTTTTCTCAAGATGAAAAGTTAATGAGGGTGGTCACAAGTCTGAAGACTCCTCATTGTTAGTGCTGGACACCTGTTCAGTTTGAAGAACCCAAGTGCTTGTGTTGTAGCTTTCTATTCATGTGAGGTCCTGAGACAACATAACCTTCTTTGGACAGGAACCAAAGACTGTAGTACTGTAGACTTATTTGCACACTCTAGATTTGTCAGGTAGATGTAACCACTGCCTCAAGTGATCAGGTACAGACCACAACAGATTGTGTCTTCCACTCTAGCTTTGTGTCTTCCTCACTCATGAATTAAAGCCTTCCTACTGATTATGGAGAAGTAGAGAGATATATGTATTGCCCAAAAAGCTTTTGAGTGATTTTGTTTCCTTTCAAACTGCCAGGAGATTTCAAAACTTGCCAAACCTATTCTATTAAATCTGATTAGCTCCAGTGTGTATCAGATCATGTTTCCATCATTTTGTATCAGTTACCAGGGCTTTTAATTTTTGAAAAATCTTCATGACGTTCTTTTTGTGGTATTTAGTTTCCCCGCGTATCAAATTTAGAGGTTCCATTTTTGTTATGACTGCTATTACGTATCCACTCTTTATTTGCAATCTCTCATGTTGGGGCTTTCTCACGTACCCACTGTAGACATTATGACACCCACTAGTGAAAGCCTGTTTTGGCTATTGTTGCTGGCTTGCGTAAAAACAAACCTGTTAAGTGCAGATTACTACAAGGACTTAAGAGGATTTTCACCAATAAAGTGAAGGCAGAAAATGTGTCAGTGCATCAGTTGCTGATACAAGAATGCAGTAAAAACAGTGCTATAAAGTATCACGGACACTGAGCGAATAGTAATGAATAGAAATAATTTTATGTGGAAGTACCCCGGTACGGTATTTGATTTTGTTGTATGTAACTTTAAGTGATTCAGCCCAGGTGTTTGTGTGATGTTAGAATTTAGATGGCAGTGTAGCCTGTGTTTTGGCAATCCTATGCCAACAGATAAGTGATGTAGTCCTGTTAAGTAGTGCTGAACTCTGGAACTAATTCTACACTTGGCTGGCTTGGATTGAAAGCTTTAATGTTGTAAAGCCACTGTGTACATGTATGTAACTCTGTAGAGCCACCCAAGCTCAGGATTAGGTTGGGCATGAAACTAGGGGACAGGCCTAGGCTAGAGGTCTCTGGGTCAAACTGGGGGCATTCTGACCCTTGAAAGTGTGGTACTAGTGAATGTTTGACAAATTAATTATGAGGAAAACTCTTGAAGCATATACATGTACATGTATACACAATCCTTGCTGTTCAGTTTTTATGCATTGTTCACTAGATAAGTTCAAAATTGTAAGGAATTTGGAGCATTTGAGTAATGACACCCATGCATGCCAGCTGATAGAAAGGAAATATGGAGGGAGTATGAGAAAGTAAATTTTTGTTTTGTGTCTACATTTGGTCCACTAGCTAGCATTTTGTTCCCGTAAACTTTTTTGGGGATCTTTACTTTATTTTCTACACACATGTCTGTATGGTCTTACATACACATATAGCAGACAGTCCTTGTAGTATCATAGAGCAGCATTTGCTGGCCTAAAAACAGAGACTTTCCTGCCACTGAAGTCCTCTCTTTTCCCTCAAAAACTTCAACCTTTCATGTGCTGTTTTGTTGTCCTCAAGACCCCTTCCTGCCCAGGCCAGTTGCCATGGAGATAATCAACAGGAAGGGTGGTGTTGCCCCCAGCAACTGTCACCAGCCTGAATTCCCCTGTCAACAGCTAGTCACTATTGAGATTTTAGGATAAGACTACAAACCCTAAATTGAAAGCACACTAGTAACCTTAGCTCTTTTGGAAGGAAGAGGATTTTCTCAATTTATGATTAGACTTAGAGTATATAATACACAGACATGCAACAGGGACATTTTTAGCTGTGGAAAGAAGGATTGGGTTGGAGAATAGCCAGGAAATAACGTAATGTCCAAAGAACTGGAAGATTCATTTGTGTGTTTGTTTCGCTAGTACAATAGTTTGTAAATTATCAATGGAATTAGTGCTTGCTTCATGAGTCAGCTCCTTTTTCAGTACATTTTCTGTAGTTACAGTGACCTATATGGGGCACATATGAAGTATCTTATTGAGTCTCTTTTGCAATTTGCCCTGAGGCAGAAATTATCCTCAAAAGAAAAGCTGAGGATAAGAATTGATAAGATCTAAAATATCTCATTAGGGGAACATGTAGTATGATATGGACATATCCTGCCCATGTTTCTGATTAACCTGTTATTGGGATGATATTATAAGCTTTAAAAAAATACAACTGGTAAGTATAGGTTTTGTCAAAATTTTGGTGTGCTGGTTTTCCAGTTCTCTGCTGGTATATAATATACCAATATTTGTCCAGGCTCAGACTTGTCTAGTTTGACAGAATACAGGGATTATGTACTCTGCATGACAGTTAGAGCCAAGCCACATGTAGGAAGGGTAGTGGGTGGAGTTGGAAAATGTCAATGCAGATAAATGTACATCAGATAATGTCATATACATATGTATGTACCATTGATTTTGAAGGTAGTGATTGACATAACATGCTCCACTTCAGTTTTGTTGTTTTCTTCTCAAGGTCAAAGCCTTGGAGGAAGCTTATGGCATTGATATTTATTCAAAAAGAGTCCTGCAAAGTTTGTGTTGCCTTGAGGAAGAAAAGATGACAAGAAACAATTAAGATAAGTAGAATTCCCAACTCAGCCTGAAGTGAGTGTGTTCCACATGTTTTGAATGGTTACAGGTGTGCCTTGCTATGACCACAGGTATTTGCAGAAGTCCCCAGGTGAATTGTCTGGGCACTATTCAAGCCTACAATGGTCGCAGCTGGCCTATTCATGTCCCATCGCAGCTGTGACGCTAATTTGCATAAGATGAAGCTTCGTACATTAATTCTCACCTCTGGCGAAAGCCAGGAGTACGAAGGTTACCTACATTGTACACATGACAGACTGTCTATCACACTTCTATTCAGTAGACAAAGGTGAATTCAATAACCAGCAGTTCATTAATTGTTCAGTACTTTTGTGTGGGGTTGTCACCGATTGTGCCAAAAATAAAACCCAACCAAAATGGAGGAATCTAGGATGTAGAGTTTGAACGATGACTCAGGGATTGAATTTTTATATTGAACCAATACAACTTATCTGTCACCCTGGAGAATTATGAAAATTCTCTTGAATTGTGCAAATTGTAAATCAAGCAACTGGATGGATATTATTAAATTCTCTGAGGAGTTAAACATTAGTCAAAAGACAAGTGTAACCTGTATATAGATGAGCATCAGAATTGATATGTAAATAAGGAAAATCAAGTTTCTTTATTTGTGTTTTGACTTTTTTTTTTTTTAGTTTTTGCATAGGATAACAATTTTGTTGCTCAGGGCTTAACAGTTGCCAACTTGCCAATATGTATCCTCAGGGGGTTTCCTGTCATATTATGTATATTGGATATTTGATTACCCATTTTTCTATGACATGATGATCTATCATTGGCGGAATCACACAGATACAACAAACCTTCAGTGATGCAAATGGAGCTAAACAACTTTCAAGACTGGTCCCTTCACAACCACATGCTGCTAAACCCGGACAAATGCAAAGCAATGGTAATCTGCTTTATGAAATATCCACCCCCGCTTCCAGTCCTCACCATCAACCAAACGCAGCTAGAGGTAGTTTGTGCCACATGTCTCCTTGGGGTTTGGATCCAAAAGAACCTAAAATGGGATATGCACGTAGACAAGACCATCAACAAGGCTAACGGACGGCTGGCCATGCTACGAAAAATCAAACGTTTCAGCCTATCCACTGAGGACCTACTACAAATATACATAACCTACGTCAGATCAGTGCTAGAGTATTGTGTGCCAGTGTGGCACTCTGGTCTCACAGCAACACAAACCACGAGACTAGAAAGAATCCAGAGGAGAGCACTACGAACCATTCTTGGCATGAACTACACCGACTACAAGAGCGCTCTGCTCAACACAGGCCTGAAGTCGCTCCAAGAACGACGGGTGGATCTGTGCCTAAAATTTGCCAGAAACCTGAGCCCAGAAATGCTCCCACCGAGAACTGGAGACAGCCACGGCATCACCACCAGGAACTCTGACAAACTAAGAACTATTAAGTGCAAAACTAAGAGATACAGAGACTCCCCCATTCCGTACCTAACAAGATTACTCAATAGCTGTTAATAGAGCTAAATACTACCGATTTTCCTTGTCCAGAATTCTCCTGCAATCTTTAATCCTTTCAATGCCACTCTCCCAATGAAATGTGCGTAGTTGTTTGATTTTAGAACTAGTAGTAATCGAAATTGTTGTTGTCTTTTTAAATATCGAAATGTTCAAAGAAAATGATTAAGGATTCCCTACTACTTTTAATGCCACTTCTCTTAATGAAATGTGTGTAGTATTTTAGATTTTAAAACTAATTGATACTGAATTTGTCTGCTCTTAATACTTGACTTTTTGAAAGAAATTGATCATATGTGGAATTATCGCAAATTTAGTCTACAATTTCCGTAAATTATCGTAATCTGTGTAACACTTATAATTTGGATGTGATTCAATTAGAGACATTTTGTAAGTTGTACGTAATTCAGCCAAGTGGCTGCGAGGTATCAACTGAAATAAACCATTCATATAACCATTCATATGACATGGAATATTTCATTGGATATACTTCATCAACTTCAACTATGCATAGGGTGTGTACTGATATGATAGCTTCTCCTGTAAGGTAAAAAAAAAAACAGTACATCATGCTACATGTATCATTCTAAATGGTATAATGCATGTCCCTTGAGAGATAGAAGATAATCATGTGTTCCCTTTCTCTTCATCAAAGCAGGAACCTACTAGAGTATATCAGTTCATAATTGATGAAGAATTATAATCTTCCCTCCCTAGCTCACTTATTAAAATTGCGGTCCTGTAATATGTTGATTGGGTACCGTACAGCGTATATTGATTGATTAATGGCTTTGTGATATCTCTCAGTTTGAATAGGCAGCCTCGTAAAATTGAATTCATAAGTAGGCAGAAATGTCATGTGGAAAACTCATCTTGTCATGGTAATTAATGTTATTTGCAGGAACCGGGTATCTCATTATGGGCCAAATTTATTTGGTATTTATATTGCTATGCATATTGCTATTGCTATGTCAATTACTATTTACATTGTTGTGGTACATTTTGGTGTCTGTTTGAAATTCTTATTTGGGTATGCCGCTCTTGAAAAGCAAAATATGATTATGCAGTAAATCCATCAGTTGCAGGGATGTAGGCATGCCTAGGTCAGCTGTATGTGATGTAGTACAAGTCTCCCAGGTCTCCTGGGACCAGTAGCTCACCTGCAGTAACATGCATCAGGAAGACAGGCCTTTGTGAACAGGAATGGGATAAACTTGTTTTATAAGGGCAAGATGGCAGTTATAGAATACACTCCTTTTTATCTTGTAAAGTTGCACACAAATCATATGCGTATGGAACATTTAAAATGGGCTATAGACATCCAACCAATTAACTACAACCAATATTTTTTGCTTGCACTAAGTCGCTGCCTTCCCCACAATTTTTCTATTCCTGTCTAATTATTTAGCAGGGTTTTCTGTGATTTCTTTTGAGTTTAAGAATTGCTGTTCAATATAGATGGAAATGCTCACCAGCATTACTGAGGAAAGCAGGCTGAGTTTGGACATATGACAGAAAAAAATGCACAAACCTACAGAGAAACATCGAGAAGACTAGCCTTACTACAGCCCCTCAGTACATGCATGTCATGACTCATATGGTGAGAATGATGATACTACGGGCGCATGAAATTCATCTGACATTGTGATATATTTTCACAGGCTAGAAAATACCATATTCATTTATTATGACTTTATTGATATCAATACAGCCTCTACCAGGTGCATGAACAGAAAGTTCTGGTTACATGTGTAGAATACCAATAGATAAATTCCATCTGAAAAAGAACTTAAAGAGAATTATTTGCAATCTAAGTCATTAGTTTTACTCTGAACAAAGTGTTACCAATCATCAATGAATTATGATAATAGCCTTGTCAGTATGAAATATGTATGTTTGAAATGGTGTTTACTACGATGAGGATGAATATTGTTTGTTTCCCCGCCTCCTTACCTTATTGACTCAGCTTACTTGATGCTAGGGCATACTTATTGGATTACCAACCAATATAGATAGGAGTGCCAAGGGTGATAGATGACATTGAAAGAACCTTTCAACTTGACTGTAATATTACTTTCTATTTGGGGGCAAAGCCAATACCCTACTCTGTAGTCTGTTGTAGGGGACAGAGGCAATGTCAAGGGCATGGGAGAAATGAAGGACTTTCATTTTTCTGATAAGACAAAAGAAGCCTTGAAACTCAAATACCAGGGGTAACAAGAAATCGAAAGTTAAGTATGCAGAAATAGTTAAGTAAGTTCCTAGTACTGCTATATTTATTTCAAACACAGTTTTTGTCTTTCGTTTTGTGGAAAAATCAAAATACTTGAAATGAATTTGTATGTTAGAATTGAAGGTAGATGCCGGTTCATGGGAGTTGCAAACATCCTGCCTTACTTCTTGGCCTGCGGAATGGGATGTTTCCATCTCCTGTCCCTTTATCGCCTTTTGCAAATTGCATGTTACAGGTGAGTATTTTGTGCCCCGCTCCTCGTAGATCCGCTGATCTTCCGTGTGACGTGAATCCACAATCCTACGGCTTTACCCCGCCAGTTGTAAAACTCTGGATCTGTTTCCTGGTAGACAGTTTACTGCGACATGGCAGGTACAGCCCCGGGATGAACGGGAAGATTGCTAGCCTACTTACCTTCTGCTGGCAGGTTGATCTGGTAATTTACAGTCAAGCCTTTATCGCCAAGCCTGCTAATTACCGCTCATTGCTGAAACTTCGCTCTTGGCCCGCTTTTTACATTGCATGCATAACTGAAGTTTTGGCAGTGCAACAAATTACTGAATCTGTCTTAGAAGTTTGAGAACCAAAAGGGCAAATTCTCCATGCAGATGTAGAATTAGAAGGAATGAAATTTACAGGTATTAGTCTATCTGTTGATCTTAAAGAAAATACATCGTAAAAATCTGCTTTTCCATTGTTTTCACCCTGGTGCTTTTGTTTTGCATTTTTCAATGTAGTCTAACAGAGTATTTCTACTACTACTTGCCATTGCTCCATTAATGATCAGAGGTAAACATCTGATGTTGCAAGTATTCTTCCAAAACTTGTATGGAGTAGGACAAAACAAAGGACTCTCCAGGACAAAATTACAGTGAAATGTATCCCTTTTGTATACATTGTACTTGTAGAATTACCAGTAGTTTGTCAGAGCAGGGGCTTTAAGTAATGTTACTAATGGGACAGCCAAGCACTATGTTTAATAACCTACATTTCCAGCCTGAGTTCAGCTATAACAGCCTACCTAATTGTCTCTGTGGGGAGTAGAAGGTGGCATATCTGTCATTGCTTTATGGGCAAATTGTCAGTTTGTATTAGTGGTAATGAGGCCAGGGATCCGGTCTTCCTGAGCAGTAATCAGCTANCAATGGTCGCAGCTGGCCTATTCATGTCCCATCGCAGCTGTGACGCTAATTTGCATAAGATGAAGCTTCGTACTCCATTAATTCTCACCTCTGGCGAAAGCCAGGAGTACGAAGGTTACCTACATTGTACACATGACAGACTGTCTATCACACTTCTATTCAGTAGACAAAGGTGAATTCAATAACCAGCAGTTCATTAATTGTTCAGTACTTTTGTGTGGGTTGTCACCGATTGTGCCAAAAATAAAACCAAACCAAAATGGAGGAATCTAGTATGTAGAGTTTGAACGATGACTCAGGGATTGAATTTTTATATTGAACCAATCTAATTCTTATATTGAACCAAAACTTATCTGTCACCCTGGAGAATTATGAAAATTCTCTTGAATTGTGCAAATTGTAAATCAAGCAACTGGATGGATATTATTAAATTCTCTGAGGAGTTAAACATTAGTCAAAAGACAAGTGTAACCTGTATATAGATGAGCATCAGAATTGATATGTAAATAAGGAAAATCAAGTTTCTTTATTTGTGTTTTGACTTTTTTTTTTTTAGTTTTTGCATAGGATAACAATTTTGTTGCTCAGGGCTTAACAGTTGCCAACTTGCCAATATGTATCCTCAGGGGGTTTCCTGTCATATTATGTATATTGGATATTTGATGACCCATTTTTCTATGACATGGAATATTTCATTGGATATCCTTCATCAACTTCAACCATGCATAGGGTGTGTAGGGTGTACTGATATGATAGCTTTTCCTGTAAGGAAAAAAACAGTACATCATACTACATGTACAGGGGTCGAAATAACCCTCTGTGTGCAACTTGGTGCAAGTAAATTTGGTGTCGTGCAACTAATTTTTTGCCTGCTTGCACCATGGTGCAAGTTTGCTTTATCCACTGTTACTACCTGTAGAATTACCCAATAATATTAATTGATAAAGAACTGGAGTGGAAAGGAACAAAACCAGAATCCATGAAGTTTTTCTTCATTTTTTGTAAGTAACAGAAGGTTACTATCTACGTCGCTGCCAGCGGATGTTTCCCATCACTTCTATATTTTTGGAGGGTGCAACTATTTTTCTTCCGGTGCAAGTATTTTTCTTTTCATTTGCACCAGTGCAAGTTGGCCCCAAAATCTATTTCGACCCCTGATGTAATATGGTAGTTCATTCTAATGGTATAATGCATGTCCCTTGAGAGATAGAAGATAATCATGTATTCCCTTTCTCTTCATCAAAGCAGGAACCTAGTGTATATCAGCTCATAATTGATGAAGAATTATAATCTTCCCTCCCAAGCCCACTTATTAAAATTGCGGTCCTGTAATATGTTGATTGGGTACCGTACAGCGTATATTGATTGATTAATGGCTTTGTGATATCTCTCAAGTTTGAATAGGCAGCCTCGTAAAATTGAATTCATAAGTAGGCAGAAATGTCATGTGGAAAACTCATCTTGTCATGGTAATTAATGTTATTTGCAGGAACCGGGTATCTCATTACGGGCCAAATTTATTTGGTATTTATATTGCTATGCCATGTACTGTATATTGCTATTGCTATGCCAATTACACTATATTTACATTGTTGAATGTGGTACATTTTGTGTCTGTTTGAAATTCTTATTTGGGTATGCAGCTCTTAAAAAGCAAAATATGATTTTGCAGTAAATCCATCAGTTTCAGGGATGTAGGCATGCCTAGCTGGGTCAGCTGTATGTGATGTAGTACAACTCTCCCAGGTCTCCTGGGACCAGTACCTCACCTGCAGTAACATGCATCAGGAAGACAGGCCTTTGTGACCAGGAATGGGATAAACTTGTTTTATAAGGGCAAGATGGCAGTTTTAGAATACGCTCCTTTTTATCTTGTAAAGTTGCACACAAATCATATGCGTATGGAACATTTAAAATGGCCTATAGACATCCAACCAATTAACTACAACCAATATTTTTTGCTTGCACTAAGTCGCTGCCTTCCCCACAATTTTTCTATTCCTGTCTAATTATTTAGCAGGGTTTTCTGTGATTTCTTTTGAGTTTTAAGAATTGCTGTTCAATATAGATGGAAATGCTCACCAGCATTTCTGAGGAAAGCAGGCTGAGTTTGGACATATGACAGAAAAAAATGCACAAACCTACAGAGAAACATCGAGAAGACTAGCCTTACTACAGCCCCTCAGTACATGCATGTCATGACTCATATGGTGAGAATGATGATACTACGGGCGCATGAAATTCATCTGACATTGTGATATATTTTCACAGGCTAGAAAATACCATATTCATTTATTATGACTTTATTGATATCAATACAGCCTCTACCAGGTGCATGAACAGAAAGTTCTGGTTACAAGCGTAGAATACCAATGAATAAATTCCATTTGAAAAAGAAAGTGTAGAGAATTATCTGCAATCCGTAAGTCATTAGGTTTACTCTGAACAAAGTGTTACCAATCATCAATGAATTATGATAATAGCCTTGTCAGTATGAAATATGTATGTTTGAAATGGTGTTTACTACGATGAGGATGAATATTGTTTGTTTCCCCGCCTCCTTACCTTATTGACTCAGCTTACTTGATGCTAGGGCATACTTATTGGATTACCAACCAATATAGATAGGAGTGCCAAGGGTGATAGATGACATTGAAAGAACCTTTCAACTTGACTGTAATATTACTTTCTATTTGGGGGCAAAGCCAATACCCTACTCTGTAGTCTGTTGTAGGGGACTGAGGCAATGTCAAGGGCATGGGAGAAATGAAGGACTTTCATTTTTCTGATAAGACAAAACAAGCCTTGAAACTCAAATAACAAGAAATTGAAAGTTAAGTACGCAGTTCCTAATACTGCCATAGATATATTTATGGGTTCACCACACCACGAAGTGGTGGTGAACCCATATTGCTTTTTCTGATGTTTCTTCTTCTTCTTCTTCTCCTCCTTCTCCTCCTGCCATTTTTTAAATGGATTCAGCTTCTTCATTTTAGGGCCTAAGGTTTTCTGCGCGTGAAAAATTTGCGCGCGCGTGAAAAATTTGCGCGTGAAAAATTAAAGTCCTTTGAAAATGTCAGAAAATATGCAGTACCAAATTCTAATGCAGAAAAATGTTACCCTGTAACATGATTTTCCATCTACAACCTGAAATTTCGGTTTGAATTTTTAGGTCCCTTGGGAATAGGTTAATTTGCATATCTTCCAAGAAACATTAAAATTAAAAAATTACTTGAATTTGCCAGAAATACATGGAACAGTTACTAATACAAGGTTTTGTATTGTTAAATTTAACAAGTCCAGGCTTTTCTCCATTCTATAAGCTTGATTTGGCATTTTATGAAGCAGTTTCTTTCACGCGCAAATTTCAAACTTTTTTGCGCGTGAAAACTTGAACTTTGAAAATCACCTAAAAGTCACTGAAAAGTTTACAAAACAAGGCTATGTACTCTAGAATGTGATAATATGATACTCAATTCTATTTTATGACTTTTCATCTATATTTTTAAGTCCAAAACAGCAAAAGTTTTTAAATCCCTTGGGAATCGGCTAATTTGCATATTTTCACGCGCAAATTTTTCACGCGCGCGCAAATTTTTCACGCGCACAAAACCCCATCTCGGTACAGTGGGCAAATACCCCTAGGCGTTTTTTAAATTTTTGTGATACAGGCTTTTAGAATGGTTTTATTTGAGTTTTTTGGCTGTGTTATAGCAAATGTATTACTGTGTTAGTGTGCCGTGTTTACCACGTTTGGGCATGAGTCATCACAATGGAATGCAGGGCATCAACCAATAGGCATGCAGCTTTCCTCTATACTTCTTGCTGATTGGCTGTTGGGATTTAACTTGATTAACACCTGCACAGAGCATTTCCATACTGACAGTATGTCTTTATTCAAGTGTTTTGGTAGGTATTTCAAGCTTTTCTGCTCCAGCATTGGAATGCGGGGCATGAACGTTTTTTTTTTTTGTAAAATCAACAGTTTGCATTATGCAATTAAAAATCCTAACCAATAAAGTAGGGAATAGCTATCCAACTGTTGTTTTAGTTGTATGTTACTTCATATTATACTGTAAGTCTACAAATTTCCGCGGTATATTTAGATTCGCGGAATTCGCGGGGACCTTTGTACCGCGAATCTATTTCCCCCGCGAATATGTTTTGCGTATTAAAGTGTGCCCCCTCCCCACATGCATTCACGACGGACCTAGAGTTCAAGCGAAACACAAACGCGATCCGCAAATCACCGCAAATCACCTTTATTCTTGGCAAATGTACGTAGTTGAGTACTGTATCAAAATTATTAAAGTTAAACTGTTACTAATATTGTGAGAGACACCGAATCGCGATAGCACTGGCCGTGTCAACCTCGCACCACCCGACAAAATATTCACCCGGCAGAGCGCCGGCCATGCGTGCGGGCGCTGAAATGCGGGCGCATCGGGGATATCTACAAATATTTGACGAAAATATAACTTTGGTACCTGGGAAATG